>NC_084894.1:7632500-8232500 GCF_958979055.1 Alnus glutinosa | reverse complement strand
TTTTCCATATAAGGAGAATTCGTATGTACACAAAAAACAGATGTTCTATTTTCACTAGAGCACCACCTGATAAGGTTGTCAGCATCCTGTTTAAGCCTCTTCCCAGTGTTGCTCCTTTAAAAGATGGCAAAGGAAATGCCAAAATCAGAATTTTTAGCCCCATATATGTCATAAGTTTTCTATTGTAAATTAGTTTTTCTCAAATTAATTAAATAAATTCATCAATCAGAATTCTTGTAAACAAATTTCAAGCTTACCAACAGAAAACTCGAGGACAAGAGTGACTGTCATAACAGCCCATATTGCATTGTCACCAAAATCATGAGAGAGTGGTCTGATGTAGTTGACTAAGGAAACCAAGCTTGTTTTTTGCCTACTACAGCAGAACAAAACCCTTTTTCCATGCCAGGAGAATTCATACGTATAAGTTCACATCTATATTAGTTTTAGATTGAAATATTATTATGTTTAGATGGAATATCATACCTTAATAATTTTTTGTGTTGTTTGTTGATGGATAAAAAAAATCCTTGCAACAGTTATGGCCGCAGTTGCATCTATCCTTGCTATTGGGGCTGTAATCTTAAAAGATATTAGATCTAAGAGATTATTACATAGAGAACCTCATGTTAATCGAGAGTATGAAAGAGGGATTTATATGGATAGTATTCTTTGTGGAGGCAAGCAAGATTGTATTGATCAAATAAGAATGAGTCCTATAGCTTTCTTTGAATTTGTAAAATTCTTGCTGACAACAACCTCATACGTGAAACCATTAACATGTCTATTAAGGAACAAGTGGTAATATTTATGATTGAACTTTTGTCAGTAATTTAAATTTATTGTTGGATGTTATTTATGACTCTCCAAATTTGAAAATATATGATTATTGTTAGTCAATGTGTATATTTTAGTTAAACATAATTTTTTATTTTTTATTTTTATATTATTTTACATTAATATTTTTATGTTGTGGATAAAAATTGATTTTTATAAGTTAATATGATTGAATGAAAATATAAAAAATATTTGTGATTTTCCGTATGCGCCAAACACCGAAAAATGCTTTCGACCGAAAATATTTTCCTGAAAAATGACTTCCCTGAAATCATTTTACAACGGAAACCATTTTACGTCGAAACAAACGGAGCATTAGAGAAATACCAAATATAAAGAAGAAATTATACAAATCCAGGGTCATTGTGTGTGCTGGTTTTATATAGGAGGTCCAAGAAAAAAATAAAAAGAGAAAACTTTAAGGGTCAATTGGACTTGTAAACAAGTATTCTCAGTGAGAAAGCTTCAATGGCTTGAATCCAATTCTACCAGGTATATAACCTTTATCAGCTTTTATTTCATTTCATTTTTTCTTCTGTCAATGATTCATTTTAGACTGTTTGGCTGCTGGGAATTCTTGGGAAAATAGATTTGAAGGCTTGGAGAAAGTTTAGTTTGCGATGAGATTTTTGAATTTTTTTGAAACCCTAATCCTAAACCTTGTAACAGACATGTCTTCGGAGACGGAATCCCCATCGAGTCCTCGGAACCAGCGCTTCTCCTGCACCACCTGCTTCGATGCCCTCTGGTTTTGCTAGTGTACGCTCTTTCTATTTGCATCTTCGATTTCAATGTCTCATTCCTATTTTGCATCACGATCCAAATTGCGTGGTCCAAAGAAAACCATACATATCAAACAATATATTAAATCAATCAGCTTCTTTTAACCCTGATTCTACCTTGTGCTAGTAATGTAGTAACTCAACTGGTCATTGTTACCATCAAAACCCATTATCTTGTTCATATTCCAATAAAAAATTAAATTTCCATGAATCGGCAATTTTGATACCGCTATGATTTGTGATTTTTTGGAATTTGTTGTTATTTTATTTTGGTTATGAGGATGCGCTTTTGTAAGTCTTAAAACCATAAGTATTTGGCTCAAGTGGTAAGGGCTTTGGTTTTTGTGGTAGTCTCATGAGGTCTAAGGTTCGAATTCCCTTAGGTACAAACAATTCCCTTAGGTATAATTTGGGGCCAGCCAGCTGGCGAAGCCAGAGTATTACCCGATCCGTGTGGAGGGGCCGTTTTACATAAGTCTGAGGTTTGCGTGACAGGGGTGGGTACACGAAGTGGCCCTGCCTTGGAGGAGTTCCTTGTCATAAAAAAGAAAGAAAGTATTGATTAAAAAAACTGTCTATTAAGAGTCTTAATTCAGGAAGAAAGAGAATTGTTGCACCGTGAGCGTGTTATTATGAATTATCCTTTAATTTTTCTTTGAAATTGAAACTGAATTTCCTTGAAACTTTCTATAACGTATGATTCTTCTAGCATTTGTGATTTGCTTGTTATTCAGAGAAAAAACCTTTTGGTTTTCTCTCGTGAACTAGAGGTGTTCATTGTCTTTTGTCATAACTTCTCTGTGTCCTTGCGTACTTAACTTATATATAAAGGTTGTTGTATGCATAACGTTTAGCTCCACTCACCATTTTCTTAAATCTTCTTTGCTGGAGGCTTTTGCTCATGTTTATGGTTCATACTTCACCTTATTCATGGTCATTTCCCTAGTTTTGTGATGGGTTTGGTTCTGGATAGCCTTCTGTATGGATTATGGCCCTATATTTTATTTTTTCCAAGAAACCTTACCTTACTAAGAAAGTTGACCATCTAACATTACTATCTTTAGTTTCTTTAGGATTTTCTTCATGGTACATCTTCAGCATTCTTGTTTCCTCAATGAGTGTTTTTCATTTTATTAAATTACCACTTATCCTAATTAACACATTTTAACAAATTCCACTAAATTTAAGTTTTTCTGCACTCCTGATTCCCTTCTTTTGCTATATATAGTTTGTTTGTAATTCGCTCATATTAAGAGTTCGTGCCACTAACCTATGCTATGGGGTTTGGCTCTTTTCTTAGGTAAGGTTCTAGTTCTTGCATGATTTACATGCTGCTTGATTTCAATCTTTGTGACCTGCTCTCCAACCTTGTTTCAGTTATTCCCAGCTATTTTATATCCTTTACTGCCACTTTATTGGGCCATCACACAACACAGACCAAATTTTTTTCAAATCCTTTATTTTCCTTTTCTCCCTACTGGTTTGGTTGCTCCGTTTGCTTATAGCAATGTATGGTCAATGTGATGGACATTTATGTTATGGCAGCACCAGTTCATCAGATGCAGCAGTACTATAGGCTTGGTGCTCTTGATAACTGTTCTGAGAAATGGACCGCTTTTGTTGATTGTTTGAGTTTAAAGACAAAAGGGTCTACTGAGGTTCAGGTTTGTTTTTCGAACTTTATTCACTTGTGGATTATATATATATATATTTTTATGTGCATCACTTTTCCTTGTTAAGGCAACATATAACTTCAATATCAGGGTGCTAAATCAAATGCTTCATGGATTAATCTTCACCACTTTGTTATTGGTTGCATGTGTTTCGATATAGAATGTTTCCCACTAGATGTCTTCTATTTTCTTCTTAAATATTTCATTGATTTTTAGTTAGTGTTTATACATTTCCTTTCTTGTTCTATGTGTGAGTACTAACTCTCTACTCTAAGATGTGGCTGAAAGTGGCAGCACAGAGTGCCCGCCAGGAACTGCATCACGGGTGAAGGAGATTGGCACCTTCCTATCACCCCTTACAACCCCCCCCCCCCCCCCCCCCCCGGGCTTCTTCCCCTTTGCCCCTCCTAAATTAGATACATTTTTCCCAGCATTAGTCTATGATGTTTAAGTGTCATTCTAATGTGGTGACAAATTTAAAATTTTGTAGTATGCGTGGATGGGAATAATTGGGAGGTTATAGTATAGTTGTACGATTTGCAGAAAGATTAGCAGTAGTAGAGGGGAAAAAATTAGATTTCCTGTCACAATTTTTACAGAATTTGATATGAATTATGAGAAAATTTGGTTATGGTATAGGAGGTAAGAAGTAGTCCATGCATGGAAATGGAAAAATGGGATGGTATTCTAGTATGTGTATATTTTGTATGTTCTAAAGATCCTTCAGAAAAAAGAAAGGTAATAAACATTGCTTCTCCTATGTGGAAGGTCAAACAATTTCATACTCCTCTCACATTGATTGAAAGCTTATAAGTTACAGAGATCAATTTCCAAGTTTGTGTGGGAGGCGGGGAGCATCTACATGTTTATTTTGGATAGAACTTTTTTGTTGATGTGGTTTGAATTGGTGGGTAGGTGAATAGAAGTACCGTGCATCACACTTTAGGGTGGCAATTCGTGTTTGTGTTTCGGGTTCGGGTCGTTTCAAGGTATGAGTGTAAGACTATATAGGTCAAACCTAACCCAACCTATTTAATTAAGTGGGTCAGACTTCTCCGCTAATTTTGTGTAGGGTTTGTTTCGAGTTTGCGGGTTGTGAAAATTGTTAGCCCTAAATGTCACGTGTTGGGTTCAGATTGTGTCGAGATGTGGATATAAGACTTTATAGGATTGACCCATTTAATTAAACATGTTAGACCCCTCAACCCTAACTTGCTAATTTAGTGTTGGATTCGTGTCAGGTTCACAAGTTGTATTGCAAGCCCTAATCACATCCATATCCCATTCTCGTTTTATTTGGCAAAAGCAAGTAACGCATAATCCATTGTTGAAAGGCTTTCTTACCTGCACACCTTACACTTTTTGACCAACCTTTTCGGCAGCTTTCAAATTCGGCTTTGGTTTGTAGAACATGGGCAATGGTGGAGCAAGTGCAGACAACATCTATTGTGTTGTATAGTATAATACATGCACTTAGCTGACTTAGTGGTCATTTACGCACTATTAGCTGACTTGCCAAACCGACTTTGTGAGCCACTATGTACTTGGCTTTGGATTTCTTTCTTCTATTCAAAATGGCCTTAGAAAAAAAAAAAAAAAAATGAGGAAGGCTTTGGTTTTTTTGGGAACTTAGGTTTTGAGCGTTTTGCACTATCAATGCACTCAATCTTTTGTTGTTGGAATTTCTCACTGACCATATTTGCAAATAGATGTAGGTCTTTGTCCCAAACTTCGTATATATTGCATCTTCTGCATATGATTGATTTATTTTCTTTTTATCTTTTCTACTTGTTTGCCATTTAAATCCTTAATTTATCATAAAGACTTTAATTTAAGTTTGGAGGTATATATTTAGAGACGTGATTAAGTAGCTTACCGCAAGGTGTTTATGCATGGACAAGTATTCTCAAGTATCTTGAAGGAAAAAAGCATGGAATGAAAGATTCTTCATATGCGGCAGTGTTAATTGGCCAATGGATTCCGAGTGACTAACGTACTTGACAGAAGACTGATCAGCTGACTTTGAAAATGGCTTGAGAGAGATGGATAGAGGTTCTATTATAAATACAGTAATTTAATTGAAAGAATTTGTACAATACATGCTAAGTATAAAGATTTTGTGATGCCTGAAGACTTTTCATTCACAATTTGTTTTCCTCTTCTATTTGTCACTTGAGGTGGTGATTATGAATTTAGTTTGGCCTATAAATATCCTTGTATTCATAGGATAACAGGCTAAACACTCTGGATGCAGGAAATTCTAGAAATTCGTGAGAAAGCCAAGCCTCACATATGGACTTATCGGACCCCAGAAGAAGCTTCATCTCACTGGAAAGAACTATTTGGACATTCAGATGAAATGGACTGACAGAGATGCAACTCCACGAGCACAAAACTTCATTGCTTCGTTTTTTTTTTTCCTTAAACTATACACTGAACATCTGGCAATTCGGGAACTAAAGAATTTAGACAAAGAATGTTGAGTAAACTCAATTGACTGAATGTGCCAAGAAAGGGAGACTCATTCATTTTTGTAGTTCTTTTTTTCACTCGTTTCTTTAGAAATGAATTTTGAATTAACAAACAGAAAAGATGAATGGAATAAATAATTTCATGCTTGATGTGCTGTTGTTAGGTTTATACTTTATATTCTTACTATTTGTCTTTGTTTTCTTCCCCTTTCAAATCATGTAAAGGAAATATTCACTTTTCTAAAAAAATAAAAAAATAAAAAAAAAAAAGAACAGTTTTCTGGTGGATGGTTATATGACGGCTTTAGAGAACTTGCTTATGGAAAAGCTGTTTTTCAGAGAGAAATCTATTGCATAAACTGATCTTTTCCTAATCTTCTGCTATTTGCCATGCAGAAGAGATGCATATATGTTTGTAATTTACAGCTGTTGCACTGGTGGTTACAGGCAATGCCTGAGATTAGCCGACAGTTAAGATGGTGGCGAGGAGCAGGTACCTAATGAAATTGCCTGGAAGAATTTTTTGTTTTTGGTTCTTTGCTTCCTCTTGGTTATTGAACCAAATTGAAAGTATCAAACCCACAAATTCCAACTCATTTCTAAATATATATTTTTTTTTTTTCTGAAGCAGTTTTTTTTTATCTATCGAATGAGAGACCTGAGATCAAATTTTGCTTATAAACCAAATGAGACTCCAGGAATACAAAGAAAAAAGAAAAATAAATAAAGAAGAGGGATAAACTACCCATATCAGTCAATGATGCTTCACTGTACGATAAAAACAAACAAATTAAAAAATAAATTAATAGTCTAAAAGTAGATAAACTGCCCATATTATAAAATAGTTAAAGATCCATAATGGAGTCAAGATTTTTCTCTCGAGAGGGAGCCGGATTAATAAAATAATACTAATAGAAATAAAAATTCAAAATCCCCAAAATGCGAGAAAAGCGTGATATTTACAATTAAGAAATTTTACTATAACCGGAAGTTTGAATTTTCTGGTATGATATACATAAATATGTGATTGATGCTAGGATATTAAATGCTTACAACTTTGAGCTTCAATCACATATATGTTGACCCATGTCAAAAGTTGTAAAATAATTGTATGTGTAGCATTACTCTAATCACCCACACAAGTGAGTTCTCTTACAAATTTTGATGCTAATAACGACACTCACACTAACTAGACCATTCTTAACCAAAAAAACTCATTTGGTTTTTCCCCTATCGTTCTTTCTTTTTTATTTTTCAAAACATTATAAGCCCACTTGAGTGGAGGTCGAGTGGCCCTCTTTGTTGTAGGGTCACTAAAGTGGCCGCCGAGTGTCACATTGGTTGGCCTCTCCTATTTAATCACCACATCGACCTTACTTGGATACACTGATATTCACCTTACTTGAATACTAAGTGCACAAGAAGTGAAATATGCTTCAACTAAAGCTCACTTCTTAATCATGGAATACAATCTTTTCTCACAAGACTCAAGAGTACTCACAAGACCATCTATAGGTGACCATCGCATTCCTCACGACTCTTAGAGTACACCAAAATACCACCACAAACTAGTCGAGGTACTCCTGAAACACCCGGCTCATCAAGTCCATAAAGCCCGCTGGGGCATTAGCTAACCTAAATGACATGACTAAAAACTCATAGTGGCCATAACGAGTGGTAGATGTCATCTTCTGAACATTCTCACTCCTGATCTTCAACTAATGTTCTCCCTTGTTTTACTTCTCTCACAAGACTTGCTACCTTCCATTTGCTTCTTTGTTGTGACATCATCATATCGTTCTATATTATTCCCATAAAATATCTTCGGTGATTGAGCCTGAAGCTACACTTTGTACTGCTTGGTTTTCTCCTCACCATGTAGCGCAGTGATTCACAATTAGTAGTCGGGCATGTATCGAGAGAGTATAAGACAAGGAGGAAAGAATGAAGAGATTCAAAATTGAGAAGTATCAGGAGAGTGGAATCGTCGGGCAGATCAATTAGTCCGACTAGCCACAACACTAAAAGCCGACGTGGACAAAGCCGAAAAGGTGTACCTATTGAGTACCTCGACAAGCCCGCAATAGCTTAATTGGAAAATATAATTGTTTTTGGATTAAATGGTTGAGATTTTGCCATATTAACATTTGTAACTTTTAAATACAAAAAATATGATAAATAGTAAGGTAATAATTGTTGAGTTGTTAGAAGTGATAAATGTTGATATGGTAAAATTCTAACTATTTGATTTGAAAATAATGATGGTATTTTAGAAAATCTACATGATAGATTACCTAAATAATTCTTAAAGATCCCAATTCACCTAAATTATTTCTTGTTCACACAATATTGTATGTCCTAGCTAGTAAAACTTGGCATATATGTATGATAGTAAGTTGTATGTATGGAACAAATGATGAAAATAATTTTTGAATGAAATTGAATATGTTTCAGTTTAGAGTCCTAGTTGATATTGGTACAATATATTATGTTGCCTGATAAAGTAGTAGTAGCACCACGTGGATATTGTAAATAATATGATTATCCAAATATGGCGTTACGGAGGGAGTAGAGTTTCACCGACTGCCCTTTGCAATGGTGGACAAAATAAAGATCCCCCCCCACCCCCCTATAGAGAGTGAGAGGGATGTAGTCCCATACCTCACCACCACCCTCTGCGGAGGTAGACACCAAAGATAGGGAGGGGAGATCCACCTCTAGAAAGGTAGCTTCCACCTTTCTTTCTTTTTTTAAAAAAAATTAAAAAAATTAAAAAAAATTACAAGTAACAAGACTAGTCTCCACATCTGGAAAAGCGAGCATGTCGTTTTAAAACATTCTTATATGAAGATGAGAGATATTTTTTGAAAAACATTTGTGTTTTATTTTTTATTTTTTAAAAGGGGTTAATGGTGAAAGTCACGTTTGAAAACTCATTTGGATTACGATATAAATTTCCTACAAACTGGTTTGTAAAAAATTCCTTACAACCAACATATAAGATTGATATGTGTCTCTTGACATATAAGAAACACATGTTATTTAAATAGCATGTGCTTCTTACACACTTTTTTAATACCATTAATAAAAAAAAATGTGCTTCTCACATGTTTAAAGGACACATGTCCTTTTTATATATGGGTTTGTAGAAAATCTGATTTGTAAGAAATTTGTGTCTTTTGAATTATGCTTGATTGGCCATTTAAACGATGTTTTTGCCAAAAAAAAAAAAACCCACTTTTCAGATATGATCCCAAATAAAACAATTTTCAATATTGGTTTTTGAAAACACTTTTCTAAACAAAAAGCGCAAATTAAAATAAAAAAATCTTTCCACTTCCATAGAAGAATGTTTTCAAAACAAATGCTCAATTATTTATTTATTTATATAGATAAATACTCAATTTTTTTAAAACAAAAGAAAAATGCTTTTGAAAACACAATTATTATATTATAAAATTGATTAGAGTAATAAAAAAATAAAAAATAAAAAGAGAGAAAAAGAAAAGGGTTGTAGTTGTTGCGTGCCCAATGGTTAGGCATGATCCATCTGCGACCATGGCTGGGTTGCCAAGCTGTTGTGGCTGGGTTGCACATCCGTTGCGATTGGGTTATACCTAGCCACTGCGGTGGCTAGATTCTCTAGCTTTGGCCATGGCGACGTAAGAGTGTACAAGCGGTTACGATTAGCTGTTATTGGCTAAATTCGCTAACATCCTAAGGTGGTTATTTAATTTTAATAATCGCAATCGCAACTGCCTCCGTTTAAGCAATTAGTGGTTATTATGTTTATAATTGGCGGTTTGAAAACTGCTTTTTAATTTGGACTTTGAGCCAATTTTTAGGTAGGTTTTAATTTTTCAAAAAAATAAAAAATAAAAATTGGACCTTTTGGTACAAAATTAACAAATCTAAATATAAATCCAAACAACCAAATACAAACCAATGTTTAATATATATAATTTTTTCAATATATATATATATAAAGGTTGGCGATTACTGGTTACTAACCGCCTTCACCTACTCCTAAAACCGCTAACCACCTAAGCGGTTTACAGTTATAAGCAATTAGTAACTGTGGAGCAGTTATAACCGCTCCGTTTATACAGGCCTAATGCGACCTAGCCACCACCATTGGTAGGTATGACTTAGTCGTCGTGATCGTCAAGTGTAAAATGAAGTTATTACTCTAAACTAAATTTAATGTCATTTATCAAATTCAAACTTATTAAACTTAACTTAGAAATGTTTGGTTTTATTGTCTTGTTTATCTCTTGTTCATATCTGTACAAGAAATGCATAAATTCATCATTAAATTTATGAGACCACATGCGAATTTCACAGATTCAATGGTGAATTTATAAAAAAGATAGACAAGAGAATGACCCTAAACACATCTCTAAATTTAATTTCATCCATAAGAGAAATGCTTATTTGATTCTGGCGTTTATCTCGCGTGCATCTTTGCTGAGTTAGCATGCTCCATTCACCTTTAATTAAAATGAAAAAAAAAAAAAAAAAAAAAAAAAAAACACTATAGCGGATGAAACATGCAACTCAACAAAAATGTACGCAAAATGAGTGCCAAAATTTATTTATTTTTTTTATTATTATTATACATAATGATTAAAAGTAATGCCTTTAACACATAAGTCGAGTAACTATTAAAACTTACCCATAATATGACACACTCAAGCACACCATTGCACTTTATGATAATGCATTTCAAAAGAGTGAATATAGATAAGTTATTATAGTTGATAACAACAAAGATATACTCAGTAAATGACTTAGGAAAATGATACATATATATATCTTCTACATATTTTTTATGACAAAAATTTCTTACAAATTGCTTTGTAGGAAATTTTATACAATTTATATATAAGATTGACATGTGTCCATTAGCATGTGAGAAGCACATGTTGTTTTAATAATATGTATTTCTTACATGCTTTTTAATAGTATTAATAAAAAAATATGTGTTTCTCATATGTTTAAAGGACATATGTCACTCTTATATGTGGGTTAGGGTGGGCAATTCGGGTTCACGGGTCGGGTTCGTGTCAACCTGACCAACCCGATTACATAAACGGGTCCGACACGAACCCGACCCGATTATTAATCGGGTTGTGACACGCGACCCGAACACGACCCGATTAATAATCGGGTAACCCGAACACGACCCGACAAACACGACAAATAAACGTGTCACCCGTTTACCCGACACGACACCAATTTTATAATATGCATGTTTTTTCATGGAAAAAAAAAATATTTTTTGGGTTAATTATAAGTATATTACTTCAAATATAAAGTAACCGGTGCTTGATGTTGAGTCTAGTTGACATCAAAATCTTAACAATTTTTCTCGTACATCAAAACAGTAGACATCAAAAATTATTCAGTTATCAATTTTTTTTCATAATATGCTTGAAATTTTGGGAAAGAAGGGTCAGATTATTTACATAGTCAAAGAAGTGATACAAGGTTGAATTGTTGAGCAAATGGGAAAACTAGGTTCCATACTAAGCTAAGAGCATTATTTGAAGCTTGGGCTTCTCTTACTCTACATTCCTAGTTGTGGTAATACCTTTGAAATTTATTTTCACCTAAATGAGGTTTGAAGTTGGCAGCGTTTTTTCATCATTCCGTAATTTTATTTTATTATTCTTTTTTCTAATTGATAACAGAAATGGGTTCCAAAGGGGGGTCCTTCATTCCATAATTATATATTAGAACTGATACCTCTAAATACAGAAGCCACACCGCATGCAAAATAGAAGCTTCATCCCATGGAAGGTAGTTCCAAGCCCTAGTTTACACAGACTTCCCTAGTTTATCAAGCACATACGGCATACAGAAAACAAGCACATCAGAGACAACTGACAAAAAAAAAAACCACCAATGGCTTCATGTCTTCGATTGCCGGTTTTTTTTTTTTTTTTAATCGGGTTATAATCGTGTTGGCGGGTCAACCCGTTGGCGGGTCAACCCGCGGGTTGACCCGCCAAATACGATTATAATCGGGTCGACCCGATTATGACCCGAACCCGATTATAACAAACCCAAACCCGATTTTTTCGTGTCGTGTTCGCGGGTCGTGTCAAAAATTGCCAACCCTAATGTGGGTTGTATGAAATTTACTACAACCCGATTTGTAGGAAATTTCTGTCCTATTTTTTATATATCTGGATGCAATCAAGTTTTAAAACTATTATTGAATTTGTGTGACTTAATGTGAGTCCATCAATTCAATAATAGATTTGAAAATGAGATGCATAAAAAATATATTTAAATAATTTCTCAGTGGCTTAACAACTATAAAAGAATCATATAATTTAAAAATTCAAAATCAAATCTCAAAATAAGCACTAATTTGTAATTAAAAAAATACATATATTCCAATATTAAGGTTAATATATTTGGAAATAAAATCCCTTAAATATTAAACCAAATTAAGTCAGTGTTTATTGCCACAATTATATATTTATTAAATAAGATCAAAATACGCTTAACTAGGGTTGAGCATGGGGGGGGGGAGAGGGGGCGGGGATGCCCTTTTTTTGGCCCCGCACCCCGCTAAAATTTCCCTGCATCCGTGCAGGGCGGTTGGGGATGGGGAAGGGATGCACGGGGCTGGGGTTAGCGGGGATCCGCGGGGATTCCTCACCAAGTTCAATGCCTAATCTAGGTATCTAATTCTTCCACAGATAACACAAAAAACAGCTAAATATAATCACAAGCAACAACAAGCATACGAAGAAGAAAAAAGCCAATGAATCATCTAACAAGAAACCATCTTCTTTTCCCTCGTCTTCCTCTTTTTTCCCCTCATCTAGTCCTCTTCATCTTTTTCCAAGGTCGAAGAAGACTCGGAGGCCTCTTCCTTGCCATTCACAGGCACCGTAGTCCTATTTTCTTCAACAGAAACTTCCGTATTCAATTTTTCCTCCGCCATTGATCAAACCCTGTAAACATTCACCAAGCCTAATTTTTAACGCTGTAACGATCGATGTTGATGAAGAAGAAGAGGAGGAGGAGGAGGCCTACCTAGGTCTAGACCCACCAAAGGCCACCCTTGCCGTCGATCTCCGGATCAGAGACCGTGAACTCGGAGATGTCGCGGTTGTTCTTGCGAGCCGGATCGCCATGGTCAACGAACACTTGTGAAGCCTCCGAGCGGCGCTAGGGTTAGAAAAGATGAAAGTGAGGCATGTACCCGCATAAAAACCCTCCAAAACCGCTATATTTGGGGCGGGGCTGGGATTGCGGGTTTGCGGGTTTTGTCTCACCCCTACTTTCGGCCTAACACCATAAATCCACCAAAACTAGCAATCAAGAATTATATCGGAAATTTCCGAATTAATAATAAAAAAGAAGTATACTGATTTTATTTCGCCTTTTTTTTTTTGTTTTTCCCTTCAAATCCCAAGTCAAATTTTTAGGAATTGTCAAAAGGTGTTATTCTTGGGATTCGAGAAAACAACAGTCCCTGTATAAATACGTGCTGACCGACCAATTGTTTTCTCACCATTGCACTAGTTTCCGAGAATCCCAATTGAATCAACAACAAAAAAAGAAGATTTTTCTCTTCTGGCGCCTTTTTGCACCGGGACGTACTTCTTCAAACTCTTTCTTCGTCTTTCTCAGAGCCAAACACGTCTCTCTCTCTCTCCGTTAACTTGGTTCTCTTTTTGTTTGAGAATTCTCTTGGTTTTCTTGGTCCATGGAGGACATGACCGACGCGGTGGTGCCTGAGGGAGTGGTGGGCTCAGGAGAAGGGTCTTCGGGCCCAATGGGGTTGGAAGGACGGCCTAGGAATGACGGGGTCGATGGGGACAGAGGGCCGGGCTTGGGCGCAGAGAGCGCTGGGCCCGTCGTGGTAGTGGGCTCAGGAGAAGAGTCTTCGGGCCCAATGGGGTTTGAAGGCGCGGTGAAGAAGAGGAAGGGACGGCCTAGGCAGTACGAGTTCTATGGGGACAGAGTGGGCCTTTCGTCTTCAATGCCTGAGAGCCTGCCCAAGCGGGGCCCAGGAAGGCCTCCAGGTCCTGGTAGACGGCAGTTCTTGGCTTCTATGGGTGAGTTTCTTGCGCTTCGAGCAATTTTTTAAAAAAACAAGTCTTGATATCTAATTTTGCGTTACATTCAATATTTTGTTGCATGGTATTTATCCGTTTTGAGTCTCTTTCTTCAGTTTCTTGACTCTCCTATTTGAGTTATTTTGAGTTTTTTGTATGGTGGGTATGGAAGTTTGATGTTACAGACTCGGTGAATCTTTCTGGGTTTGTAAGCTAGGCTCTTCGAGGGGCCAACCTCCTTGTAAAAATTACTTTTGGACAATGAACTGATTACTTTTGGTCTCACTCTTTCTTCCGATAAGAGGGTAGAGCAACCACCCCTGGTGAGCATCGGAGGTAGCCGTGACCACCTCCCATGGCGCATTGGGGGTGGCCGCGACCACCCCCCATGGTACTGGGGTTTGTCGCAGCACCCCTAAAGGCTAAAGCTTTTGTTGAGGTAGCTGACCACCCATTTGAACATTCTTCTTCTTCTTCTTCTTCTTCTTTGATGGAAACGTGGAGGACTCTAGACGTGGGTGTTGGACAACTGCAGTTCATGGCCACGTGAAGGACTATCTAGACATGGGTAGTGGTGTGCTGCAGTTATTCATGGGTAGTTATTTAGTGCACGGGTAGTTTAATATGTGCATGGGTAGTTTAATATGTTAGTGGGTAGTTTAACATGTTAGTGGGTAGTTTTATTCTCAGTTACGTAGCTCTAGTATAAGATGAGTTCTAGAATGTGGAGAATAGATTATTGATTATTGTATTGGCATTTTGTCATTTGTGGTTTGTATCCAGCCCTAAGTGGATTCATTTGTGGTCTCTCCTACCCGAAAGGAGTTCATTATCTATCAAATATCTTTAATTCTGTTCAAATTATCGTGGGTTCCTATCAACTTGGTATCAGAGCCAGGTTCAAAATTCAAAGCATGGCTACCAACAAGGATCGCATTGAGAAATTGGAATTAGAAATTCAGGATTTGAAAGAAGTAATGCAGAAGATGAATGCAGAATCACAGTCCAGCTTTGCGGAGCTTAAGGAACTCTTCTTCAAGGGTTTTGAACATGGTGAATCATCTGCAGACAAAGGAAACGGAAATCATTCTTCCGGGCACTCGAATAGTTCTAAAGGATCGAGTAATTTCACTAAGTTGGAGTTTCCTCGGTACTCGGGAGACAATCCCAACGTGTGGCTGAACCGGGTAGTTCAGTACTTCAATTATAAGCAAATACCGGAGGAGCAAAAGGTATCCCTGGCAGCCTTTCATCTCGAAAGTGAAGCCAATCAATGGTGGCAATGGGTTCAAAAGTTGTACAAGGAAGAACAAGTACCCATCACATGGGACGCCTTCGAACGGGAGTTGCTGATTCGATTCGGTCCTACCGAAGTCGAAGATTATGACGAGGCACTTTCAAGAATCCAACAAGAAGGGACATTGCGGGATTATCAACAAGAATTTGAGCGTTTGGCAAACCGGGTGGATGGGTGGCCACAAAAGGCACTCGTGGGAACATTCCTTGGAGGGCTGCAACAGGATATTGTATCTGCTGTGCGAATGTTCAAACCGAAGACCCTCCGTGACGCCATTGAGCTAGCACGCATGAGAGATGATAATCTCTCTAGAGACCGGAAGATTGCAAGCGGTGAAGGGCCAACTATGTCGACAAATTCAGCCGGTTACTCAACACATACTACACGCCCATATTCATCGGGTGCTGCCAAGAAACTGTCATGGGAAGAGATGCAGAAAAGAAGGGAGAAGGGCCTGTGTTTCGGTTGCAATGAAAAATTCACACCGGGACATCGTTGCCAAACACCTCAAGCACTCTCTATTGAGGTTTCTGCAATGGAGGAAAGGTTTGAGGAGTTCGAAAATGGGGACACAAAAATTGTGGGTGGTAAGCGCGGAGCTGAAGAGGTTGAACCTCTCATCAATTTCTCCACATGAACCTTGAGGACAAGGTTCTTCTTCCAGGCGGGGCAATTGATGGAAACGTGGAGGACTCTAGACGTGGGTGTTGGACAACTGCAGTTCATGGCCACGTGAAGGACTATCTAGACATGGGTAGTGGTGTGCTGCAGTTATTCATGGGTAGTTATTTAGTGCACGGGTAGTTTAATATGTGCATGGGTAGTTTAATATGTTAGTGGGTAGTTTAACATGTTAGTGGGTAGTTTTATTCTCAGTTACGTAGCTCTAGTATAAGATGAGTTCTAGAATGTGGAGAATAGATTATTGATTATTGTATTGGCATTTTGTCATTTGTGGTTTGTATCCAGCCCTAAGTGGATTCATTTGTGGTCTCTCCTACCCGAAAGGAGTTCATTATCTATCAAATATCTTTAATTCTGTTCAAATTATCGTGGGTTCCTATCATTCTTCTTTTTTAAAGCTAGGGTATTTTAAGAAATTTAAGCAAAATATTATTCAATTCCAGTTAAAAAATTTGGTCATTCCTATCTTGCCACCAAACAAAAGAATAGGAATTGTTATTCCATTCCAACTTCTTATTCCCAGTAATACTCTCAATGAAACTCAAGTTGATCAAGGAGATGATACTAATGAAAATTCCCCTCACCGTAAGGAGATGGAGTTAGTTTTAATTAAAGTTTTGAGTTCCATGCCCCCTTGATTCACTGCCTCCTTCAATCAAATTGCTTCAATCCACTGATCTGCTGTGGTCTTCTCAACAAGGTTTCCTTCCGTCAAATTAACTTTTTGCTTTCATTTTTTTTATTCATTGAGTTTTAGGCATCAGCTCTTCAAACCTTGGGGTTAGGTGGGGTTAGCCCTGGTGAGGCACATTCTCAAAACTTGGTATTAGCAGAAGAAATAGAAAAACTTCATCCTGATCTTGAATTGAAAATTAGCTTTGAAAGTCGAGTCAAGTTTCTCATGTGCCATCTCTCCTTCAATTGATGAGATTGAGGTTGCCGAGGTTGTATTCAAAGAAAAACTTCAGCTTAATTTCTCGGATCTGCTAGACCCTCATCACATGCTTTAAATGTTGTCTCCAAATTGACATCCTCAGCTGATTCTCCATCCAGTCAACTTGCTTCTCTTCGTAAGGTCTAAATTTTTGCAGACCCTCTTTAGCGTTTGAAGCATCTAAGCAGCAACTCAAAGAGGCCAAAGTGCCTTTGTTAGAAAGAAATCTGTTCTAATTGAGTTTCTGAGACAGAATAAGGCTGAATATGATTGATCCAAACCAGGAATTGTGAAAAATGATTCTGAGATTGCTCATCTCCAGCAAGAGGTGAAAAAAAAAATTGGTTAAATTACTCTGCTCAAAGGGATTGCTAGTCTTGAAGAGAATCGCCACGTTTGGAGGAAACAATTAAAGATAAATCTTGCAGGAAAACTAATGTCACGACTTTTCCAGTGACGCATGCATATTCCAGTTAAAGAGCAAAGGAAAATTTGAATCTCAACTGATGAGAGCAAAAAAAAAAAAAAAAAAAAGTGATGGAACAGTGGTTGCTGAGACTGAATCAAGAGTGGATAAATCTTAAGAAACTTTTTGATTTCTAAGTGAGTTTCTCAGAAAGAATATGGTTGATCCAGATCAGAAATTGAGATAAATGATTCTGGTGGGAAACTAATATCATAGCTTTTCAAGGGAAGTATGCAATTCCAGTTAATAGAGAGAAGGAAAATGTGCAGCTTATCTGGATGAAACACCCTCATGAGAGTGAAAAAAGAAAGTGATGGAACAACAATCGGCAAGACTGGACCAAGAGTAGATAAAGCTTAAGAGCATTTTTCTTAAACAATAACTAAAGGCTTATAACATAAGGTGTTGCAAAATGGCTTTTAGCTTTCTCATTAGTGTTCAATTTCAGAGGCTAGACTCGTAGGATCTGGGACATTATGACTCAATTGAAATTTTTTATGCTTTTGTATCATTGTTTTGTTTATGATGAGCAGGCAATAAATGATTGTCCAATCTAGAAAAGAAGCATATTGATTTTCAGATGGATCTTGGCAATCATCTGGCTCTGGGCAAAGCTGAACTTGTCCCTTGAATCTTTATCAATTATTGCAGTAATGGCTACTTCTTTTGCCATTTCTACTAGTGGGTCACAGTTTTGGCTTGAATTGTTGATGTACACAAATTTAGAGATCAAGTGAGTGCTTGTCAGAGTCTTGTTGATTTTAGACAAACATTCTATCTGACCATATCTTGCATCTATCTGATCAGAAAACCTTAATCTAATAACACATTGATTATTTAATCACCCATAAATTCTTAGAAACTGGTTCAGCAGAATTGGGTTTGTCCCAGTAAACTATCTTTTAGATAGTTTAAAACAGAACCTACTTAAACCACTTAACAGTTTACGAGTTTAACAAAACAAAGTAAAATTTTTATTTCACAGTAACCAGTTATTTTGCGTCTAAAAATAACTTGTAGACAGAGATGAGTTTGATTTTATCTTGATGTTTACTTATCAATTTAGGTATAATTGCTTTGGTAATATACATTTTTATCAAATAGGTTTATTTGTTTATTTCATATGGATTTTTATGCAGGTGACTTTGCTGCAGAAACAGCAGGAGGAGATTTCACCCCTCATCTATTCACTGTACACACTGGTGAGGTAATATTAGATGGATGTGAGAGAATTTACTTGGTCATTTCCTATTATAGTTTCTTACTTGGCATATTGTCTATTCTATTAATGGTACATTAAGACATTATGTGTTGTCATTTGCAGGATATCGTTAGTAAGATATCGTCATTTTTTCAGGGTCCTCGGGTAGTTTGTATTCTTGCTGCTACTGGTGTGCTCTCCAGTGTTATAATTCACCATCCTCCTGCTTACGGTGGTCGTATGAAATATGATGTACTTTCGAATCTTCTTTTATCTTTCCTTTTTTCCTCATTTTTTTCTTTTTCCTGGACTTGTTGGATGGCTAGTTATTTTGGAATTCATGCATTTCATAAAGATGTCTTACCTTTTTTCGTTTTACTAGTTTTATAGACAATATCCTGTATCGTAGTCTATTTCTCATGTCGGTAATTTGTTGGTGATGTTGGATAGAAATGGTAAAGTCTGCCCTCACTCTACCCCTTCTTTCTTAAAGAAGGAAAGAAAAGGAAAAAGAAAAAGAACAAGATAATGTTTTGTCTATAAGACCCTGAAATTAACTTTTGCAGAATTTTATAAGCTTCTAAATAGCAGTTAAGGAGTTTGTACTATTTGTCAGTGTGTAGACACAAAAATACACGTGTACGTTTATAAATATGCACACAACCAGCACACATGCAGATACATACATCTCTCCCTCTCTCTCTCTCTCTCTCTCTCTCTCTCTCTATATATATATATATAGACCCACACACACACACACACATTTTGTATGTAGTTATTTCTCTCTCCCTTTCTTTTGGAAGAGTACTTCCGAGATGATACCACCTGCATCTTTGGGTAAATCGTCTCTGTGGGACATGTTCCTGATAAAAGCCATGATTGGTAAAGTGGGATGCCATCAGGACAAAAAGATTGTTATATAGAATTTGTTACGAACAATATTTTGAATACAGTTAGCACAATTCATTCAACCCCCCACCCAAGGAAAAAAAGAAAAGGAACAAGTATACAGTCGACAACATGATTACTGCATTCTGCTATCTGATATTTCAGGTTAGACATTTTACCAACATGCTGTGAGAAAACTGTGATATTGGTATGTCTTTGTCAAGTCTTTTGTACATGTTGTCTGAGTTTATTGTTTGTCAGTTGCTGTCTACATTTGTCAAGAACATGGTTACTATAAATTATCAAGACTCCCTAGTCCAATGAAGTTTCAACTTATGGGTTTATCACATTAGTGCTGCCGTTACCTTCAATCATTTTAGTTGTAATAATATTGTGTCACTGTTACCATCTGGATGAAAAGGTCCTTTGTGTTGGTGAAAATGCTCCAACAGGCACGGCTTTGAAGGATGCATGTTATGATTGAAAAACTAAAAATCTGGAAAAGGGAATTGATATTTCATATGTTTAACAACTATCATTTTTGAATATTTGAATCCTTTAGGTCCCACTTTGGTGCCATGCGGAAAATGAATTTGTAGGTTCCAATTCATATATAAGACATTAGAAATTTAAAGGTTTTTGTTTGTTCTTTCTTGCAGGGTCCCTTTGAGATTTTGAGCTTGTCTGGATCATATACATTTTCTGAAACGGGCGGTGTACGTGGGAGAAATGGCAGTTTAAGTATCTTAATGTCTAAACCTAATGGCCAGGTTTTTGGTGGTGGTGTCGCAAGTGCACTGATTGCGGGCGGACCCATTGAAGTAATGCCTTGCTTTTCTAATATTTTTAAGATTGGAATTACTGAATATTAATGTTTCCACTTTTAATTACGTATACTGATCTTAATGGTTCACTATTAGTCATTCCTTCAAGTGATTCTTTTAAGTGACCAAAAGGCTACAAAAGTGGATCAGTTAGGTTCACTTTATTAGAGTCAAATGAAAGATCAAAATCCCTTATTGAGTTACCACCAAAATAGATTCCAACAATTTATTTCATTTTTACAGTTGGAACTAAAAGTTTTTACCAAGATAAAAATGGTGCTTGTGGTAATTTCAAGCGCTTACAGTGCCAAGAGGATCCTGCTTCTGTTCTTAAGACTAAAAGAAGTAGAGAGGTTAAGAACTTAGAATGTTCGATTAAATTTAACGTTAGGGGTGTTCGTTCTAGTCGGAGTAAAGGCAAAAGGACTATTGATGTAATGTAGTCTAGAGTGTTTTTGGCGGGTTTAACGATTGGGCTTTAGGTCTTGGTTTCTCGGCCATTTGTGGGTTTTCTCTTTTGTTTTTTTTTGCTTGCTCGTATTTGGTTTCTTTTGTATACTTCTTGTATGCTTAGGGGCGCTTTACGCTTTTTTAATATATTTATTTGCTTACCTATCAAAAAAATAATTACTGTCAGACTTATTTTGGGTTCTCTTGATTTATCAGCTCACTGTTTCTAGTTTTAAGCAAAACATCAGTAAGGAACTCAAAAGGAGGCGCTCAGCTGAGTCCACCGCGGCTGCCAGTATTCCTAGTGCTTCGGATTTGGTAAGAGCTCCCAGTCATATTTCTAAAATGACTGATGGTGATGATAGTGGCGCTACACCGACATCTACATTCTCGGAACCAGTCCGTGGAGGAGCAGTTGGTTTCTTTGATTTGAATCAAAACATGGACCCACCTCCTCCATGTCCATTGCATCAAATACCAGTCAAAAGACCATTCCCTGACATCAATGCTAGTCTCCCTTAGATACTAAGGTCTCTCTTTCTATCTGTGCGCACGGGGGGCCTGTGCGTGTGCGTGTGGACCAGTGTTAACACGCACACACAAGCATCACATGACGATGACAATTTGTTTGATCTGTTAGGGTCTTAGATTAGTGGTTTACAGAGGCTGACTGGAGAAATTGAAAGCAGCTTACTTTGCATTAGTGGCAGATGAAGATGCACAACTATATTTTCCAATGAGTTACTATATCTGGGATTTACTAATTTTTGTTGTTCATATCAAAGCAGATCCTATTACTTCCTGGCTTAAAGATCTCCAATGGGGGCAATTACCCCACTCAATTTTTTAGAAAATTTTGAAAATTTGGCTATTCGTTTGATGAAATTCCTATGAGAATTAAGATTCCTATGAAAATTTCAATTTTCATTTCTATTTCTATTTTAGGTGGGAACTGTCAATCCTACCATATCTTATCTTCATGAGAATTACAAATATGATGTTTAAATTTGACTTTTTACTAAAAAATAACTTAACAGTTAATTTTAGATGTAAAAATGTTTATATTTCAGCAAAAACTGTTGGGGAAAATTACATTTACCACCGAAATTGTAATGTTCCCTTCAAATTTTAAAAGGTTGCACCCCTATCCAGGTCAATTGTTTTATGGAAATTATCATAAACTGAAAAGGGCTCTTCATCTTTGTTGTGAATGAATGTTACTTTTTGTTGGGTGTCCTCTCTCTCTCTAACGTCCCCTAATTATTATGCAATGTATATTAACCTTAGGGCCCTACTATAGGTCTAAGATTCGAATCACCTTGGGTGCAAACAATTCTTTGGTGCCAGCCTGCCAGCGAAGTCGGAGTATTATTCGATCCGTGTGAAGGGAGCACTTTGCATGGGTCCGAGGTTTATCCGATGCTGGTGGGTACATGAAGTAGTCTTGCTTTGAAGGGGTTCCTCGTTGTAAAAAAAAAAATGCAGCGGAATTCGCAATAATATTTTTTTGAACTGTCCCTCTACATGACATCACCATAGCACTAAGACATAAATATAATTACATATCTTAAAGTCACATGTTTACAACTTAAATTACACACCATGTCTTAACCATAATTACAAGTCAAATGCATACACAACCCAAAAGTGACAATATATATATATACACACCCTCCGACTACACTGGTAGACTAGTTCAAGTTGCAATATTTAGTCAGACAAAAAATTTGCACACCACAAAATACCCTTACAAAGTGCTTCTTCGCTTTACTCTGCCTGCTTGTCCCTAAGTCAGCATCTTCTGTAAAATATTATTTTATAGGTGGAAAGTGAATTCACGACTCAGTAAGCAAACATCAATTCATAAGATGCATATGAAATGAGCCGACATTAAAACATGAAGACAATGTTTTGTTATTTTTTATTTTTTATAAACATGGTTATCGTTTTACTTAAACACTAAAAGACACTTCGATGTAAATCACACTTTTGTAATCGCACTTTTCATAAACATAACTCACGTAAACATAACTTTCATAAACACAACTTTGTAAAATTATCATTTGTCGTAAATGTCCTTTTCGTGAAACTATCGTTCGTAAACTTGTCTTTCACAAAACTATATATATATCATAAACATACTTTCGTAACCATAAAACATCATATCAAGGGAACATAAATCATAAGAACTCATAACATGAACTATCATCACCCTGTCTCACTCTAACGGAATAATATCCATGTTAGATAAAGTAATGAATTTCTTCTTAATTTTGTATTAGATATTTGAGGCCTATTGCATATTTATATGTTAACTGCTAAATTTTTCACTTCTGATGTCATGCTATTTTATATTTCTCTTGCATGCGCAAGCAATTTATTTGCTGAAGGTATGCCACGGACGTTTATTAACTTTGTTAAGCCTTTTATTTTAGTTACCACTTAGTAAAATCTTCTTTAATATATAATAAGTAATCTAGAGGACATTATATATAAAGCCTGTTGGTGAGTCCATTATTTGTTTTCTGGAGGACATTAATTTCCATGTCTTTTGAAGCTATACCTATGCTGGCTGGATGCTTTTATCTTGCAGATAGTAAACTTTTGTTATTGTGAGGTGGTGTTTTACTTTGTGTTTTGCTTTCTGACATTTAACTTTTTCCATCACAGAACAATCTGGAGGACATTTACAGTCTTCTTAGGTTTTTGAAGGTGGAACCATGGGGAACTTGGGCATGGTAAGTTTTACCTCCATTTTTAGTGTTGAATGAACATATGTGATCTTAGGGTTCCCAAAATTGGTTATACCCGTTTTTAATTTTGTATAATTTCTGTTCCAAGCCTCCATGTGGGATGAATTTTCGGTTTAGAGATTTAGGCACCAGTGCCTGAGGTTCTATATTCAGTTTAAGTGGTTCCATTATGCCTATGATTTTTTTTTTTTTCCTTATTTTTGTTCAAATACTATTTTTATGCAAAGGCAATATTTGGCTATACCAAACTATTATAATGTGCTTTTTTTTTTTCTTCATGATTGTGAGATATAAAATAGAAACTAAGCTTTGTAATGAAAAATTTGCAAACATTAAAGGAGGCCTCCGTTGAGTTCTGCTTAACAATTGCACCTTTTGCTGGTTTTATAGTTTATGATACTTCTAGTCATATACAGAAATATGTTCCTGGGTTTTTTTTTTAAAAAAAAAAAAATTAATTAATTTTTTATTTTATTTTATTTTATTTTATAAGTGCTTGTTCCAGGGATATTATAGTGTGTGTGTGTATTATATGTTTAAGCAGCTACTCTTTGTAATTTCCTGTTGTCTTTTCTTAGTGAGTTGATGTAGAATAACCATTGTGTGATTTGTTTGATCTTCTGTATTCTAGGTGGAACAAACTCATTCGAAAACCATTTGAGGAGGGTGATGAGAGAGGGTTAATGTTGGTTCAGTCCATTTTAAAGCGGATCATGTTAAGGAGAACAAAATTTAGCACTGATCGAGAAGGCAGGTGAGTAATATAATTGTATATCCACTTTTTGGATGTGTTGCTCTAAAATTCTTGTTTGTTTGCAGGCCAATTCTCGTTCTTCCTCCAGCTGATATTCAGGTTATCTATTGTGAACTCACAGAAAGTGAAAAAGACTTCTATGAGGCCTTGTTTAAAAGATCCAAGGTATTTTTCATTCGTGGTACTGCTTATAAAGGGTCATTACTGATCGATGTCCCACTTAAGTGGGATCTTGGGAGGGCTGGCTTGACTATGGTTCTATTCTTCAGTATTTTTGCATGGTTGGCTGCTCTCAAGAGTAGAACTTGTGTACTTGGACTTGCACATTTTTGTTTCATTGCTTATATGCTTTGTTACTGATTTAAGGTTATCTTCGTTGATGTGTTTTGAATAAATGTCAATGGCCTAGAGGGGAAAAATCTAAGAGTAATATGTAGATGCTGAAATCTCTTCAGGTCAAATTTGATCAATTTGTTGAGCAATGACGGGTTCTTCATAATTATGCTTCCATATTGGAGTTACTTTTACGTCTTCGCCAATGTTGTGATCATCCATTTCTTGTGATGAGGTATGTTAGTTACCTTCCTTCCCTCCCCCTGCTAATGGATCAGTATAATTTAGTGATTAGTTTTAATGATTTTCTTGTACTTTTTTCTTTTTCTATTTAGGCCTTTTTTGGTATACTTTATGTGTATTAGAGTTGTGCCCCCATGTGCTTTTTGAAATACAGTACATTACTTCTAAAAAAAAAAAAAAAGAAGCTAAAATATTGAGGTAGAACTCATTTATTACTAGTTTCCTTAAAACTTGTGCATTATGAAGTGGGACTATAATTTAGAGACACAGGGGCTGACCAAAAATACAAGAGCTGAGACCAATACATGTAGAAGTATAAGTTCATTCTGATTGTTAACTATTGTACTGTAGATTATAATTGTATATAGGTTTATATACCTTTATTTAAAGAATTTCCCAATAAGTAGGATTTCTTATGTGTGGCTTGATTTTTTCAGTCGAGGTGATACACAAGAATTTTCTGATTTGAATAAGCTAGCTAAACGTTTCCTCAAGGGCAGCCACAAAGCCCAAGAAGGGGAAGCTAAAGATGAGCCATCACGAGCTTATATTCAAGAGGTCGTGGAAGAGCTGCGTAAAGGGGAAAAAGGAGAGTGTCCGATATGTCTTGAAGCATTCGAAGATGCAGTATTGACACCTTGTGCTCACCGCTTATGCCGGGAATGCTTATTGGCAAGCTGGGGAAATCCTACCTCTGGTTTATGTCCTGTTTTGTAGGTATCTGCAAGTTGTTGTCACAATGATTTGATTTTGGATTTCTTTTATTTTATTTTCTAGTAATGATGTGGTTTTTCTTCTCTTTGAAGCTTTTGTTATGAAATTACCAGCAATACAATTTCAAAATATTATTCCCTTTACAGGAAAAACATCAGTAAGCAAGATCTTATTACTGCCCCAACTGAGAGTCGCTTCCAGATTGATGTTGAGAAAAATTGGGTGGAGTCATCCAAAGTTGTTGTTCTCTTGCATGAACTTGAAAATCTTCGCATGTCAGGCTCTAAGAGCATTGTCTTCAGCCAGTGGACTGCCTTTCTGGACCTCCTGCAGATTCCTCTTTCCCGGTAGAAATTCCTAACACTATGGAAGTCGAAGTAACTCATTTGTTTGTGTGAGAGCAGTTGAGCACCATGCTGGTTCACCTATTAGACTATTAGTATATCTCTGATCGGAAATATGAGTTAGTATACACTCTTTGCAATAGCAGACTAACATGGAGTACTTGCAGGCTTTGAAAGGACTGGTTTTACCACTAAAAGAATTATCTAGCTATCCATTTGTTAGAATTTAGGAAGCTACAGAGTCTTGGTGTAATGAATTGTCATGTGTGTTTTTTGCATACAATAAGTTGTTAAATTTCCATGCAAGTTGATGGGGTTATGACGATGTTTTTTTAGGCTACAACCTTACTATTATTTTGTCTTCTATTTTTTTTTTCTTTTCTTTTTTAAATCTAAAGCAATATGCTTTGTATCTTATCCTTCGTGCTCTCTTCTGTGATGTCCTGGATGAGTGTCTTCGCCTTGCTATTCTTTATCATATGACGTCATTAATTCAAAAAATTATTTTGCTTTTCCACCAGAATCAGTTCTTTGTAATTTGTCACACATCGTCAATATTTTGATAGTTTCCATTTTGTCCAGGAGTAACATTCCCTCTGTTCGTCTGGATGGAACACTAAGTCTGCAGCAGCGGGAAAAAGTATTAAAGCAGTTTTCAGAAGATAGCAACATCCTGGTCTGTGACTAATTTATTCATTAATATACCTTCTTTTGTTCAGGGGGGTGGAGTTTAGTAGTCTTAACAAATGATCTGGGTTTGATTATTGAAGCTTCGTTCTTGTTCCTTAGGTGTTGCTGATGTCTTTGAAGGCCGGTGGAGTTGGAATAAATCTAACGGCAGCTTCCAATGCCTTTGTCTTGGTAATCGTAGAAGATTAAACTTCCTGCTTTTTAATTGTGAAATGGTCTCTCTTGTATGAAATAGCAGAAAGTAGTGACATTAGTATATCTCATTTTATGACCAGTAGCTTGTAGTTTTGGGTTGTGTCAGCAATTTGTTACTGAATTATATAAGATCACCGGGGATTCTGCACCTTCATAATGTACGACTTTGGTGCAAATTTAGCCAGATAATTACTTAGGAGGACCAGCTTTTTTATTCTGAAAAAACTGGCGGTGCTTATGAAATTTTGTAATTAGGCATCTATCATTTTTTGAACCCTTCCTCTGCTTTGACATGTTCATAATTATAGGCAAGGGTAGGAGGACATCGTGCTTCAAATTTTACATGCTTAAAAGCTAGGAGATGGATATGTCGTGACCACTTTGTTTTGGACTCTACAATCCAATTTGTCATTTTTCCCTGCTCTGACTTTGTCTGATCTAACTCTGATCTAAGAAATAGAAAGTAAAGCTTACGATCTTTTTTTTCTCCCGTACGCGTCTCTCTCCCTTCTCTCTAGAAAGTTTCTGTAGCGCCCTTCCTGTTGGTCTTTCCTCCATGGGAGGGAAGCTTCATGCTTCCCTCCCTACGGATTCAACTCCTCCCATCATCCCCTTTCCATCCACCTATCATCCCCCTCACAAAAACCTATCATACAACTTCCTTAACCATCTCCCAAAACTTTCTCTGGCTAGCATCAGAGCTTATCTCCACCTGCTGCATCAACGGTGAAGGCCTCTCCATCTTCAGATCGGTCTCCCCTTCCTTCTCCCGTTCTCCGCTATGGTTCCACCGGTATCTTGAAATTTTTAGATCTGATTTTTTTCAAATTAGATCTACTAATTTCAGGAGGCCTTTTCACTCTTTCCTCCACACCACTAGGTTTCATGGCCTCCCAGCTTCGATCCACTGCTTGCGGCTTCTCAAACGGACCTCTCCACGATGGAGCGTGTGCCCCACGCGCCGGACAGTTCGCCCCACGCGCCGGAGCGTCTCCTCCACGTGCTGCTGTCTATTGGTGAAGCAGCGGCTCTCCCCCAACTTCCTCCGCCTAGGCCTACTTCCGATGGTGGTTTGGCTGCCTTCTCTGATGTATTTTGAGGGTTTTATCATCTTTTACAAGTTTTTTTGTTATCTTTTACCTGTTTTCTGTCTTTATAATTTCTGTGGTTGGATTTTGGTCTCTCTTGCAGACCCTTTCTCTAGAGCTTTTGCTTTGATATTACTTGTGCCTGCTTTTCTCTGCCCCTTGCATAGGGGCTGTTACTCCCTTTACCGAATCAGTGCTCGCCCAATCCTTTCATTAGGATTGTTTTGGACTGGGTGGAAGGCCTTTAATCGGGTCATGCCCCTGTTCTTCATTGGTTTGGTCTTTAGTCCAACTTGTTTGGACAATTCCTTGGCTTTTTCCAAGGTTGATAGGGCCGGGATTTTTTTGGTTCTTTTAGAATTGGAAAACACCCATTCCCTCCTTTCTGTGATAGGCACAACTGTATCAGATTTGGGTTATTGTTGGGGTATCCCACCCCTCTGTTTTCATTGCTTGTAACCTGCTCTTGTTGAATGAAAGTGGTATTTACAAAAAAAAAAAAAAAAAAGAAATAGAAAGTAAAATTAACTTTAGGCCGGTAAAAAAACTTAGTACGCATACTGTAGCTTTTTATACGGCACAGTATATATGGGAATGTAATTTTTAACTTGTCAGGGATTACCATATTGTAGTTTACTGTAATACCAGTGTTTGTGAATAGTCAACAAAATAGGGGTTGTCTGATTTGATCATAAAACTTGTAGTAGACGCGTGTCTGTAGCAGCATCTTTTAACGTAATTTAAAGTGGGTTGTTTTGGGCTCCTTTTGAAATCCCCTTTCTCCTTTCCTTTCCTTTCCTTTGAATTTTTTTTTTAATGATTAAAAAATAAGATTGATGTGATATAAAGTTGAAATAATTTATATGAAAAAGTGAGAAAAATTTGTATTGTAATAAATTTTTTATTTAAAAAGTAACAAAAAAAAAAGTGTTGATGTGATATAAAAAGTGAAAAAAAAAAAAATTAATAATGTTTTGAAATTAATATTTTTTTGAAGAAGTGAAAAGAAGGGGAGGGGAGAAGGGATTTCAAACGGGGCCTTGTTTTTCATTCGGTAACATTTTAGTTTGTTTGATAAGGGAGAAGGGTAAAAAATAAGAGGAAAAAAACGAAAAATGAGACATGAAGCGGTGACGATTCCTTCATTGAATCATTTTATCCTATGGGCTATGGCTTTCAAATTGTAAGTCTTCGGATAACAATTGTCTCTTCATAATTCCAGTACTACTTTGCAATTGATATTAGGTTGTCTTTTCATAGTTGTAAACTAATAATTGTATTACTTGGTCCATATGTACCTCAAAAAAAAATAAAAAAATCCATTTCATGGTAGTCCTTCATTTTCACTTCTCTTTTGTTCTCCACATGGAAGTGTTCTTTCATTTGATCCACTAAAATGTGATTATCTGATGATGATTAATACTATTTAGAGACTACCATACAACTGCAATGATGTAACAATAAAAATTAGTCTTTGATTTTTTTTATTTTTTTATTTTTTTACAAATACTGATCGGATGATAGACATTTACTGCCACATTATTAAATATTAAATAGTATGATAGCCATATAACAGTCTACTAAATAACATTATTCTTTAATGATATATTGTCACTAATTCATGGTTGACGCCAATTTCTTCCCCACTATTGGTTCCCTTACAAAGCCAAATATGACTTTAGTTAAAGCCGGTTGACTTGGCAAAAAAAATACCCACCAACAATATTTGGCTAAAGACATTTTAGTCAAAAGTTTACATTGGCAATTGTTTAAATCAAGGTTCTTTGTTTAAATTATAAAAAATAAAAAATAAAAAAGGAGAAAGAAAGAATAAACCATCTCAATCTATATAAATGTATGTATTGTCGCACTTATGATCACCCACATATTCAACAATGCCTTTCTCAAAATTTACCACCTCTCTTTTTGGTAGCGATTGTTCTCTTCATTCAAAACATTCTTGTGGCCTCTGACTATGATTGTTTAAGCGCTATAAATTTCACTAGCAATGACTATTATGAAACAAGCCTCAATGATGTGATGGATTATCTTATCTATGAAACCCCTCCCACGGGTTTTGGATTGGGTTCCCGAGGTCATGGCTTAGGCAGAACATACGGGCGAGCTATATGCGTCGGCGATGCCTCGCCCTCAGATTGCATGAGCTGTTTATCCAACACAACAAGCAAAATTTGCACACTTTGGCCATATAGTAAAGTTGCAGGCTTATGGCACGGCCTTTAATTTGCATGTCGAAATACTTTGACGAGGATTTCTTTAGCCAAGTTGACCCGCAACTCCGCTACTTTCTCATGGACTCCCAAAATGCAAGCGATCCCATTTCGTTTAGCCAAAAGACAAACGATTTGATGAGTCAACTCGTTGAGATTACCTATTTAATCCCCAAGGATGTATGCGACGAGCATGGTAATTAAGGCTTGGAGCGTTGAAGATACTGCAATTAACAACTCAGCGTAGTATAGACCTTTCTAGCTCTGATTGCAAAAAATTTCTTACCAATTCTGTTGTGGAGCTTCAAAATTGTTGCGTTGGAAAAAAAGGAGCAACAGTTTATACTGCGAGTTGTGTCGTTGCATACATAACTAGTATCTTTGTATAATAATTACGTGCATGTTTTGGTCGTACGTACTCATCATTTACTGATTAATAAAATTACGTACTGTTTATATATTCCTCAATTGGATTGTTGAAGGAACTCAACCATTAGTTTAAACTATTGGTGATAAAGTGTATATCAAATATTCCCTAGCTTGCATATTTGTTACATGTTTAATTATATATATTAGATTAGTTGTTGTCCATATAACAACATGCAATAACAAATACAAGAACTTGACGTATTATAATTGGTTGGTTTTTCTCTCGCCACGTCAGCATCCCCTGTTGATGAACTTTGCCCGAGAAGAGATTTTTTGACGAGAAATGATCTACACACTTCTCTTCCACAACATTTTCACAACACGCCAACGTGGCAGTAATATTTTATTGTTTTTTTTCTATTTTCGTTCATGCTGCTAGAAAACCGAGAGAGGGAGTTTCAAATTTCATTTCGCACGAAGACCCCTCTCTCTCTCTGAAATCTCAGTCCGTACAGATCTGAAATTTCTCCGTCGTGTGTCGTCCGTCGTCCGGTGCTTCCGCTCGCTCTCTCTCTCCCTCTCTCCGGCATATTTCCGCTCTCCGGCGCTTCCCGCTCGATTCCATCACTGCCCAGTCCCTCCGGTCAGTGACGTCGCCGGCTTCTATCTCGGCGGTCGTCCATCGTCCGTCATCCGTCGTCAGGTGCTTTCGCTCGCTCTCTCTCTCCCTCTCTCCGGCATATTTCCGCTCTCCGGCGCTTTCCGCTCGATTCCAACGCTGCCCAGTCCCTCCGGTTAGTGACGTCGCCGGCTTCTCTCTCGGCGGTCGTCCGTCGTCCGGTGCTTCCGCTCGCTCTCTCTCTCTCTCCATCCTTCACCGGTGTTCCGTCTCCGGCCGGTTTTGTCTCCGGTGACGCTAAAGAAAAAGGTTCTCTCTCTCTCTCTCTCTCTCTCTCTCTCTCTCTCTCTCTCTCTCTCTCTCTCTCTCTCTCTCTCTCTCTCTCTCTCTCTCTCTCTCTCTGTGGCTGGATCTGTTGGTACAAACATGGGTTTGGTTTATGAACTGAATTCGCTTAAATTTCCTCATATTTCAACGTTCTTGCTTTGATTTATGAACTGAATGTCCTATACACTGTTTCAATTCCTAGATTTTGTGCATATTAGCTTTTGCTTGATGTGTGTTTCTTCACAGCTTTGAAATGTGTTTATTGTGATTTTGATAATGTACGAGTGGCTAAGAAATAGGTAGTGAAAACTCATTATTTGTTGCTTGAAGCTCACTGGGACAAAAATTGAGTTATGTGCATAAGTGGGTTTGCTTGGTCGCTGGAGATACTTAATGTTATGTACTTGGTGACTGTTGGATACTCTGACTATATGATTCTAGAATTAAAATGTATAGTTAAGTCTGCTACATGGGAATGAGGCAAATAGAACACTTGAGTGTTGTGTAACGTATGAAATAGGACTACATTGTTGGGTGAGGACAAGAAGTTAACTTTGCCAACCAAGTAATATTTCTTTAAAGCGAAAGCCAAGGCGCGATACGGGTAAAAATGTGGGCTATCCCATGCCAGATAAATATGAAAGAGTTTCTCTGAGATTTATTTGGCTAACGTATAGGGTAGTCCGCTTATCTATTCGAGCAGCAAATGATTGAACGTTTGGATCAGTTAGAACTATATATATATATAGCCTTCGTGAGGAGAAGATTGTTTTTGTGATGCAATTTGTTTATAGATAGATAGACATGAATGCAGCATATTATTGCAATTAGTCAAATTAATATGCATGCTATATACGGTCTCAAGGTATATAATATCATGAATTGGACTAAACATGGGCAGTTCCATGCCTTCTTTGAAGATGCATGTATATCTTTACATATATATATAGTCTATAGATGGAAAAGATCTAGCTTCCATGTAAAGTCAACCCCTTGATCATACCTTAAATAAGTAATTTTCTGAATCTCTTGGTTTTTTTGTTCAATGAACAAATTCATCTAATTACAAATCAATCAAATTAGTGTTGATGCTTTATTACACTATCTTTTTATAAGATCAATCATAGACCTTGTATATTAGAATCATATAGCATTAATATTCTTTTTCTCTCTTCCTCTCACAAATTGATAATATGGTATTAAAGATTAGAAAAGGTAATTGGTTTCCCTTTGTTTCTATAGCTTATTTTTTTTTATCAATTAACCATAGGAGGATGTTAATTATGCAAGTAGATTTCTATAATAAATTTGACTATAATTTTCTTCCACTTTGAATCCCTCATCTCTAATAAATTTGACTATAATTTTCTTCCACCTTGAATCCCTTATTTCTATAATTTTCTTTCACTATTCTTGTGTTATATATTCATGTCTAGTCTTACTTTTTCTACAATTCTCTAATGTGTAATAGAATTTTATTATTATTAACAAATTCTTACATTTTTCCATTCAATTAACTTGTAGTGCTTTTTAATATAGCATTTTCCAAAATGGACTCTTCAAGTTCACGATTGGATACCGAGGGTCAATTTGACGGTGCTTTAACCCATCAAGACGACCATCAAAATGGTTAGATTTTTGACTTTTTTTGTTTTTATTTCTTTATTACTATTCTAGGCTTTTTTTATAAATACACTTGGTATTCTTTTTTAGATAGATGTGGGTGACAAAGTTAAAGAACCGAAGGATTTAACGACGTTTATTTCAGATGAAGAGTTGAGTGATAAGGATGATGAGAAAGTTGAAGAACCAAAGGATTTAATGACTTTTAGTTCAGATGAAGAGTTGAGTGATAAGGAAGAAAATGTGGTCTTACCTGTGGTGTTAAAGGATGATGAGAAAATTGAAGAACCGAAGTCATCAATGACTTTTAGTTCAATAGAAGAAGTTTGCTCTTATTATAGGAGGTATGCTAAGCAAGCTGGGTTTGGTGTAGCTCATAGAACCTCGAGAAAAACGAAGGGTAGAAAAAGTTACGTAGTGCTTATATGTACTCTTGGAGGTGACGAGCGAGCTACAAATGATGTTGCGAAGCCAATTCCAACAACTAATAGAACAAGGTGTGGTGCTAGGATTTGTGCAAAATTATGTGGTGATGGAACGTGGTTTTTGAGTAAAGTTGAGTTGACGCATAATCATTTGTTAAGCCCGGGTAAAGCAAGATTTTTTAGAAGCAATAGGAAAATTAATGATGCTACAAAAAGAAGACTTGAGCTAAATGATAGAGTAGGAATACGTCTGAGTAAGAATTTCAATTCGTTAGTCGTTGAAAGTGGGGGGTTTGAGAGTCTTTCTTTTGGAGAGAGAGATTGTCGAAATTATATTAATAAGGCAAAAGAAGTCCGTCTTGGTAAAGGGGGTGCCCAAGCACTTTGTGATTACTTCAGAAGAATGCAAAAGCAAAATAGTGGCTTCTACTTTATGATAGATATGGATGATGATTGTAGGTTACGAAATGTTTTTTGGGCGGATGCACGGAGTAGGGCAGCATATGATTACTTTGGAGATGTTATTACGTTTGACACAACGTATTTGACCAATAGCTATGACATGCCATTTGCTCCTTTTGTAGGACTGAATCATCATGGTCAATTTATACTTTTGGGGGCAGGACTAATTTCAAGCGAGGATACAGACACATTTGTGTGGTTGTTTAAATGTTGGTTGGAGTGCATGAATGGCCAAGCCCCTAAAGCAATTATAACAGACCAGGATAGAGCTATGAAAAATGCAATTGCTATTGTTTTCCCTGAAAGTCGACATAGATATTGTATGTGGCACATTATGAAAAAATTCCCTGAAAAGTTTGGATCACATGCTAATTTTGATGGCATTAAGAATGCCATAAATAAATGTTTTAAATAAATGTTTGTATGACTCTCAAACATGTGAAGAATATGAGGAAAACTGGAAAGATCTACTGGAGAAGTATAACCTTCATGATAATGCATGGTTGAATGGGTTATATAGGGATAAGACATTTTGGGTGCCGGCATACATGAAGATACGTTTTGGGCGGGAATGAACACTACACAGCGAAGTGAAAGTATGAACGCATTTTTTGATGGTTTCGTGCACTCACGAACCACATTGAAAGAATTTGTTGATGAATATGATAATGCTTTAAGGAGAATGGTCGAGAGGGAGACACGTGCTGATTTTGATTCTTTTAATCGCACAATCTCATGTATAAGCGCCTTGCAGTTAGAGAAACAGTTTCAAGTTGTCTACACAAATGTGAAGTTCAAAGAAGTACATGAGCAGTTTGTGAAAATGATGTCCTGTAATAACTCTCATCTCAAAAGTGAAGGTGCAATTTCCACGTTTGAAGTTATTGAATATGTTGCCGTTGGAGACCACTTAATAGAAAAAACATTTCTTGTTTACTTCAATGAAGATGAATTGGAAGTGAAGTGCACATGTGCATTGTTTGAAGTAAGAGGCATCTTATGTAAGCATTCACTTTTCGTGTTACGGACAAAGAAAGTGACAACTTTGCCACAAAGATATGTTCTTGATAGATGGAGGAAGGATATTAAGCGAGAGTACTCGAAGGTTAAGAGTAGTTATGATGTCATTGGTGATAATCCACATGCCCAAATATATGACAAGGTGAGAAACAATTTTGAGGAATTACTGTCGCTCGCATCAGAAAACACGGAGGAACGTTGCATGGAACTAATGAAAAGAATTGATCAAATAAAGGAGTTGTGGCGTTGCGAAAATCAAGCTTCTGGCATTCCACCTACTGTCGCATCTTCTAGTTGCCAAAAGGTGCTTAGTCCTCATAAGGTTACTTGTAAAGGGAGGCCACGAACAAAGAGAAAGGTGGCTGTTATAGAAACAGTGGTAAAGAAATCCAATGTATCAAGCAAGCCACCAAGAGACAACAATGCTAAAACGAAGAGACGAAAAAATCAAGTTAGTGATTTCTTTATTTTTTTTATTATTTATGTCCACATTTTATTTGCTTAAAAACATGTGTGCTTTCCCACATTGCATAAACCATTTTTTAATTGTAGGCCTCGAAATCAACGGAAAATCAAGGCAACACTAGTCAATCTCCGTTGCCTTCTGTACCTTCTGCAACTCACGATCATAGTACTCAGGTGATTAGCCAATATCTCTTTATTTATTAGTTGATTTTTGATAATTATTTGATATTTCACGAGGATATTTGATGTTTGTTTTTGCAGGATTCCGTCGCTTCGTCATCGACAGTTGCTCACACCTTCAGTGGTCACCATCATTCTATTCTTTCTCAGGTATAATTTGTGTTTTTTAAAGTCATTGTTTCTCGATTGGAATTTATATGCGTACAATAAGAGAAACGAATCATGTGTGCATTCATTAGGTGAATTTGTCGATTGACCCCATAAATCTGTTGTCCACAATGATAAGACAACACAAATACCAAGAGGCTTTCACTACAGCCTTACAAATGCATGATGTGTCAATTGTGAATTGGATTTGCTCCCAAGTAAATCACTTGATAGTATTGTGTTATTAAAATGCATCCATTTTAGATTTTAGATGTCTGAATATTAAAGCTAATTTTCAGGTCTTGACTATGGATCCTCTCCCTTTGACTCAAGAAGTATTGCTTCAATTGTTGTGGTTTTGTATCAATACCAACCCAGCCGTAATAATTGCTTGGATGACACACGTTTTTAATTCCATAATCCCAACTGATCCGACAATTGAAATGCATGTGCGGCCCATCTTCAATCAAGTTTATGCCACACTTAACCATATAAGTGTCCTGCCCACAATTACTGATGCTGTGCGGTCAACTATACGTCTTCTGATGAATGGTTTACTTCCACCTTGAAATGGTTATTTGTGTGCGGTTCCAGATTTTATTTTTCTTTACTCGTATGTCGTTATGTAGTTTATTCGAAACCAGACAATAGTAGACAAATTTCACTTTTACTGGAACCGCACTATTTTTCAATGTATTGGTTGTTTGATAACATAAGGTATTTTTGTTGGCAGGTCAGTTGATTTGTGTACTAGTGGTTGAATGGTTTTGGTAGGAATTTTAAGTAAAAAGCCAATATATGGAATTTATGGTGAATTGTATGTGCTTGCTTGTCTCCCTGCTTGGTGTGTTATGCAAGGTTGTTGCGATTGTAAGACTGAGTTTTTGCGGTTTATTGTGGGATTGTTAGTTAGACTCAATTTTGTTTCTTGACCCTATTCCTTGTTGTTTTTTAGGCTTTTGTTTGTTTTTGGTTCATTGAGGTTGGCAGGATGCATATGTCTTCAAGTATATATATATATGAGTAATGATTCACTACCACCTAAATATACAACTTTTCACCACCTTGCCTATGTGGCAAGGTGGTCCCCCACTACTTTTTGAGTTTTTTTATTTTTTAAAAATAAATAAAGGTGAGGGACCACCTTGCCACATAGACAAGGTGGTGAGAAGTTGTATATTTAGGTGGTAGTGAATCATTACTCATATATATATATATATATATATATATATATATATATATATATATATATTTAGGCTTTTTATTGGTTTTGGTTCACTGAGGTTGGCAGGATGCATATTGATTTATTCATGAATATTGATGAGCACAGGTATTGTTTATAGCAGTAATAATACAGGGTAGTCATTACCATTTTTTAAAGCTGCAAATAATACAGGGTAGACATATGAGATTATATGTCTAAGTATAGTAGGACCCATTATTTCATGGGGTTCCTCTTGTACATCCAGAGAATATTATTAGTGTATAAACTGTAATATTATGACTAGATATTATACTGAAAAGTTAGGGGCTGGAGATCCCCTCTCTCATTCCCTGAAATTTGGACAAAAATTTTCCTAAGGCTCTTGCTTCTCTCAAATAGAATTATGGGATATAATACACAGTCTTGTAGTGGGCATCCTGAACGAGAGTCATAAAGGTGGTTGAGTCATAAAGGGTAAAAGAAAAAGGGACACCAACTTAGCATTATGAGCTCAACTGCAGAAACAATTAGTAAGGTGGCTGGGTTCAGCATGTGCATTCTGCCTTTCTGCGTGTGGTGTAAAGAGGTCTGTGTGGTCTGGTCCACAACTGCAACAAACAAATTTCCTTTCCTCAAATAGAAATATAGAATAATAGACCCATGTGCATGAGAAGCCAAAGTTACCTGAGTTGTCGACCATTATCTTCTCCTTTCAGCCATGTTTGTGACCATTTTGATCCTTTTCGATTCAAACCATTTGACCCAAAACAATCACTTGACTTTGCAAGTTGAAACAAATTCTGCTTTCTTTTATGAACATGCATGAATAAAGACCAAAACTTCCATCATTTAAATTGTAGTACTAGATACTACAATACTAGATACTACAATTCATGCAGTATTCAAAATTTAAATTCGGGTACTAATACTAATCATAAATGAAATTCAGAATTTCTATTGTTCCACTAATAAGAACGTAAAATATCTCACAATAACCATTTTTAACCTAATAATGTTTCCCTCCTTTCATTCTAACATCAAGTAGCTAACTTCAGAACCGCTATAACTACTGAAATAAATTACAATGCCCAAAATGATAACTACTGCTGACCAAAACATCTTTCTATTATTTTGACATAGACCCAACTCCAACCGAAGTCTCTCATATTGTTCCTTGTGTTGTGTTTCAATCAGCTTCTCAAGTCTGTCAATATTGGCCATTGTCTTCTTCTCAACTTCCTCAATATCGGCCCGTCTCCCTTCCTCCATGTCTCGCATATGTTCCTCCAATCTCTTCTCATAAGAAGTCATTTTGTTATCAGCCCACTTAAAAAAATCACAATCCCCAGCTTTCTGTGTGAAAACAAATAAATGTCATAAAGCACTAACAAAAAAATAAGTCAAAACTAATTAATTTTAAAATTACCTTATACTTTATACAGCCATACCACTTTCTTCCGGGGTTGTCACTAGTCCACGAGTACCTTAGACGTGCATGCACTCCACAGTAACATAAAGGGGGTATTGACGCATCACTATTTACCGACATTTTTTCGGGCCTACGCAAAAAAAAACAAAAAAACAAAAAAACAAAAAAAAAACAAAAAAACAAAACAAATTATTAAAAAAAATGTCCACATTCCTTTGCCCATATATTTTTATCAAATTAATCACCCAACCGATCATTTTTTTGCTTTTTTTTCCCCTAATATCATACTCCAAATAATACTACAATTAAAACAAACCAGAGTGAGAACTTAGCTATGAGTTTATATAATTGTCTCTTAAAATTGAATCAACAATAAAGGTTTAAAAGCTCATTACTGAATGTTGGCCTTAAAGCACAGGAATGAATCAAAACATGAAGGTGATCAGGGGAGCATCACCTACTTACAGGAGCATTGATGCTCACCCCTTATGCAAGCAAGAGTCAGCCTAACATTAACGCAATGCTTCACATGTACTCAGAAAATTTCAAGTTTCCATATGTACAAGTAAATGAAACTGGGTATCCAAGACAAGACATAATTACTCCAGAACAGAAACAGAAACAGAAACCTAACAAAGTGATTCCAATAAGCAACAAAACAATCAGTCATACATGAAGATTGAGTATCTAATAGAAACATTCAATGAGATAAAAACAACTCCCATAATATGAAACCAAAACTACAACCTCAACAAAACAGAGGCAAAACTGTTAAGCTATACACTCAAAACAACAAAGCAGATGAAGAACTAATAGTTCTCTGAAAATCAAGCAATGAAAAACTCTGAATTCATGTAAATAATAACTCTCTACATGTTTCCAAAAAAAAAAAATGAAGTGTATTTTCTTATTAGTTTGAGGTTTTATAATTGTATAAATATAATTTTGTTTTTACCCAGTGGGGTACAATCGAAGCCATGGTGGGTAGGCTCCGCACTGATCGATGGTGAATTATTAAGACAATTATTACCATTTGGACCAATAGCTCTTGTTTTTTCCTAGTATTGGAGAAAGATTATTAACATGTAGCGGATCTTCGCGGCTCCCCGCGGCTCCTGCCCTCTTAGTTGGCAAGATGCTTTTCATCGGGAGTGCGTGTTCCTTATTAGGAAATAGCACGATAAGGCTATATTGTGTTCTTATTCTAAATTATCGTTGCATTAAAAATGATTCATATATATATTTATAAAAGAATTTAAGTAAACGAAGATAATTATTGAAGATAAATATGATGAAGCGTAGAAGAAAAGATTCCCCTGAAGAAAAGATAATTTCGAAGAAACCAAACCCAAACCAAACCCTCCACTGTATGAAGCAACAAACCAAACCCATGTTTGTACCAACAAATCCAGCCACAGAGAGAGAGAGAGAGAGAGAGAGAGAGAGAGAGAGAGAGAGAAAACCTTTTTCTTTAGCGTCGCTGGAAACAAAACCAGTTGGAGACGGACGCCGGTGAAGGATGGCCGGTGGTGAGTGACTGATCGTCGAGAGAGAAGCCGCTAAGAGGGACCGGGACGACCGGCGGTGAGCTAGCTGGAGACAGGTTGAGAGAGGGCGGCAGTTTCGACGGAGGAGAACTCCAGTGAAACGGCGCCTGCAAGGGGATGACCGGGCGAGCGACGGAGGAGGCAGCACTTTACGGAGACAGATCTGGCAGCGGATGACCGGACGACGGAGCAGCGGACGACGGATCTGGCAACAAATCCGCCTGAGGCAAAACGCCGGTGAAGGACGGTGGAGGGTCGCCAACCGCCGAGAGAAAAGCCGCTAGGAGGGAAGGGGATGGGGACGACCAGTACCGGAGCAAGCGGGGGAGAGAGAGAGAGGGAGCGAGAAGGCAGATCTGGGAGAGAGATTTCAGAGAGAGAGAGGGACTGGGCAGCTGACGCCAACGTGCAAAATGAAAATTTGAAACTCCCTCTATTCGGTTTTCTAGCAGCATGAACGAAAATAGAAAAAAAACAATAAAATATTACTACCACGTTGGCGTGTTGTGAAAATGTTGTGGAAGAGAAGTGTATACATCATTTCTCTTTATTGGGACGTGACGACGTGTGCTGGCTAGAGAGTTGATCGGACAAGTGGCCAGAGTTCGGGAAGGACATATGCACTGGTTTTTCTTATCCAAATTTCTTCTTTGTTTGAATTTAGATGGTTTGTTTTCGTTGGTTTTGGAGTTGGTAGGGGTTGGTTGTGGGTATGGCGAGGAAAACTAATCGGGTAAGAGGTAGAGGGAAGGGTAATTTGATTGTAACTATCGGTAAAGGGAGTCATCATGGGAGCCTAGTGCCGAAAAGTTGTTTAAATCATGATGTGTTTTCATATGAAACTCGTGATCAAGAATCTATCCTGGCAGTGAATGGTAGTGCAGAAATTCTTCATCCTGTTCCTAATTTACAATTGGAGGAAGATTTTCCGACAATTGTTGATGAAATTATTGATGAGGAACCTATTGGGGAATTGGGGATTCAAGAAGAGGGTTTTGATTGTCAGAGTGAATATTCTGAGATTGGAAGTCTTGTCCTAGAAAGGCCCTAAGGAAGAATGTCAGGAGGGAAATGTAGAATGGAGAGGATTGTTTCAGACTGCTAATTCTCTAGGGAAATTGGAATATTTTGCCCCAAGGAAGTTGGCTGAACAAGTCCTTGTTTCACCCCATGAAGAGGCCATTATTGAAGGCATAGATGAATGGAAATCTAGTCTTGCTGGGCAATTCCTAGATAAGCCTCTTCCTTTTTACTTGGTGAAAAGATATATGGCTAATTTGTGGAAGCAATATAGGGATATAGTAGTGTTTTAACTAGAAATGGAATGTTCATTTTTCGTTTTTTCAGATAAGGTGACTTGTGTTGAGGTGTTGAAAGCCAAAATTTGGCATGTGGCTAACAAGCCTTCGATTCTGCGAAAATGGCTTCATGGAATGCAAATTTTAAACTTACATTAACCTCCATTCCGGTATGGATTGAATTGCTCCATCTTCCTCTAGAATTTTTGGTCTTCTACTTGCCTGGGTAAGCCACTTTATGCTGAAAAAGTTATAGAGGAGCAACAAAGATTGGGTTATGTTCGGGTTTTGGTGGAGATTGATACAACTTCGGAGTGCCCCAAAGAGGTGCTCATTTGCAGGGAAAATGGGAGTTCGATTACCATTGGTGTTGAGTATCCTTGGCTTCCTCCTAAGTGCTCGGTTTGTGGGGGATTTGGACATGCAGGGTATGCTTATTCCAAGAAAAAAAAAAAGGTTTGGGTTCCTAAAAAGCCTACTCAATATGTTGTAAGGAAGACAACTACTGAAGTGAAGTAGCAAATTAAGAAGTATGATAAGACTATCAAGAAGCCTCCAAGTGCTGCTAAGCCTAAAGACAAGAATGGAAGGGGTTTGAATAAACCCTTTAAACAAGAGGTAAAAAGGATTGTTAGGAGGCTTAAAATTTCTATTATTTGTCTAGTTGAGACCAGTATTAGGAAAGAGAATGCTCTGAAGATAAAATATGCTATTTTTTCTGAGTGGAAGTTCATTCACAATTATAATGCACACTGGCTGGGGCGTATTTGGATTTGTTGGGATCTGGGAATCATTTCTATTAAAGCAGTCTCTATCCATGAATAGGTGGTTACTTGTAGAGTGGAGGCTACAAATGGTAATGGGACTTGGATTTTTTTTTTTTTTTTTTTTTTCTATTGTTTATGGTGCAAATCAAGGGCTTGATAGGAGGAAAATGTTGTTGGAGTTGGTAAATGTTAAAGGGTTACTTGATGCTCTTCCTTGGTTGATAGCAAATGATTTCAATGTAATCCATTTCCAACAAGAGAAATGGAGGAATCATGCATTATCCTGCTATGTTAAGGAATTTGTAGAATGCATTAAAAGGCTGGAAATTGATGATTTAGCTTATACAGGTTGCTTTCATACCTGGACTAATAAGCAAGCATGATTCGATTTTGTTTCTAAGAAGCTGGATAGGTTCTATCCAATCTGAAGTGGATGCAGGCTTTTGCTGATACTCCTATGGAGTTTCTAGAGGGTGGTATTTTTGACCACTCTCCTGCTCTGGTCTCTGTGGGGAAGTATAAGAGTTTTGGGCCTAGGCCTTCCAAATTCTTCAATTTTTGGGCTGAGCATAAACAGTTCTTGGATTGGATTGCTGAATGTTGGAGGATTGAGGTGGAGGGGTATGCCATGCTCTAGCTCTATGCTCGTTTAAAAGCTGTTAAGGGTATCTTTAAAGCTAAAAATTCTGAAGTCTTTAGAGGTTTGGGGTAGAGAGTGCAGAATGCTAGGCAGGAACTAGCTAATACACAGGTTGGTTTCCTTACTTTTCATGGTAGTGTGGAGTGGCAAAGGGAGGAGAGGGAGTGTATGCATGCATTTGTTTCCCTTGTATCTACAGAAGAGAATTTCTTGAAGCAGAAATCTAGAAACAAGTGGTTGAATTTGGGAGATGGAAACACTGCATTTTTTTCTTAAAACTGTGAAGATTTGTAATGCTACTAATCTAGTGAAAAGTTTAAAAGATGAACATGGGAATATAGTGTAGGATTTCAAGCAAATAAAGCAATTAATTTTTATCAAACTCTACTTGGTTCCACTTCTAATTTTTTTTCCCCGTGAGAAAGCAGACAGAATCTCCCTTTTTATTCAGAAGAAGTTCTCTCCTACTTGTGTTGCTGGGATGCAGGTTGCTGTTTCTAGAGAAGAGATTAGGAAAACTATCTTTTCTATGAATAAAAATAAGGCTCCAGGCCCGGATGGGTTTTCTGCAAGGTTCTTTCATAAGGCATGGCCAGTTATTGGGGATGGTGTTGTGAAGGCTGTTATGGAATTCTTTAAGTCTGGTAAACTCCTGAAGGAGGTGAATGCCACGATTATTAGTTTATTACTCTTGTTCCTAAGAAGAGGAATCCGACTTCTATGAGTGAGTACATGCCTATTTCTTGTTGCAATTTGATTTATAAAAGAATTACTAAGATTCTAGCTAATCGGTTGCTCCCGGGGTTGGATGAAGTCATTAGTCTGAATCAAGGTGCTTTCATTCCCAAGAGAATTATTGTTGAAAACATCCTCCTTGCTCAAAAGATGGTGTGTGATTACCATAAGGAAAAAGGCAATCCTCGTTGTACTCTTAAAGTCGACCTTATGAAGGCCTATGACTCGATGAGTTGGGACTTTATCCTCCATTGCCTTATTTGCTTTGGGGCTCCTTCAAAGTTTGTTGGTTGGATCAAAGAGTGTATCTCTAGCCCTAGTTATTCCATTTCACTTAATGGAACTTTGGTTTTTTTTTTTTTTTTTTTTTTTTTTTTTTTTTTTTTTTTTAAGGAAGGAAAGGGTTATGGCAAAGGGACCCTATCTCTCCTTACTTATTTGTTCTAGCCATGGAAGTTCTCTCTCAGTTACTAGCTGAAGTAACTCTAGATCTTTCTAATTTTGGCTTTGATCCTAAATGTCGGGCTTTGTTGATTAACCATTTATGTTTTGCGGATGACTTACTTATCTTTTCTTCTACTAAGATGAACTCCCTTAGTATTATCAAGTTTGTTCTTGCTAAGTTTGAGGACCTTTCGGAGTTAAAGGCCAATTTTGCTAAAAGCTTATTCTTTTGTGTGGGAGTCAATGCAGAAGATAAGAATAAGATGGTGGATTTGTTGCAGATGGCTGAGGGGTCTCTTCCTGTCCAGTATTTGAGAGTTCCCCTTATCACTAAAAGGCTATTGGCAGCTGATTGTGATGTTTGCATTGCTAAAATCACGACTCGAATTGATTCTTGGTTAGTTAGACATTTGTCTTTTGCTGGTTGGCTTCAACTCATTTCCTTTGTGCTAGTCAGTCTTTAAGTTTTTTGGACTAGGATCTTTATTCTTCCCATGAAGGTCATCCAGCTGATTGAGCAGAAGCTTAACAGGTTTTTATGGTGTGGAAATGACACAAAGGCTAAGGCAAAAGTCTCTTGGGATAATGTTTGTGTTCCTAAGAAAGAAGGTGGTTTGGGGATCAAAAGGTTGGAGGTTTGGAATCAGGTAGCCATATTAATTCACATCTGGAATTTGTTTGCCCGAGCAAGGTCTCTTTGGGTTGCTTTCGTGGAAACAAACTGGTTAAAGGGGAGAAGTTTTTGGCAAATCCCCATTCTTAACTCTTGTTCTTGGAGTTGGAAGAAGTTACTTAAGTTGAAAGAGATAGCTAAGAACTTTATTCGGTTCAATGTGGGTGATGGAAGCCGGATCTTCTTGTGGTATGATCAGTGGCATCCACATGGTTGTTTGTTGGATAAGTTTGGTTTCAGGGCAATTTACGATGTAGGCAGTCATGTTGGGGCTCGTGTTTTTTCCATTATTCGTGATGATGATTGGTATTGGCCGTTTGCTCGGTCGGATAGTATAGTCCAACTTTAGAGTAGACTTCCAGAGATTCAACTTGGAGGTGCAAGCTTACCTATATGGAATTCTAAGAAGGGAGTTTACTCATGTGCCAATACTTTGGGATATTTTAAGGGCCAGTTGTTTCCTGGTTTAAAGCTTTCTAGTTCTCAATGGCGATTCATCATCATTCCTTCTTACTTTGGTTGGTGTTTAGGGATGCCCTTGTTACTAAAGCTAAAATGTGTAGTTGGGGCTATGGGAGAGACAATAATATATTAAGTACTTGTTCTTTTAGTTCAATTTTAGCAAGAGAATTTGGAAGACTTTAATGGCTGATTGTTTGATTTTTAATCTAATTGTAGAGTGGGAAGATGTGGCTCATTGGAGTATAGAAGTCCTCAAAGGGAGAAGTTTACAAGTGAGTTTGTGTCGGCTTTGTTTAGCAGCTTCTGCCTACCATATATGGAAGCTAGGGGTGTACAAGCGGGCGGTTTTTAACCGAGAATAACGGGTAACCGCTAATAACTGCCAACAACCGCTAACCGGAAAAATCGAAAAAACGAAAAACAATCGCAACCGAATAACCGAGTACCTGGTTGCAGTTACCGGTTATTGCATTCTAAAAAACCGGTAACCAGTTTTTATTATATATATATATATATATATATATATATATATATATTGTGCTTAAGGTATGACTAGCCTTTTGGGGCATTTAGATAATTGATTAGAAATCATTAGGTCCCTCAAAGTGACTCTGACGGGTGACAAAAAGAACAACACAAAAAGAAGGATAATAGAAGGAAATAAAATCGGTATAAATACATATTCATGTATTTGGTGAGAATCCTTATCCATCTCTGCCAATGGAGTAAAAAGTTTATATATCAATTTCATAAAATATATTTTAATGCAAGGGAATAATAATTGTGGTTCAATTTAATTATTGTGCAATGCAATAAGAGCAGCTATAATAGTGTTTGGATTTTATGGTGCGATATGGGGGCAAGCCCAAGAAAAGAAGTTGGCCGATTGAAGATTGTCCAACTACTAGTAGCAATGAGTCGTCCTCTCCTATAGTCCCTCTTTTGCATAACAGAAGCACTGAAGTGTAGAATTCTTGGAGGAGTGTAAAACTCTATTTTTAAAGCTTGCCTTGTTGTATTTTGTAAGCAGAAACTTGACCCTTACTTGGGTCCCTTGTCCTCTAGTACACTGATTAGGATATTATATTTAAATAAAACATGGAAAGACAAAATAACCGGAACTGAAATTCAGATATTGGATTTTAAAAAAAATTAAAAATATTCAACAATATATGAAAATTGGTTATCTGGTTAATAACTGGTTTAAAGTAACCGGATAACCGGAGGTTAGTAAAAACCACGACTGGTAGATCGGTTGCGGTTGTGGTTATTGAAATAGGAATAACCGGGGACCCCGATTGCGATTGTAGTTATGAGCAAATAACAACAACCGTAACCAGTTGTACACCCCCTAATGGAAGCAACATAATGATTTGTGCCATGGGAACTCTCCTAGGTTTGAAGGAGTTTTGGTGACTCGGATTAGATGGGATGTTTGGTCGAGAATTATGGCTAAAGAAGGCTCTTGAGAAGGCTGCCTACAATTCTAAACTAGTGCATATTTGGAACTTACATTCATTGATGTACGTAATTTGTCTATAGGTCTATTTGTTCTAGTTGATTTTGTATTAGGAGTTTTTGTATCCCTTCTAAGAAAGGTTACTTCCAGTTTTCTTTGGAGTGTTGTACTCTGATTGTGTTTGTTCTATAAAGATTTTATTCATTAAAAAAAAAAAAAATGCAATATCAAATTAAAGATACAATTCTTAACTGTATATAGGGTGCAACTTAGTTTGGGTTGGTTTGGTTCTAAGAAAATCAAGAACTAATTAAATTGACAACAAATTTTATTCCATAAAACTCAACTCAGAATTGCACTATACGTATTAATCACATAAATTTAGTTCCATTGATGCAATTAAGCCTTGTCGGTCTTTAATAAAATTAAAAAAAAAAAAAAGAAAAAAAAAAGAAAAAAAAAAAAAAACCTAATTAGTTCATTACCCCCACCACAATTAAGTAACATCCAATATATATTGTCTAACCTTCCATTATTTATATTATTATCTGGTAGCAATTCTATAACCCTCATAGATTCACAGCAGTGCTCAAGTAGTACGCAATTTCCATAATCATGGATATCATCGCAATGGTTGTGCTTCCAATTAAGTGATTTCGGAAATGTTACTTGTCCTAAATAATGGAATGCTCGTCCAAACCACTCAACTAGATCGGTGTTCGGCTTTCATCACAGTCGAATAGGTGCCCACAACAATCACATAGGCAACCCTCAAAATCATATCATCATGTGATTTACATAAAATTGTAAAGCTATTTCCTTTCTAAGCTACATTATATATATATATATATATATATATATAAAACTTACAACTTGCGTCTCTCTTCGATTTCTGAACAAGACATGCACCATATTTCTTTATGAAAAACCTTTTGATCATGTGTGTTCACAATCTGTAAGAGTAGAAATCCTTAGTAGTTCCGCATGCATGATACATAGACATCCTTGTGTCTAGAGGTGTATATACGGGCGGATACTAACCGCTCGCATCCGATATCTGAACCTAACCGTTATCCGCACATGAGGATGTGGATGCCACTATCCACAAGTGCAGATGCAGATAGCGGTTTTAGGGTATGCGGATGCAGTAAAATTTATGTTTTTTATATTATGAATTTGTAATATTATTTATTTTTTTATTTTTTTAATGTTGGATATTTAATTTATGTTTTTTGATGTTTGTTGGCTTGATTGTTATGCTCATTGAATCATGGATAAAAAAAAACATAATGGTTTTTCTTGTGAGCATTAATTACCATGAATATTTTAAGGTCATATGCGGATAGCGAATAATCACCATACTTAATAACCACAATAAGTACGGGGATGCAGATAGTAAAAAAATGATGCAGATGCGGATATCTTTTAGATATTCGCATTTTGGGGATGGGGTACGAATATTGCAAATAACCGCATGGATATTCACATGTACACCCCTACTTGTGTCTGATCTTTTGAGTTCTAAAATGTTTGTCCTCTCAATATCATATCAATGTTGACGTTTCTTGGAATGCTTCATACAAGGGCCCAAGAGAGCATGATGGTAAGGGTTAAAATGGTTATAACTTAGAAGTTAGGTTTTAAGAGATGGTTTGCAAACTTTAAATAAGCAAAGATTTAAAAAAAAAAAAAAAAAAAAAAAAAAAAAAAAAAAAAAAAAAAAAAAAACTATGAAAGATGGAGAAGAGAGGATAACAGAAAGGGAAAGTTTTCGAGGATATAAATTAGTAGTCGAGTGGTTACCCAATATTTATAGACTTTGAGTATTAACTTGTAAGACTTAAATAACACTACTTTGCAATTCATGATAACTATCTTGTTATGTTAAAGCTAATCTTTTGAATAATTTATAATTTACTTGACTATTAGGTTGTCTTTTCAAGGTTGTAAACTATTAATTGTATTACATAGTCCTTATGTACTAGAGAGCTCGGATGCTGGCTAGCCCTAAAAAAACATGCTATTGAGCCCAAAGCACTCATTTCAAATCCCATGGTTTGATTAACACACCAATCAACCAAGGAAATTGGAGGGGCTACTATAGGGCCTGGATACTGATAGGCCTTGGATCAGAAAGCCCATCTAACCTCTAACAGTATAAAGGATCACAGGCCATTGAGGGTCCCACCCGACCTTAGCGTATGACGGCGATACCCGTGAGTGGAAAAAAGACTTCTTTCGAGCTTTTGAAGTTGCAGAAGCAGTAGCCTAACAGTCCAACGGCCCATAGGCCTAGTTGGCTACCAGGATATGAGTGCACATTCACCAAAGGGATGTCATCAATGAGGCGATTCCCCCCTCAGCCAACTCAACTAACCGATGCCCACACCATGCTACCCATCCTAACATATTGAAGGAGGGAATCTCCACGCCAGGTAAACAAAATTATGGCGGGAGTCCCTCAAACCCTAGGAGGGTGTCAGCCTAGATAAAAAGTCTAGGTGAATCTAGCTCGTAGGTATGCCTAATTAACACAACTTACTTTGCCAAATTTCCCTCTTATTTCATTAGATTGACTTGAGCGTCAGAGTGGTCTCGTAGAATCTACCCCCGACGACCTTTTAACCTCTTTCTTGTTTTATAGATCCTCCTGGCCTCCTCGTGAGTGGTGTACGGTCACTGTATTAATACATACAAAAAATGAAATCCATTTCATAGTAATATTGTCTTTCAGCTTCACTTCTCTTTTGTTCTCCATATAGAAGTGTTCTATGATTCGATCCACTTAAATGTGATTATTTGATGATATCTTATCTCTAATTCATGATTGAGGCCAATTTCTTCCCCATTGTTGGTTCCCTTTGAAAACCAAATATGACTTAATTAAAGCTAAAGCCGCTTGATTTGGCCAAAAGCCACCAACAATATTTGCGTAAAGACATTTAGCCAAAAGATTACATTGGTTATCGTTTAAATCAAGGTTGCCACGTACATCTCTCTCTTTGCTAACCTTTGTTCTCTTCCTCCAACCCGATCTTGTTGTCCCTGCCCATGACCATTTAAGCGATATGAATTTCACTAGTATTGACCCTTATGAAGCAAACTTGAACGAACGAGCTGATGAATTATCTTACCTATGAAACCCCTCCCTCAGGTTTTGGTTTGGGTTCTAGAGGTCATGGCCTAGATAGAACATACGGGCAAGCTTAATGTCTTGGGAATACCTCAACAATCGATTGCATGAGCTGTGTATCCAACGCAACAAACAAAATTCGCACACTGTGCCCATTCAAAGTAAAGGTACAATCATGATATGTCACGTGTTTTGCATGTTGAAATTAATACTTTGACGGGATTTCTTTGGCATAATTGACACCCATCTTCTCTATTTGCTTATGGACTACCAAAATGCAAGTGACACTGCAGTTAACTCACTGAGATTGCCTATGTAAGTAACCCCAAAGATGTATGCGAAAAGCATGATAAGGCTTGGAGAGTCAAAGGCATTGCAGTTAAAGGCTCAGGGTACTAGAGACCTTTCTAGCACTGATTGCAAAATATGTCTTACATACCGATTCTATTGCAGAGCTTCAAAATTGTTGTGATGGAAAAAAATGAGCAATAGTTTATTGTGCAAGTTGTGCCGTGGGATATCTCCCAACCTTATAGCATGTTGATGTTAAAAATTTGTAATTTTATTATGCTTGCATATATTGTAAAAACTCATAATATATAGTTACATGCATGTTTTGGCCGTACTTGTTTGTTACTAATTAATAAAATTACTTTTTATTCCTCAATTAATGGATTGTTGAAGAAACACAACCATTAGTTTAAAGTTTAAACAATTGGTGAAGTATCATGCATTCTTGACCAGCATATTTGTTACATGTTTATATATATATATATATATATATATATATATATTGGATTAGTTGTTGTTCATATAACAACAATAATAAAGATTGTTAGAAAAAATAGCACAACCAAAGGAAATAAATTTGATACTTCTCATGCACCAAACTTGGATATGAGTGTTCCAAGTGTTTGGCTTTTGAATTTTCAGGGTCTTATTCTCCTGGTAGACCACACTACTAGAGCAATACCCGTTATCTTTGTAATCTAAGTGCCTCTCTACTTAAGAAAACCAGAGAGAGAGAGAGAGAGAGAGAGAGAGAGAGAGAGAGAGAGAGAGAGAGAGAGAGAGATTTGATGTATTTGTTCGAGCATATGTTGATAGACAGCATTACTGACACACACACGCCTCATCAAGACATGGCTAATTGGGCGGCCCAATAATGGGTGCCAACATAGAATAGTTACATCTTCAACTCCTACATAGTGGGCATAAATCAACATTAATGCATCTCTTTATATGTTTTTAACTATGTTTATAGGGGAAAATAGATTGTGCAATCACCGAGAACACTTGAAAAAAAAATGGAGCAGTTCTATACCAAATTATCACCAAAAAGATCACCATACCAACATCTCGAAAGTGTCTTATTATTTCTTGACTTATTTAGTCACATTAGATTTTAAGTATCTCTAATCCCTCTCGAGTCCAATATCTCATAGCAATGCTTAACTTCTGTAAAACATGATGTACCCACATTTATGTTGCAACATCTAAGAAGCTACACAACCTGCTAACAGTGAGTATAAACACAATACATATGTGTTACCAAATAATCTTCATTTTACCCTCATGTCAATCATTTTGGGTCTGGTCGCTTTCCCAACAATACCTCTATAGACTGCATCATACATGGTTGTATGCAACATACTAAAATAGTAGATACTAAAACTTCAACCTCGTGACATAAATAAGGTCATTAACAATGACCTATGAGACTCAAACTATGAGGAAGTATGGGCTATTCACTCACCTCCATTGTCGATCAAATAAGTACATGTAATATAAAATACAAGTTAAGGTGGAGTTCTATTTCTAAAAGAGCGTATGTCTAAACTCAATACATTGTACAAATCTTAGTCTAGATGTTGCCTAAGCGCCTAAGATTACTAGCAGCGACTTTCCTAAATGTAGGAAAAACTCTTAAATAACCCATTAAATCAGATTTTTTTGTTGTTTTCTAAACTAAGGAAACACTAAGGGAATCAAAAGTTGTACCCTAAATTTAGAAAAGCAAAAATAGTTTCTTTAAATTTATTTTAATATAAAAAACTATATCTTTCATCTCTCACCCCTTTAACATTTATTTAAAACAATATTTCAATAATTTCTCTTTCCTCCCTTGTTTAAAAATTAAAAAATAATTTAATCATTTTAAGACAATAAAATATACTTCAAATGAATTATATAAATATGTTGATGCATATATTTTATTGTCGAACTGGGCTGACAAGAGAGAAAGCCACTCATGGTTGACGGAAAGTCTTTGATGATTAAGTTAGTAAAGGATCCGAGTGAGAAATGAATAATAGTGATGAAAAGAGTTCTGAATGCCATGCCTATTATTTATTTATTTATATTTTATTTTTAAACATGAATTAAAAAAAAAAAAAAGAAGAAGAATTGAATTAATTCTTTGGATCGGCCACGCATAACAAAATCTCGAGGGTGATCGCACCACCCCTGGAACTCCTTGTGGTAGACCCCAAAGGGTGCTCTAAGGGTGGTGTGATCACCCTCGATGAGCATTGGCCAATCCCAAGGGTTTTGTTTATGGGTGGCCGACCACCCCTTGCAAAATTCATTCAATTTTTTTTTAATTAAAAAAAATAATGTCTATTTCATATACCAAAAGAGCCTAAAAGTTTTTCTTATAAACAAAAATAAATTTCGGAACGAGAATTTTGTAGGAGCAAGATTTTAAACAGAAGGTTTAGAACATGTATAATGAACACTTCAAAATTTCTTTAAATTTAGCTCTAAAAATTTATTTTATTGGTTTAGTTAGTTACTATTTAAAAATATTAAACAATAAACTTTATAAATGTTTATCTATTTTAAATAAATACTATCAATCAAAGCATTTATTATATTCAATTAAAGCCAAACGCTAGAAGCATTTAGTGCAAGAAAATAATATGAAAATTTACAACATTCACTTTTTTGGCTCTTTGAATATAAAGATGGCCACTCACAAATGTTAAAATTATCATTTGATAAAAAACTTGTAAAACAATAGTTTTCGTGAATTTTGTTGCAAATTTAGAAAAAAACCAAATATAAAGAAGAAATGATACAAGAGAAATGCTACACAGGAGTCCTTTGTCCGTCTTTCATTGGCCACTTTCCCACGTGGCGGTCCCATTTTATTAAAAAAAAAAGAAAGGGATTTGATTCCTACACAACACTCCCTCACATGGGAGTGGGTCCCCACACACTGGGCCCCACCCCATGTGAGGGAGTGTTGTGCAGTTGTTGTGGTGATGTTGTAAATCTATCATTTTTCAAAAAGAAAAGAGAAATGGCATTACGTTTAAAACAAAATGAGGAATTCTACATATCATCTCTTTGTCCTCCTTTTGTCCTCCCAAAATTGATGTGGCTCTTAAAATCACCATTGAATTTATGATAGATCATTGTTAGATTTTGATCTAATGGTGATTTTAAGAGCCACATCAATTTTGAGAGGAAAAAGGAGGATAAGGGGATGATATATAGCATTCCTCAAACAAAATTATGGCCTCTATGTTTTCATTTTCCCCCATTTCCCCATTTCGTCTTTCCCCCCCCCCCCCCCCCCCCCCCCCAAATTTTTCGCCTACCACCGTTTTCGCCTCCCCCATTGTACGGCCTTCCCCTTTCTGTCGACGGAGCTCCGGCCACCAAGACCCGAGCGACCGCCACCCATCAGAGCACCGGCTTGAACCCATTTCCCTTTTCGGTCGACGGAGCGCCGGCCACCAAGACCCACCGACCGCCACCCATCGGAGCAACCCCCCTCTCTCTCGCCGTTTTCCTGTTGTAAGTGTTTTGCTTCTCTCTTTTCATGATTTTCACCACCCATCGGAGCACCATATATATTTGTTTGGTGCTAAAGTTCAGTCTTTTCTTAGATTTTTTGAGTGTTGGGTTTTAGTTTAGCCTTTGGATTTTCTAAAGTTTCAAGCTTTAGTTTATGGGTCATTTTCGGATCTGCCGTAAGGCAGATTTAGAACATGGATCTGCCGTAATTTTCATAAAGTTTGCTTCATTTCTCTCTCATTTGAAAGTTTGCTTCATTTCTGTCTCATTTGAAAGTTTGCATGATAAAATGGTAACATGGAAAATATTCTAGAAACCAAATCTAGCTGGGTCAGCTTGGAGAAATGCAACTTCACTTGGTTTCTATGGAAGTTTAAACGTTGTAAATTTGTGGGTAAAAAAAAGGGTATTGAATTCTTTTTTCAAGGATCAAGACTCTGTTCAATGTTGCTGGCATTTTTGTCATTTCCTTGGATAAACCGTGAAGGGGGGTTAGCCAAAATCTATTGTGTATTCTGTTTAGTTCTGGTATATGTTTGCTTTCTTGACATTGAATTGATGTAACTTACAAAGAAAACTTGGTCTTCTTGGTTCATTTTTAGCTTGTCTTGACGTAATTAAAGTTTGAATCTTTGGTTCTGGTTCTTTGTCTCTTTACCCTTTATGGGCTTTGCATGTGAGATGTGCCTGAGCGGTTCTATCCTCAATTGGGTTTCTGGGCTTTTATTGGCTTTCTTTTCAGTTTATTATGTATTAGCTTTCTTGACATTGGATTAAAGTATCAAGTGAAGTCTTTTTGGTTCATTTTCAGCTTGTCGTGGTGGTTCATTTTGGGTTTGCGGTTGCTTGTGTTGTTTTTGGTATATTTTGAATCTAAAATTTGATGGCTTGGTTGTGTTGGACAAGATGATGATGGTAATTTACTTATTAATTCATATATATGTTTAAAGGGGTCATCTGTTATTTGATCATCCAAATTGTGGCATCTGTTAATGAAATGGTGGGACTTTGATGTAAAAATTATTTTCTGTATCTTAGTTTAGTTTTTTCTGAAGTTCACTCAATCAGTTTTTTATTGTCTTCTTTTACCCATTAGGCTAATTATCTATTGATTCCTTTAAACATGAACCATAATAGCTTTTTTGGGACCCATAACCTAACCCAAAAAAATTATCAACCACTAACTATAAAATCCTACATTTGACACAATCAAAACAAGAGCTTTTTCCCATAACAACCAGATCTCTCCCCGTTCTGGATCAAGATAACCACAAGGTCTATAACCCAGAAACCAAACAACACTTACAAAAGAAAATTTCAGTCTCAGAGTGGCACAGAGATAGCTACATTAGTGACCAAAGAATTTAACAAAAAGAAAGAGTTGAGAGTTGAGTAGAGAAAAAAATGCTTACCCAAGACCGTCCTTGGAGCTTGGGCTTTTGGGGTTTGTGGTTTCAGATCTAAGGGGCCTTTGCTCAGTGTTTGTGAGAGACGGAGTCACCAAAGGAGAGAGAGAGAGAGAGAGAGAGAGAGAGTGGTCAGCTTTGGCGCTCCTCGTCGGACCTGGTCGGACATCCGCGGTGCTCGTGGCGATGCTCAGGTCTGTTGGGTTCCAGAGAGAGGTGCTCGGTCTGCTGGGTTCCAGAGAGAGAGAGAGAGAGATGGCAGAGGGAGAGTGTCGGTCAGTGGGTGCCGGTCGGTGGGCGCCGTCGGTCGGTGGAGAGGGGGAGATTTGGGAAATGGGGGGAAATTTTGGAAATGAATGTGAAATGACGGCCACCCGCGTTTTAAACCTTTTAAAAAAAAAGGAAAAAAAATGCCACGTGGGTAAATAGACGCATGAGGGACGGAGGAAGGGCGCATGTATAGCATTTCTCGTGCTGGTTTTATATAGGAGGTCCAAGAAAAAAATAAAAGAAAAAACTTTAAGGGCCAATTGGACTTCTAAACAAGTATTCTCAGTGTGAGAGCTTCAATGGCTTGAATCCAATTCTACCAGGTATATAACCTTTATCAGCTTTTATTTAATTTCATATTTTCTTCTGTCAATGATTCATTTTAGACTCTGTTTGGTTGCTGGGAATTCTTGGGAAAATAGATTTGAAGGCTTGAAGAAAGCTTAGTTTGCGATGAGATTTTTGAATTTTTCTTGTTGCAACCCTAACCCTAAACCCTGTAACAGACATGTCTTCGGAGACTGAAGCCCCATCGGGTCCTCGGAACCGGCGCTTCTCCTGCACCACCTGCTTCGATGCCCTCTGGTTTTGCTACTGTACGCTCTTTCTATTTGCATCTTCGATTTCAATGTCTCATTCCTATTCTGCATCACGATCCAAATTGCATGGTCCAAAGAAAACCATACATATCAAACAATATATTAAAGTAATTAGCTTCTTTTAACCCTGATTCTACCTTGTGCTAGTAATGTAGTAACTCAACTAGTCATTGTTGCCATCAAAGCCCATTATCTTGTTCATATTCCAATAAAAAAATAAATTTCCATGAATCGGCAATTTCGATACCGCTATGATTTGTGATTTTTTGGAATTTGTTGTTATTTTATTTTGGTTATGAGGATGCACTTTTGTAAGTCTTGAAACTATAAGTATTTGGCTCAAGTGGTAAGGGCTTTGGTTTTTGTGGTAGTCTTATGAGGTCTGAGTTTCGAATCCCCTTAGGTATAAACAATTCTTTGGGGCCAGCCCACCGGTGAAGTCAGAGTATTACCCGATCCGTGTGGAGATGGCGTTTTACATGAGTCCGAGATTTACCTGATAAGGGTGGGTACACAAAATAGCCCTGCCTTGGAGGAGTTTCTCGTCATAAAAAAAAAATGTATTGATTAAAAAAGCTGTCTATTAAGAGTCTTAATTCCAGAAGAAAGAGAATTGCTGCACCGTGAGCGTGTTATTATGAAGTATCCTTAAATTTTTCTTTGAATTTGAAACTGAATTTCCTTGAAACTTTCTATAACTAATGATTCTTCTAGCATTTGTGATTTGCTTGTTATTCAGAGAAAAAACCTTTTGGTTTTCTCTCGTGTACTAGAGGTGTTCATTGTCTTTTGGTACAACTTCTTTGTGTCCTTGCGTAATTAACTTATATATAATGGTTGTTGTATGCATAACGTTTAGCTCCACTCACCATTTTCTTAAATCTTCTTTGCTGGAGGCTTTTGCTCATGTTTATGGTTCATACTTCACCTTATTCACGGTCATTTCCCTAGCTTTGTGATGGGTTTGCTTCTGGATAGCCTTCTGTAAGGATTATGACCCTATATTTTATTTTTTTCAAGAAACCTTACCCCACTAAGAAAATTGACCATCTAACATTACTATCTTTAGTTTCTTTAGGATTTTCTTCATGGTACAGCTTCAGCATTCTTGTTTCCTCAATGAGTGCTTTTCATTTTATTAAATCACCACTTATCCTAATTAACACATTTTAACAAATTCCACTAAATTTAAGTTTTCCTGCACTCCTGATTCCCTTCTTTTTCTATATATAATTTGTTTGTAATTCGCTCATATTAAGAGTTCGTGCCACTAGCCTATGCTGTGGGGTTTGGCTCTTTTCTTGGGTAAGGATCTAGTTCTTGCACGATCTATATGCTGCTTGAATCCAACCTGTTTTATTGTTATTTTCTCTTGTGAAGCATGAGTTTACTGTTTCAGAAATATATGTTGTCGTCAATCTTTGTGACCTACTCTCCAACCTTGTTTCAGTTATTCCCAGCTATTTTATATCCTTTACTACCACTTTATTGGGCCATCACACAACACAGACCAAATTTTTTTCAAATCCTTTATTTTCCTTTTCTCCCTACTGGTTTGGTTGTTCCGTTTGCTTATAGCAATGTATTGTCAATGTGACGGGCATTTATATTATGGCAGCACCAGTTCATCAAATGCAGCAGTACTATAGGCTCGGGGCTCTTGATAACTGTTCTGAGAAATGGACTGCTCTTGTTGATTGTTTGAGTCTAAAGACAAAACGGTCTACTGAGGTTCAGGTTTGTTTTTCGAATTTTATTCACTTGTGGATTTTTTTTATTTTTTATTTTATTTTATTGTGCATCACTTTTCCTAGTTAATGCAACATATAACTTCAATATCAAGGTGCTAAATCAAATGCTTCATGGATTAATCTTCACCACTATGTTATTGGTTGCATGTGTTTCGATACACAATGTTTCCCGCTAGATGTCTTCTATTTTCTTCTTAAATATTTCATTGATTTTTAGTTAGTGTTTATACATTTCCTTTCTTGTTCTATGTGTGAGTACTAACTCTCTCCTCTAAGATATGGCTGAAAGTGGCAGCACAGAGAGCCCACCAGGAATTGCATCACGGGTGAAGGAGATTGGCACCTCCCTATCACCCTTACCACAACCCCCGGCTACTTCCCCTCTGCCCCTCCTAAATTAGACACATTTTTCCCAGCATTAGTCTATGATGTTTAAGTGTCATTCTAATGTGGTGACAAATTTAAAATTTTGTAATATGCGTGGATGGCAATAATTGGGGGGTTATAGTATAGTTGTATGATTTGCAGAAAGATTAGCAGTAGTAGAGGGGAAAAACTTAGTTTCCCTTTCACAAATTTTACAGAATTTGATATGAATTTTGAGGAAATTTGGTTATGGTATAGGAGGTAAGAAGTAGTCCATGCATGAAAATGGAAAAATGGGATGGTATTCTAGTATGTGTATATTTTGTATGTTCTACAGATCCTTCAGAAAAAAGAAAGGTAATAAACATTTCTTCTCCTATGTGGAAGGTCAAACAATTTCATACTCCTCTCACATTGATTGAAAGCTTATAAGTTACAGAGATCAATTTTCAAGTTTGTGTGAGAGGCAGGGAGCATTTACACGTTTATTTTGGATAGAACTTTTTTGTTGATGTGGTTTGAATTGGTGGTTAGGTGAATAGAAGTACCGTGTATCACACTTTAGGGTGGCAATTCGTGTTCGTGTTTCGGGTTCAGGTCGTTTCAAGGTATGAGTGTAAGAGTATATAGGTCAAACATAACCCAACCTATTTAATTAAATGGGTCAGACCTCTCCGCTAATTTTGTGTTGGGTTTGTTTCGAGTTTGCGGGTAGTGTAAAAATTGTTAGCCCTAAATGTCACGTGTTGGGTTCAGATTGTGTCGACACGTGGGTATAAAATTATATATGATTGACCCATTTAATTAAACATGTCAGACCCTTCAATCCTAACATGCTAATTTAGTGTTGGGTTCGTGTTAGATTCACAAGTTGTGTTGCAAGCCCTAATTACATCCATATCTCATTCTTGTTTTATTTGGCAAAAGCAAGTAACGCATAGTCCATTGTTGAAAGGGTTTCTTACCTGCACACCTTCCACTTTTTGACCACCCTTTTTGGCAGCTTTCAAAGTCTGCTTTGGTTTGCAGAACATGGGCAACAGTGGAGCAAGTGCCGATAGCATCTATTGTGTTGTACAGTATAATACATGCACTTAGCTAACTTAGTGGTCATTTACGCACTATTAGCCGACTTGCCAAACCGACTTTGTCAGCCACTATGTACTTGGCTTTGGATTTCTTTCTTCTATTCAAAATGGCCTTAGAAAAAAAAAAGAAAAATGAGGAAGGCTTTGGGTTTTTTGGGAACTTAGGTTTTGAGCGTTTTGCATTATCAATGCACTCAATCTTTTTGTTGGTGGAATTTCTCACTGACCATCTTTTGCCTATAGACGTAGGTCTTTGTCCCAAACTATGTATATATTGCATTTTCTGCATATGATTGATTTATTTTCTTTTTATCTTTTCTACTTGTTTGCCACTTAAATCCTTAATTTATCATAAAGACTTCAATTTAAGTTTGGAGGTTTATATTTAGAGACGTGATTAAGTAGCTTACCGCTAGGTGTTTTTGCATGGACAAGTATTCTCAAGTGTCTTGAAGGAAAAAAAGCATGGAATGAAAGATTCTTCATGTGCGGCAGTGTTAATTGGCCAATGGATTCCGAGTGACTAATATACTTGACAGAAGACTGATCAGCTGACTTTGAAAATGGCTTGAGAGAGATTGATAGAGGTTCTATTATAAATATAGTAATTTAATTGAAAGAATGTATATAATACATGGCAAGTATAAAGATTTTGTGATGCCTAAAGACTTTTCATTCCCAATTTGTTTTCCTCTTCTATTTGTCACTTGAGGTGGTGATTATGAATTTAGTTTGGCCTATAAATATCCTTGTATTCATAGGATAACAGGCTAAACACTTTGGATGCAGGAAATTCTAGAAATTCGTGAGAAAGCCAAGCCTCACATCTGGACTTATCGGACCCCAGAAGAAGCTTCATCTCACTGGAAAGAACTATTTGGACATTTAGATGAAATGGACTGACAGAGATGCAACTCCACGAGCACAAAACTTCATTGCTTCTTTTTTTTTTTTTTTTTTTTTTCCTTCAACTATACATTGAACATCTGGTGATTTGGGAACAAAAGAATTTAGACAAAGAATGTGGAGTAAACTCAATTGATTGAATGTGCCAAGAAAGGGAGACTCATTCATTTTTGTAGTTCTTTTTTTTTTTTTTCACTTGTTTCTTTAGAAATGAATTTTGAATTAACAAACAGAAAAGATGAATGGAATAAATAATTTTATGCTTGATGTGCTGTTGTTAGGTTTATACTTCATATACTTACTATTTGTCTTTGTTTTCTTCCCTTTTCAAATCATGTTAAAGAAAATATTCACTTTTCTCAAGAAAAAGAACAGTTTTCTGGTGGATTGTGATATTAGAGAACTTGCTTATGGAAAAGCTGTTTTTCAGAGAGAAACCTATTACATGAAGTGATCTTTTCCTAATCTTCTGCCATTTGACATGCAGAAGAGATGCATATATGTTTGTAATTTACAGCTGTTGCATCGGTGGTTACAGGCAATGCTTGGGATTAGCCGACAGGCAATGCTTGGGATTAGCTGACAGTTAGATGGTGGCGATCATGATCAGGAGCAGGTACTTAATGAAGAGTTTTTTGTTTTTGTTTTTGGTTCTTTGCTTCCTCTCGGTTATGGAACCAAATTGAAAGTATCACATCAAGAAATGGGCATGTTTGGAAACTCACAAATTCAAACTCATTTCTATATTTTTTTTCCTGAAGCAGTTTTTTTTTTTATTTGTTGTATGAGAGACTTGAGATCAAATTTTGCTTATAAACCAAATGAGACTCCAGTAATTCAAAGGAAAAAAAAAAGAAAAAAGAAAAAGAAATAAAAAGTAGGATAAACTACCTATATCAGTCAATGATGCTTCACTGGACGATAAATACAAACAAATTAAAAAATAAATTAATAGTCTAAAAGTAGATAAACTGCCCATATTATAAAAATTGTTAAAGATCCATAATGGTTGACATAACAATTATGATGAATTTTTTCTCTCTCTCAGAAAAATCTCTCTCTTAGAAAAAACCCTTAGGTCTCCCTCCCAGTGAAAACCGTCTTGAGTGAGGGAGGGAGGACCTCCCTCCCTCCTCCTCTTCTGGTCCCTTCCTCCTAGTGCTTTTCTTTTTTTAGTCTTTTAGCTTGGGGTTTCTCTTCTTCTTGGGTGTAGTTTGACGGTGGTTGGGTTTTTCCGGTGCTCTCGCGTCCCGCCAGAGGACTGCCGGCCTGCTCCAGTCTTATACGTTGTTTTGTAGATGGCCGTTGCGCCGTTGTGTATGGTTGATGGGTTCTTTTGCTCCTTGGGTAGTAGATCTACAGTGCTTGGGTCCTCACCCACGTGCATGTGCTTCTCTGGAGGGTTCTCCGTCGTGGTCCGGCTTTTCCCCGCCGCCGTAGCAGTTGCGGGTGACTACCACGCGCCGGTGCCGGAGTGCGTGGCCATGGGCGTTTTCTGAAGCTTGGGTGTTAGATCTGCGGAGTTTGGGTCTTCTTCACCGTGCACGCGCACCTCCGGCGGCTTCAACGGCGCTTTCTGCGACTTCTGTGGGTTTCCCGACAGATTTCTCATCGGCGCCGGCGCGCGTTGCTCCACACGCCACCGTGTCTGCGGGTGTTTTTTTTGTTTTTTTCCTAGGTTCTATGTTGTTTTTTGGGCCTGTTTTTCAGCTGCAGTTGGCTCGGGTTTGGGTGTCTCTCAAGGGTGTTGGGAAGGGTTTTTCGGGGTTTTTTTTTTTTTTTTTTTTTGTGGGTTGGGTTTTTTTGGGGGCTTTTTCTGTAGCTTGGTTTTGGGTTTCATTAGGGTTTTGTTGTTATTTGGGTGTTTAATGGGGGCTTTTACTGTTTTGGGTTTTGGGGCTCTTGAGGGTTTTGGGTGTTGTTGGGTTTTGGGGTTTATGAGGGTCTTGTTGTTGGGTTCTGCTGTATGGGCTAGCTGGGTTCTTCCTTTGTATTCTCCCTGTGTACTAAGGAGCGCATTATGCTTTTTTAATGAAATTTCTATTACTTATCAAAAAAAAAAAAAAAAAAAAAACAATTATGATGAGACTGTCTTCTCTCATTATATTTTTAATGAATGGTCGACATGACAACACTTCAACAATCTGGAACCCTAACTGTCTTTTAAATCAAGAGACCCGAATTTTGCAAGATTTTTCCTTATTCTTGTGTAACATGGGGTGAATGTTCAGTTATAACCCAGACCTGCCTTTTCTTGGACCAGTGATTACCCTCCATTTTAGTCAAGGTGAACTTTATTAGTTTAATGTCTTCTAGGGTTTTTCATTGCTTCACTTAGTAATTGTTGAATCAAGTGAATGGAACAAATTTTGGCCCGTTTGATTTAAGTCTCAAATATTTTATTGATTTTGTTAACTTATATATTGCTTTTCAAGATCTTTTTTGCCTTGTTTTTTATTTTTCAATTTCAATAGCATTTGTATGGAATAATGAAAAATTTATAAACCACTAGCATATGATGGCAATAAGCAATTTAATGCCATTATAATATTTGATATCCATTAAAGGCACTGGAACTCAAAAATCTCCTAAAGAAGGACGTTCGGACTGATCATGCCACTGCCCTGTATGTGGGAAATCTGGGTTCAAAACTTGGACACAATTGAGTTTCATGAGTTTCATGAAGTTTGTGCCTTTATACCTTTGGCTTGTAATTATTCCAAAAAAAACGAAACTAGACATGCCTTATAATGCCACTGTGAGCCTGTGACCAAGATTTAGATGTCTCTTTCTTTAGGGATCACCACTGCTGAATTGGCTGTTGAAATCACATGAACTGCCTGAACCATTGACTGATCCTTTGTCGTCCTGTTAATCGAAAAGGAGAGAAAAAGGTAGCAGTAATTCTAGCTATAACTTCGATTCAAAATATGAAAATTTCAATAAACTGAGTTCCTTGGAACCTTACTAGTGGCTAGAAAAAGATCTGTTGATTGATATTTTGGTGAGCAACAGTGCTTTTGTGTCTAGTTCAAATACAATAATGTAGTTGATCAATCATGAATAACTGGAGCAATGTTTTATCATTCCACAAGAAGAGTTCCCCAGTGACGGTTGCCTCTTTACAATTGCCATGGATATTGCTTTGAATACATGGGAGTCACTGCATTATTAGAGATATCCTAATGTAAACAATATAATAGAGTTATTCACTGGTTAGCTCAGGAATTCAGAGTCATGCTTTTCATGCAGTGAAGCCTATCTTGGCCTTTATGGCTTTATTTCAAAACTAATATAAAATCTAAGGTCATGTTTGGTAGACAGGGATAGGTCCAAGAATGGAATTACCATTCACATAGGGGCAAAATTAGAATTTTAGGTTTGGGGGAACAAAACTGAAAAAGGAGGGCGGGGGGGTAAAATTTTTATGGGGACCAGTTGGAACTTGTGGGGGTAGTTGTGGTTCTGCCCCTGATTCCACAAGAATGACTCTTCATCATTTTGAGGAATAGCCTTTCCTCGCAAAAAGGATTTTTGGGAGGAATGGCCATTCATGGGGAATAGAATATCCCTAATTTTATAATTTTTTTTTTCCCCTCAAAAAACCTTCTATCACCACCCCCGGTGCCAACCTCTTATTGGCTATTTTTCATTTTGAGGAATAGCCATTCCTTGCAAAAAGGATTTTTGGGAGGAATGGCTATTCATGGGGAATAGAATAGCCCTAATTGTTTTTTCCCCTAAACAAACCTTATGTCACCAACCCTGGTGCCAATAAGAGGTGGAGCAACCACCCCTCGTGAGCAACGGAGGTGGCCGTGTCCACCTTCCATGGCGCATTGGTGGTGGCCGCGACCATCCCCCATGGTACCGGGGTTGGTTGCACCACCCCCAAAGCTTTTGTTGCGGTAGCCGACCACCCTTTTGAACATTCTTCTTCTTCTTCTTCTTTTCTTTTTTTCTTTCTCTTTTTGCGTAAAAAAAAAATAATAAATACTTTTGTTGGAATTTATTTATTATTATTTTTTTTTTTTAAAAGCTAGGGTATTTGAGGAAATTTAAGCGAAATATTATTCAATTCCAGTTAAAAAATTTGGTCATTCCTATATTGTTGCCAAACAAAAGAATAAGAATGGTTATTCTATTCCAACTTCTTATTCTTAGTAATACTTGTTCCTATTCTAAAGGAATCATCATTCCAGTGTACCAAGCTTAGCCTAAAGGTTTTTCAGTTTACTAGATCAATGAAACTCAAGTAATCACTTATCAGATCCTTTTAAGACTCTTAACCCTGGGAAACTTTTCCAAGTTGATCAAGGAGATGAAACTAATGAAAATTCCCCTCACCATAAGGAGATGGAGTTGGTGTTTAATTAAAGTTTTGAGTTCCAGGCCCCCTTGATTCACTGCCTCCTTCAATCAAATTGCCTCAATCCACTGATCTGCTGTGTTCTTCTCAACAAGGTTTCCTTCCGTCAAATTAACTTTTTGCTTTCATTTTTTTTATTCATTGAGTTTTAGGCATCAGCTCTTCAAACCTTGGGGTTAGGTGGGGTTAGCCCTGGTGAGGCACATTCTCAAAACTTGGTATTAGCAGAAGAAATAGAAAAACTTCATCCTGATCTTGAATTGAAAATTAGCTTTGAAAGTCGAGTCAAGTTTCTCATGTGCCATCTCTCCTTCAATTGATGAGATTGAGGTTGCTGAGGTTGTATTCAAAGAAAAACTTCATCTTAATTTTTCGGATCTACTAGACCCTCATCACATGCTTTACATGTTGTCTCCAAATTGACATCCTCAGCTGATTCTCCATCCAGTCAACTTGCTTCTCTTCGTAAGGTCTAAATTTGTGCAGACCCTCTTTAGTGTTTGAAGCATCTAAGCAGCAACTCAAAGAGGTCAAAGTGCCTTTGTTAGAAAGAAATATGTTCTAACTGAGTTTCTGAGACAGAATAAGGCTGAATATGATTGATCCAAAGCAGGAATTGTGAAAAATGATTCTGAGATTTCTCATCTCCAGCAAGAGGTGAAAAAAAAATTGGGTAAATTACTCTGCTCAAAGGGAAGATTGCTAGTCTTGAAGAGAATCACCACGTTTGGAGGAAACAATTAAAGAGAAATCTTGCAGGCAAACTAATCAGTACTTTTCCGGTGACACATGCATATTCCAGTTAAAGAGCAAAGGAAAATTTGAATCTCATCTGAATGAGACTTCATGAGAGCAAAAAAAAAAAAAAGTTGTGGAACAGTGGTTGCTGAGACTGAATCAAGAATGGATAAATCTTAAGAAACTTTTTGATTTCTAAAGTGAGTTTCTCAGAAAGAATATGGTTGATCCAGATCAGAAATTGAGATAAATGATTCTGGTGGGAAACTAATATCATAGCTTTTCCAGGGGAAGTATACAATTCCAGTTAATAGAGAGAAGGAAAATGTGCAGCTTATCTGGATGAAACACCCTCATGAGAGCGAAAAAAGAAAGTGATGGAACTACAATCGGCAAGACTGGACCAAGAGTAGATAAAGCTTAAGAGCATTTTTCTAAAACAATAACTAAAGGCTTATAACATAAGGTGTTGCAAAATGGCTTTTAGCTTTCTCGTTAGTGTTCAATTTCAGAGGCTAGACTCGTAGGATCTCGGACATTATGACTATTGAAATTTTTTATGCTTTTGTATCATTGTTTTGTTTATGATGAGCAGGCAATAAATGATTGTCCAACCTAGAAAAGAAGCATATTCATTTTCAGATGGATCATGGCAATCATCTGGCTCTGGGCAAAGCTGAACTTGTCCCTTGAATCTTTATCAATTATTGCAGTAATGGCTACTTCTTATGCCATTTCTACTAGTGGGTCACAGTTTTGGCGTGAATTGTAGATGTACACAAATTTAGAGATCAAGTGAGTGCTTGTCAGAGTCTTGTTGATTTTAGACAAACATTCTATCTGACCATATCTTGCATCTATCTGATCAGGAAACCTTAATCTAATAACACATTGATTATTTAATCGCCCATAAATTCTTAGAACCTGGTTCAGCAGAATTGGGTTTATCCCAGTAAACTATCTTTTAGATAGTTTAAAACAGAACCTACTTAAACCACTTAACAGTTTACGAGTTTAACAAAACAAAGTAAAATTTTTATTTCAGTGTAACCAGTTATTTTGCGTCTAAAAATAACTTGTAGACAGAGATGAGTTTGATTTTATCTTGATGTTTACTTTATCAATTTAGGTGTAATTGCTTTGGTAATATACATTTTTATCAAATAGGTTTATTTGTTTCTTACATATGGACTTTTATGCAGGTGACTTTGCTGCAGAAACAGCAGGAGAAAATTTCACCCCTCATCTATTCACTGTACACACTGGTGAGGTAATATTAGATGGATGTGAGAGAATTTACTTGGTCATTTCCTATTATAGTTTCTTACTTGGCATATTGTCTATTCTATTAATGGTACCTATCAAAAAAATAATTACTGTCAGACTTATTTTGGGTTCTCTTGATCTATCAGCTTATTTTTGCCTGTTTTAAGCAAAACATCAGTAAGGAACTCAAAAGGAGGCACTTAGCTGAGTCCTCCGCGGTTGCCAGTATTCCTTGTGTTTCGGATTTGCCAAGAGTTCCCAGTCATACTTCTAAAATGACTGTTGGTGATGATAGTGGCGCTACACCGACATCTGCATTCTCAGAACCAGTCCGTGGAGGAGCAGTTGATTTCTTTGCTTTGAATCAAAACATGGGCCCTCCTTCTTCTCCACATCCATTGCATCAAATACCAGACAAAATACTATTCCCTGACATCAACGCCAATCTCCCTTAGATACTAAGTTCTCTCTCTCTATTTGCACGTACGGGGGCCTGCGTGTGTGAGTGTGGACCATTGTTAACATGCACACACTAGCATCACATGACGATGACAATTTTGATATGTTAGAGCATTTGTAATGAACTAGTCAAAATTTAAGCAAATTTTGGCTAAAAAATTCACTTTTGTTATTTTAGCTACCTACCTTTCAAAAGCCCTAAATACCAAACTCTCTAAATATTTTCTGTTTCAAATAAATAATATTTTTTTATTAGTTTTAAAATAACCACTTTTCAACCAACCAAAATTGAATTACCCAACCCGACTCTTCGGTGGCAGCCTCCACGGATCAGAGATGGGCAAGAGAAACCACATCCCTCTCACCCATTTCGTCAAACACTTTGCGCCCACAATCCAAAAGCCCACATTTCACATGCATATCAATCATAGTATTGCCATCATACAAATCAGAAGCAAACCCACCAATCAAAATCGTCTGCGCATGAATTTGGTATCAGCATAAACATAACGTACCAAGCAAACCCACCAAGGGCATCAACATAACGGACCAAATCAGACAATCTCCGGCGAGCAAGGGCAAGCAAGGGCGTCAAGCACTGCGAGTACGTAGTCATTTTCGACGTCGATTTCCGGCCTGAACCATACTATCTCCAGCGAGCCATCCCCTTCTTGGTCCACAACCCCCAAATTGCGTTGGTTTAAGGATTGATTTCCGACCTTCACCGAGACCTCCTCAACCTTCTCCTTTGTCAGACCCAAGATCCATCGGACCCAACCCGTTCTCCAGCTTTTCTTGGACGACCTCCGGCTCCGAACACAAAAGAGGAATAGGAAAGAGACGAATGAAGAACTTGGCTCCGTCGAACCCGCGAAAAATCAATAAAAAAATGAAAAATAATAAGAGACGAGAGAAATCGACTCAGCTGAACAGACGAGGATTTCTTAAGCTCGTCTGAATTAATGTAGCAGAGGCGAGCTTGATGCAGACGTGATTTTGAGGGTTTTCGGCTGAATTTGGTGAATTCGTCAAAGAGACGAGTTCACTACAAATGCTCTTAGGGTCTTAGATTAGCAATTTACAGAGGCTGACTAAAGAAATTGAAAGCATCTTACTTCGCATTGGTGGCTGATAAAGATGCACAACTATATTTTCCAATGAGTTACTAAATCTGGGATTTACTAATTTTTGTTGTTCATATCAAAGCAGATTCTATTACTTCCTCGCTTAAAGATCTCGAATGGGGGCAATTACCCCACTCAATTTTTCAGAAAATTTTGAAAATTTGGTTATTCGCATGACGAAAGTCTTGAGAATAAAGAATCCTATGAAGATTTCAATTTCTATTTCTACTTCTATTGTAGGTGGGAACTGTCAATCCTACCATATCTTGTCTTCATGAGAATTATAAATATGATGTTTAAATTTGACTTTTTACTAAAAAATAATTGAACAGTTAATTTTAGAAATTTTTAAAAAAGCATGGAATGAAAGATTCTTCATATGCGGCAGTGTTAATTGGCCAATGGATTCCGAGTGACTAATGTACTTGACAGAAGACTGATCAGCTAACTTTGAAAATGGCTTGAGAGAGATGATAGAGGTTCTATTATAAATACAGTAATTTAATTGAAAGAATGCATACAATACATGGCAAGTATAAATGTTTTGTGATGTCTGAAGACTTTTCATTCACAATTTGTTTTCCTCTTCTATTTGTCACTTAAGGTGGTGATTATGAATTTAGTTTGGCCTATAAATATCCTTGTATTCATAGGATAACAGGCTAAACACTTTGAATGCAGGAAATTCTAGAAATTCGTGAGAAAGCCAAGCCTCACATCTGGACTTATCGGACCCCAGAAGAAGCTTCACCTCACTGGAAAGAACTTCTTGGACATTTAGATGAAATAGACTGACAAAGATGCAACTCCACGAGCACAAAACTTCATTGCTTCTTTTTTTTTTTTTTCTTCAACTACACACTGAACATCTGGTGATTTGGGAACAAAAGAATTTAGACAAAGAATGTGGAGTAAACTCAATTAATTGAATGTGCCAAGAAAGGGAGACTCATTCATTTTTGTAGTTCTTTTTTTCACTTGTTTATTTAGAAATGAATTTTGAATTAACAAAAAGAAAAGATGAATGAAATAAATAATTTCATGCTTGATATGCTGTTGTTAGGTTTATACTTCATATTCTTACTATTTATCTTTGTTTTCTTCCCTTTTCAAATCATGTTAAAGAAAATATTTACGGCTTTAGAGAACTTGCTTAAGGAAAACCTGTTTTTCAAAGAGAAACCTATTGCATGAAGTGGTCTTTTCCTAATCTTCTGCTATTTGACATGCAGATGAGATGCGTATATGTTTGTAATTTAGAACTGTTGCACCGGTGGTTACAGGCAATGCTTGGGATTAGCCGACAGTTAGATGGTGGCAATCATGATCAGGAGCAGGTGCCTAATGAAATTGCCTGCAAAAGTTTTTTGTTTTTGTTTTTGGTTCTTTGCTTCCTCTTGGTTATGGAACCAAATTGAAAGTATCACATCAAGAAATGGGTGTGTTTGGAAACTCATTTCTATATTGTTTTCCCTAAAGCAGTTTTTTTTATTTGTTGTACGAGAGACTTGAGATCAAATTTTGCTTATAAACTAAATCAGACTCCAGTAATTCAAAGGAAAAAGAAAAGAAAAAGAAAAAAAAGTAGGATAAACTACCCATATCAGTCAATGATGCTTCACTGGACGATAAATACAAACAGATTGAAAAATGAATTAATAGTCTAAAAGTTGATAAACTGCCCAAATTATAAAAATTGTTAAAGATCCATAATGGAGTCAAGATTTTTTTTCTCGAGAGTGAGCTGGATTAATAAAATAATACTAATAGAAATAAAAATTCAAAATCCCCAAAATGCGAGAAAAGCGTGATATTTACAATTAAGAAATTTTACATTATAACCAGAAGTTTGAATTTTCTGGTATGATTGTTAAAGTATTGATTAAGTGATTAAATTTACATCTTCCTATCAGCTTAAGCTTTTAGGATAAGTGTGATTTAACATGGTATCAAAGCCAAAGGTCCTGAGTTTGAACATTGATTCCATCATTTACCTCCCGTTTCAATTAAATATTCTACGTGTTGGGCTTCATTTATCAAAAGGAAGTTTGAGCCCACACGTGAGGGAGAGTGTTAAAGTATTGATTAAGTGATTAAATTTACCTCTTCCTATTAGCTTAAGCTTTTAGGATAAGTGGTGATTTAACAATGATATACAAAAACATGCAATTGATGCTAGGATATTAAATGCTTACAACTTTGATCTTCAATCACATATATGTTGACACATGTTAAAAGTTGTAAAATAATTATATGTGTAGCATTACTCTAATCACCCACACATGTGAGTTCTCTTACAAATTTTGATGCTAGTAATGACACACACTAACTAGACCATTCTTAACCAAATAAACTCATTCGGCTTTTCCTCTCTCGTTCTTTCTTTTTTATTTTTCAAAACATTATAGCCCCGCTTGAGTGGAGGTCGAGCGGCCCTCTTTGTTGTAGGGTTGCTTGAGCGGCAGCCGAGTGTCACATTGGTTGGCCTCTCCTATTTAATCACCGCATCGACCTTACTTGGGTCCACTAATATTCACCTTAGTTGGATACTAAGTGCACAAGGAATGAAATATGCTTCAACTAAAACTCACACTTCTTAAACATGGCATACAATCTTTTCTCACAAGACTCAAGAGTACTCACAAGATCATCTATAGGTGACTCTCATATTCCTCACGACTCTTGGAGTACACCAAAATACTACCACAAACTGGTCGACGTACTCCTAAAACACCCTGTTCATCAAGTCCATAAAGCCCACTGAGGCATTAGCTGACTTGAACGGCATGACTAAAAACTCATAATGGCCATAACAAGTGGTAGATGTCATCTTCTGAACATTCTCACTCTTGATCTTCAGCTAATGTTCTCCCTTGTTTTACTTTTGTTACAAGACTTGCCGCTTTCCATTTGCTTTTTTGTTGTAGCATCACTGTATCGTTTTATATTATTCCCATACAATATCGTTGGTGATTGAGCCCGAAGCCACACTCTGTATTGCTTGTTTTTCTCCTCACCATGCAGCGCAATGATTTACAATTAGTAGTTGAGCAGGTATCAAGAGAGTATAAGGACATGGAGGAAAGAATGAAGAGATTCAAAATTGAGAAGTATCAAGAGAGTAGAATCGTCAGGCAGATCAGTTAGTCTGACTAGCCACAGCACGGAAGCCGATGTGGAAAAAGCCGAAAAGGTGCACCTATTGAGTACCTCGACAAGCCCGCAATAGCTTAATCAGAAAATATAATTGTTTTTGGATTAAATGGTTGAGATTTTGCCATATTAACATTTGTAACTTTTAAAATACAAAAAATATGATTCTCTTACTTATAAAAAAAAAAAAACAAAAAAACAAAAAATATGATAAATAGTAAGGTAATAGTCGTTGAGTTGTTAGAAGTGATAAATGTTTGATATGGTAAAATTCTAATTATTTGATTTGAAAATAGTGATGGTATTTTAGAAAATCTACATGATAGATTACCTAAATAATTCTAAAAGATCCTAGCTAGTAAAACTTGGCATATATGTATGATAGTAAGTTGTATGTATGGAACAAATGATGTAAATAATTTAAGAATGAAATTGAATATGTTTCAGTTTAGTGTCCTAGTTGATATTGGTACAATATATTCTGTTGCTTGATAAAGTAGTAGTAGCACCACGTGGATATTGTAAATAATATGATTATCCAAATATGGCGTTACAGAGGGTGTAGAGTTCTACTGACCACCCTTTGCGATGGTGGAAAAAATTGAGATCCACCCCAATAGAGGGTGAGGGGGATGTAGTTCCATACCTCAACACCACCCTCTGACGAGGTAGACACCAATGATAGGGAGGAGAGACCCACCTCCTGAAAGGTAGCTTCCACCTCTTATTTTCAAAATAAATAAATAAATAAAAAATTACAAGTGGCAAGACTAGTCTCCACATCTGAAAAAACGAACATGTTTTTTTAACACATTCTTATATGAAGATGAGAGATATTTTTTGAAAAACATTGTGTTTTATTTTTTATTTTGTAAAAGGGGTTAATGGTAAAAGTCACATTTGAAAACTCATTTGGATTATGCTTGATTGGCCGTTTAAACGTTGTTTTTGCTATTAAAAAAATACCACTTTTCAGATATGATCCCAAATAAAACAATTTTCAGTATTGGTTTTTGAAAACACTTTTCTAAACAAAAACCTTAAATTACCAAAAAAAAAAAAACCTTTTTTTAAAAAAACCTTTTTTAAAAAAAACTTCTTTCCACTTCCATAGAAGAATATTTCAAAACAAATGCTCAATTTTATTTTTTTTTAAAACAAAAGAAAAATGCTTTTGAAAACACAATTATTATTATTATTATAAAATTGATTAGAGTAAAAAATTAAAAAAAAAATGAAAAAGACAGAAAAGAAACAAGAAAAAGAGAAACAGAAAAAGGTTGTAGTTGTTGGGTGCCCAATGGTTAGGCATGATCCATCCGCGACCATAGCTGGGTTGACAAGCCGTTGTGGCTGGGTTGCACATCTTTTGCGATTGGGTTATACCTAGCCACTGCAGTGGCTAGATTCTCTAGTTTTGGCTACGGCTATGGCTATGTGGGACGTAAGAGTGTATAAGCGGTTACAATTAGTGGTTATTGACTAAATCCGCTAAACACCTAAAATGGTTATTTAATTTTAATAACTGCCTCCGCCTGGGCGGTTAGCGATTATTATATTTATAACCGATGATTTGAAAACCACTTTTTAATTTGAGCTTTGAGCAGGTTTTTGGGTAAGTTTTAATTTTTTCAAAAAAATAAATAAAATTGGACCTTTTGATACAAAATTAACAAATCTAAATACAAATCCAAATCTAAATATATATATATAGAGTAATGATTCACTACCACCTAAATATACAATTTTCCACCACCTTGTCTATGTGGCAAGGTGGTCCCCCACTTTAATTTATTTTTAAAAAATAAAAAAACTCAAAAAGTAGTGTGGCAAGGTGGTGAAAAGTTGTATATTTAGGTGGCATTGAATCATTATTCATATATATATATGAATAATGATTCAATGCCACCTAAATATACAACTTTTCACCACCTTGTCTATGTGGCAAGGTGGTCCCCCACTTTAATTTATTTTAAAAAAATAAAAAAAAAAACTCAAAAAGTTGTGGGGGACCACCTTGCCACATAGGCAAGGTGGTGAAAAGTTATATATTTAGGTGGCATTGAATCATTATTCATATATATATATATATATATGTGAGGGTAGGCGGTTAGCGGTTACTAACCGCCTCCACTTACCCCTGGAACCGCTAATCGCCTAAGCGGTTAACGGTTATAAGCGGTTAGCGGTTGTGGAGTGGTTATAACCACCCCATTTATACAAGCCTAGTGCGACCTAGCCACCACCATGGGCAGGTATGACTTAGTCGTCGTGACCGTCAAGTGTAAAATGAAGTTATTACTCTAAACTAAATTTAATGTCATTTATCAAATTCAAACTTATTAAACTTAACTTAGAAATGTCTAGTTTTATTGTCTTGTATATCTCTTGTTCATCTCCGTATAAGAAATGCGTAAATTCATCATTGAATTTATGAGACCACATGTAAATTTCACATATTCAACGGTGAATTTGCAAAAGAAATATGCAAAAGAATGACACTAAACACATCTCTAAATTTAATTTCACCTATAAGAGAAATGCTTATTTGATTCTGGCGTTTATCTCGTGTGCATCTTTGTTGAGTTAGCATGCTCCATTCACCCTTAATTAAAATGAAAAAAAAGAAAACACACACACACACTATAGTGGATGAAGCATGCCAACTCAACAAAAATGTATGCAAAATGAAAGCCAAAATGTAAAAAATTATTTTTTATTATACATAATGATTAAAAGTAAAGCCTTTAACGAGTAATTCTACCCGGCGCTTAATTTTCCATCAAGCGTCCATCGATGCTGACGTGGCATGGTGCCATGCCACGTCAGCACTTACTTTAAAAAAAAAAAAATTGGAAAACCTAAAACATGCGTGTGTTTAAAACCAAAAGACCCAAACCAGTTTTCCCAAAATCATTTTCCCCCCAAAAACCTCCCTCTCGTTCTCCTCCCTCAACTTTGCCGTCGACGGGCTCCATCTCACGCCGCGCCATCTCTATCCAGCTCCATCGCCACTTTTCCCCTCAAAAACCTCACTCTCTCGATCTCCTCCCTCAACGCCCCCGTCGACGGGCTCCATCTCCGACTGTTCATCTCCACGCCACCGTTGATCAGCTCCATCTTTGGTCGTTCAATCTCCACGTCCAGCTCCATCACACTCTATAAGTCACAAATCTTCCCCTTTCTCTCTTGGTGTCGCATCACAGGAAGAAGGGGAAAAAACTGAAAAAAAAAAAAAAAAAAAAAAAAAAAAAAAAAAAAAAACCCTAGAATTTTACAGTTATTGTTTCTTTCTTGATTTACTGTTTATTTCCTTTTATTTTTTTCCCCTTTATGTTATCTGCTTAATTATTATATATATATATATATATATATATATATATATATATATATATATATATATATATATATATATATATATATATATATATATATATATATGTATGTATGTATGTATGTATGTATTTTTTTTGCTTAAATGTTGGTTTATTAACTATTTTTGCTCCTCTGTCAACATTTGTCAGAAAATAATTGGAAAGGCATATTAAGATCTTCCTTCACTGTAATCCGTTTATACTATTCCTTTCTGTGGTTGGAGACAAACCCAGTTTGATCATATAAGCATATGTTGTTTTGTGTTTGAAAGTTTTTAAAAGGGGTTGCCTTTCAGGCTGGAGTTCTTGTTCTAGGATTGTTTTTTTTCATTTTTTTGGTAAGTAGTCCCTCATCATTTTTTTGATAAGTAGTGCCTTATTATTTTTATAGTGACTTTGTTTTCTTCATGCTTTGGATTTCATCAAGTGTTTATGGTTTTGTATTAACTTGCTTAAGCCAAGTTGAATTGAGATGATTCTACGAAATATCTTTTATCTATGTTGAATTGGCAAGTCTATGTATCAATCAAATTAATTTCGTTAGGATGGGGGCCAATTCAATTAGGGTCGGTTTTGAAACAATTCATTGCATTTATATTTATATTTATAAAATCCAATCTTAATAAACCATTTTTGTTTTTTTTTACCCATACACTGCAGTTCTGGTGGTGGACTGTTACGATTTTTCGTTTGCCTGTTGTGATCACTATATTTGTGTGCATGTTGAATCTTATTGAGAAAGGAAGCTAGTAATCAAGTTTGTTTGATGGATTTACAATAGAAATGGAATAGTTGGTGAAATTTCAATTGTTTAATGTAAATTCCATCGAATGTAGCATGATGTCTCTACAGTTTCATGTCTCCTTATTTTGATTGTAGCACCACTTAATTGAGCAAATTGTTATGTGAGTTTGTAATTTGTGATTTGATTGCAAATTTTATTTTGCTGTAAAAATGCTTTTATTGCAAACTGCATTGCTGCTATGGGTTTGGTTTCACGGTCAGGGAGATCTAAAGGAGACAACCATGACAACACATTCACATCCAGAGGCATCTAGTGGTTCAGATCGTGAAGGAACTAACTCTTGTTCAGATTTGATGGAATTAACTGATTGATCCAATGCTTCTCAAGGACTCATCTTATTTTCCTTTGTAGATCCTGTATTTTTTTTTCCACAAAATGTAGATATGTGGCTGTAGCTTTACCTTTTTTAATTTGTAACTAATGGAAAATCCCAACATTTGTTGTTCTCGTTTTTGCACCAGTTGTACTAGTCCTTGATTAAAATTTGAATGAAAATTGGATTTTGTTTTGGCAGCAAATCTTTCTTGTTCTCATGTAGAACAATGGATTTTGTTTTGGCCTTAAATAATTGGAGGCTACATGTACAATGAGATTAAAGGCAGTAAACCAGGCAAAGGACCCCCTCCATTTGTTATCTTTCTCTGTATTTGATTGTTTTGAATTATGAAATATATAATTTATGTTGTAAACTGGGGCCTGGAATCTGTTGCACAGTGTCCTCTTAAGCTTTCTGCTATGGTGGCATTTTTAAATATATCAGTATTATGTGATAGGGGTGAGTATCAGTATGCCCTGATGATCTCTCATTCGAAGCCAAATTATTTATGTTTCTAAATTTTTTTATATAAGGATAGTAAGATGCCCTGTTTTTTCTATAGCAAAATGCCCTGTTAAAGTACACGTTACTTCTGATCTGAGAGCATTCATGTGTTAATTTTATAAGAGGCACTTCTCAGAGGACTGATTTTCTGTTCATAAATCAAAAAAAAAAAAAAAAAAAAGAAGCTACAATCATCTGTTCTTCTGATAGACAGACTCATAATCTATCCCTGCCTCCTACACTCTCGGCCTCTGATCCCTCACATACACAACACAGAATCTACCAATCAATCCATACAAAATACAGGCTATTGTCAATACCCGAAGATTCACTTCAAATCCAATAGGTAATAATCCCAATAAGAAGGATCCAAGAACTTGAACAGAAAACATCACTTAGTTTCAGGTGAATACAAAGCGCTCCTGAAGCCCAAGAGCTCTATTGACTATTGAGTGCCTGATGCAAGATCATGCCAAGCATCTCTGCCAATCTGTTGAGGCTCCTGATCTGGTTGATGTAGCAAATCCAAGAGAAGGTATTAGAAAGAAAATTAATGAATCGAATAATTTGAAGAAAAAATGAGTTTAATTGATAAAAGCAACATGCTAATTGACAACAAAGCCTTCATATTAGAGCATAGATTTATTTCACTTTCACCAGCAAAACACCTACATAATTTCTAGACATTTCTCAGAACCTCACTTCTAAAACCATGGATACTAGAAACATGACTAACTAGGTAAAGAACAAAAGACATAAGCTGGTCATTCAAGAAATATACACTTCTCCATTCAATATTCAATGTCAATAAAGTACGTACTTGACTCCTCAGTCTCATCAGTCCCAAAAACCGGTGGCAATGGAAGTTCTACAACAATAAGCGAAAGTCAAATTAAACAAGTGGGCTACAAAGAAATAAGGGAGACATATTTCTTCATGAATGTTTATGGGCATGTCCAATTGGGAAGGGGAGCAAGAACAATTCCATCATCAGGCAAGGTCTCTCTCATCCACAATATCTATTAGCAAGAACAAATGTTGACAGAGGAGCAAAAATACAAAAATAGTTAACAAACCAACATTTAAGCAATAAAATAAAATAATTAAGCAGATAACACAAGGGGGAAAAAAATAAAAGGAAATAAACATTAAATCAAGAAAGAAACGATAACTGTAAATTTCTAGGGTTTTTTTTTAGTTTCTTTTTTTTTTCTTCTTCCTGTGATGCGATACCAAGAGAGAAAGGTGAAGATTCGTGACTTATAGAGTGAGATGGAGGTGGACGTGGACATGGAACGATCGAAGATGGAGCTGGTCGACGGTGGCGCGGAGATGAATGGCCGGAGAGGAGCCCATCGACGGGGGCGTTGAGGGAGGAGATCGAGAGATTGAGAGGGAGGTTTTTTTCGGGAAAATGATTTTGGGGAAACTGGTTTGGGTCTTTTGGTTTTCAACACACGCAGGTTTTAGGTTTTTCAATTTTTATTTTTTTTTTTAATTTTTTTTTCTAAAAGTAAGTGCTGACGTGGCACCATGTCACATCAGCATCGATGGACGCTTGATGGAAAATTAAGCGCAGTGTAGAATTACTCGCCTTTAACACATAAGTTGAGCAACTACTAAAACTTACCCATTATAGTATGACACACTCAAGCACGCCATTGCACTTTATGATAATGCCTTTCAAAAGAGTGAATATAGATAAATTATTATGGTTGATAACAAGAAAGATATACTCAGTAAATGGCATAGGAAAATGATACATATACATCTTCTACATATTTTTTAAGACATAAATTTTCTACAAATCAATTTATATGAAATTTTATACAAATCACATATAAAATTAACATGTGTCCATTTGCATGTAAGAAGCACATATTGTTTTAATAGTATGTATTTTTCACATGCTTTTTAATAGCATTAATAAAAAAAAACATGCACTTCTCACATATTTAAAAGACGCATGTTACTCTTATATGTGGGTTGTATGAAATTTCATACAAATCGATTTGTAGGAAATTTCTGTCATATTTTTTATACATCTAAATGCAATCAAGTTTAAATCTATTATTAAATTTGCGAGACTCAATGTAGGTCCATCAATCTAATGATAAATTTAAAAATAAAATGCGTAAGAAAATATATTTATATCATTTTTCAGTGGCTTAACAACTATAAAAGAATAATATAATTTAAAAATTCAAAATCAAATCTCAAAATAAGCACTAATTTGTAATTAAATAATACATATATTCCAATATTAAGGTTAATATATTTGGAAATAAAATCCCTTAAATATTAAACCAAATTAAGTCAGTGTTTATTGCCACAATTATATATTTATTAAAATATTACTAAATAAGATCAAAATACGCCCAACACCATAAATCCACCAAAACTAGCAAGCAAGACTTAAAAAAAAAAAAAAAAAAAACCAAACAAACAAACTAGCAAATTATATCGGAAATTCCTCCCCCCCCTCTCAAATTCCAAGTTCAGAAATTGTCAAAAAGGTATTATTCAGAGGGTTGGCAATTCGGGTTCACGGGTCGGGTTCGGGTCAACCCGGCTGACCCGATTATATAAACGTGTCAACCCGAACCCGACCCGATTATTAATCGGGTTGCGACACGTGACCCGATTAATAATTGGGTAACCCGAACACGACCCGACAAACCCGACAAAAAAATGTGTCACACGTTTACCCGACACGGCATCAATTTCACTGTTTTCACATGTTTCAACCTTCAATTTTTTTTTTACCTTCAATTTTTTTTTAATCGGGTTATAATCGTGTTGGCGGGTAATCGTGTTATCGGGTCAACCCGTGCAATCGGGTCATAATCGAGTTGGCGGGTCAACCCGCGAGTTGACCCGTCAAACACGATTATAATCGGGTCAACCCGATTATGACCCGAACCCGATTATAATAAACCCAAACTCAATTTTTTCGTGTCGTGTTCGTGTCGGGTTTGCGGGTCGTGTCAAAAATTACCAACCCTTAATTTATTTTATTCTTGGGATTCGAGAAAAAAAGGGTCTCTGTATAAAATACGTGCCGACCGAGCAATTCTTTACTCACCATTGCACTACTTTCCGAGAATCCCAATTGAATCGCCAAAAAAAAAAAAAAAAAAGATTTTTCTCTTCTGGCGCCTTTTGCACTGGGACGTACTTCTTCAAAATCTTTCTTCGTCTTTGTCAGAGCTGAACACGTCACTCTCCCTCTCTCTGTCTCTGTCTCTCTCTCTCTCTCGCTCTGTTAACTTGGTTCTCTTTCTTTGAGAATTCTCTTGGTTTTCTTGGTCCATGGAGGACATGACCGGCGCGGTGGTGCCTGAGGAAATGGTGGTAGGAGGGCCGGGCTTGGGCGCAGAGAGCGCTGGGCCCGTCGTGGTGGTGGGCTCAGGAGAAGAGTCCTCGGGCCCAATGGGGTTGGAAGGCGCAGTGAAGAAGAGGAAGGACATGACCGGCACGGTGGTGCCTGAGGGAATGGTGGTAGGAGGGCCGGGCTTGGGCGCAGAGAGCGCTGGGCCCGTCGTGGTTGTGGGCTCGGGAGAAGAGTCTTCGGGCCCAATGGGGTTGAAAGGCGAGGCGAAGAAGAGGAAGGGACGGCCTAGGAAGTACGAGTTCGATGGGGACAGAGTGGGCCTTTCGTCTTCAATGCCTGAGAGCCTACCCAGGCGGGGCCCAGGAAGGACTCGAGGTTCTGGTAGACGGCAATTCTTGGCTTCTATGGGTGAGTTTCTTGCGCTTCGTGCAATTTTTTTTTTTTTTTTTTTTTTTTTTTTTTTTTTTTTTTTTTAAAAAAAAAAAAAAACGAGTCTTGATATCTAATTTTGCGTTATATTCAATATTTTGTTGCATGGTATTTATCCGTTTTGAGTCTCTTTCTTGAGTTTCTTGACTCTCCTATATGGGTTATTTTGAGTTTTTGTATGGTGGGTATGGAAGTTTGATGTTACGGGCTTGGGCGCAGAGAGCGCTGGGCCCGTCGTGGTGGTGGGCTCAGGAGAAGAGTCCTCGGGCCCAATGGGGTTGGAAGGCGCAGTGAAGAAGAGGAAGCACATGACCGGCACGGTGGTGCCTGAGGGAATGGTGGTAGGAGGGCAGGGCTTGGGCGCAGAGAGCGCTGGGCCCGTCGTGGTAGTGGGCTCGGGAGAAGAGTCTTTGGGCCCAATGGGGTTGAAAGGCGCGGCGAGGAAGAGGAAGGGACGGCCTAGGAAGTACGAGTTCGATGGGGACAGAGTGGGCCTTTCGTCTTCAATGCCTGAGAGCCTACCCAAGCGGGGCCCAGGAAGGCCTCGAGGTTCTGGTAGACGGCAATTCTTGGCTTCTATGGGTGAGTTTCTTGCGCTTCGTGCAATTTTGTTTTTTTTTTGTTTTTTTTTTTTTAAAAAAAAACGAGTCTTGATATCTAATTTTGCGTTATATTCAATATTTTGTTGCATGGTATTTATCCGTTTTGAGTCTCTTTCTTGAGTTTCTTGACTCTCCTATTTGGGTTATTTTGAGTTTTTTGTATGGTGGGTATGGAAGTTTGATGTTATGGACTTAAGTTTCTAGTTAACGAATAATGTTATATACCACATTTTGAAATAGAACGGAGTGACCCACACAATAAACTGATCCAATACAAAGAAATAACAAACCAAGTGCGGGAGATATCACTGATCAATCATCCATAATCCTTTTAGTTAGAAGTTTGATGCCATGGATGATTGATTGAGCTACAAGGATGATAATTCAAAGGAAGAAAGAGTGAGACCAGAATATTGAATTTACTTTCGTAGCTTGGATTCAGATGGCTACATAACCTGGTGCATTATTATTGAAAAAAAAGGCTCAATCTTTTCCATTTAGTCTTTGCCTTTTTTTTATAGGTCTATGATGAGGCTGTCTTCTCTCATTATATTTTTAATGAATGGTCGACATGACAACACTCCAACAATCTGGAACCCTGACTGTAAATCAAGAGACCCGAATTTTGCAAGATTTTTCCTTGTTCTTGTGTAACAGGGGGTGAATGTTCAGTTATAACCCAGACCTGCCTTTTCTTGGACCAGTGATTACCCTCCATTTTAGTCAAGGTGAACTTTATTAGTTTAATGTCTTCTAGGGTTTTTCATTGCTTCACTTAGTAATTGTTGAATCAAGTGAATGGAACAAATTTTGGTCCATTTGATTTAAGTCTCAAATATTTTATTGATTTTGTTAACTTATATATTGCTTTTCAAGATCTTTTTTGGCTTGTTTTTTATTTTTCAATTTCAATAGCATTTGTATGGAATAATGAAAATTTTATTTTATTTTTTTGAACGGGGACTAGAACTTTCATTAATAAAAGCCCAAAGGCAAATACAACGGCCCGAAGGCAAATACAACAGCCCCAAAGCTAGAAACACAAGCCCGTAGGCTCAAGGTAGTGGCCAAAGATAAAGAATCCCTAACCACTAAGCTAGGAAAAAACCTAGCTTGAAGCAGCTACCTAAGCAACAAAACTAAAATTACATGAACATACAAATGAGTCCTCTTTTAACATTCAAGCACAACTCAACTAAAATAAGAGAACCTAGTCTAGCATACATGCCACCAAAAATGTCCAAGTAATTTAAAGTTTATTACAAAGGTAAGTTGTGAAAGATAAGAATATACAGAAACAACAACAAAACTGCCAGAAAACCACAAAAACAGCAGCATCAGAAAATGACGTCTTCGGAGCCGGCGCGTGCAATGCACGCGCCATCATCAGAAGCCCTCCAGCAGCGGACAACAACCATAACCACCGGTCGACACCAGCCACCACTGCACATGACAGGCAGTGGCCCTCACGCGCAAGAAACAGAAGAAAAGCACCCAGGTGCGTGCTGACCACGCGCCGAGCAGGGGGCACCACCACGGCCGTGGCTGAACACTACCCGACCGGAAGAAGCCGACGACCACCACGGAAGAGCGCGTGATGAGAGAAATCTAGCCGAAAGCTACAGATCTAGCTCTAAAGAAAATCGCAAATATTACACAGCCAACCATAACCTTCGCTAGAAAAAACTCACCAGATGACACTTCCTTCTACCAACAGCAGATGTAGTTTCTGCCAGAAACCAAGAAAAAAACAACAGAAGGAAAAACAGGAAAAAACTCTATAGCTCAAAAGCTAGGAGAAACCACAGCCACCACCGGCCAAAGCCAGGGGGAACAAAATCCACAGCCCAAGAGGCTAGGAAACAACTAGCCTCCACTGGTTCACACCAGGGAGGGCAAAAACCACCCTAGCCTAAAGCTGGGGGGACAGATCCGGGAGGAGGGAGACGAAAAGCCTCCCTCCCCCGGCACAAAGACACCAAATCTAGCTTTCTCTCTCTAGAAAAGTAAGCGAGACCCTCAAGAGAAGAGAGAGAGAGAAAAGGTATTAATAATGAAAATTTTATAAACCACTAGCATATGATGGCAATAAGCAATTTAATGCCATTATAATATTTGATATCCATTAAAGGCACTGGAACTCAAAAATCTCCTAAAGAAGTACGTACGGACTGATCATGGCACTGCACTGTATGTAGGAAATATGGGTTCAAAACTTGTACACAATTGAGTTTCATGAAGTTTTCCACCAAAAAGTAAAAATAAAAAGGAAAAAGAGAAAAGCTCACATCTCCAAAGGTTGTGCCTTGCAATTTAAATATACCTTTGGCTTGTAATTATTCCAAAAAAAAAAACGAAACTAGACATGCCTTAACTGATGCCACTGTGAGCCTGTGACCAAGATTTAGATGTCTCTTTCTTTAGGGATCACCACTGTTGAATTGGCTGTTGAAATCACATGAACTGCCTGAACCATTGACTGATCCTTTGTTGTCCTATTAATCGAAAAGGAGAGAAAAAGGTAGTAGTAATTCTAGCTATAACTTCGATTCAAAATATGAAAATTTCAATAATCTGAGTTCCTTGGAACCTTACTAGTGGCTAGAAAAAGATCTGTTGATTGATATTTTGGTGAGCAACAGTGCTTTTGTGTCTAGTTCAAATACAATAATGGAGTAGTTGATCAATCATGAATAACTGGAGCAATGTTTTATCATTCCACAAGAAGAGTTCCCCAGTGACGGTTGCCTCTTTACAATTGCCATCACTTTACAGCCATAGGATATTGCTTTGAATACATGGGAGTCACTGCATTATTAGAGATATCCTAATGTAAACAATATAATAGAGTTATTCACTGGTTAGCTCAGGAATTCAGAGTCATGCTTTTCATTCAATGAAGCCTATCTTGGCCTTTATGGCTTTATTTCAAAACTAATATAAAATCTAAGGTCATGTTTGGCAGACAGGGATAGGTCCAGGAATGGAATTACCATTCACATAGGGGCAAAATCAGAATTTTAGATTTGGGGCAAAATGACTCTTCTTCATTTTGAGGAATAGCCTTTCCTCGCAAAAAGGATTTTTGGGAGGAATGGTTATTCATGGGGAATAGAATATCCCTGATTTTTTAATTTTTTTTCCCCCTCAAAAAACCGTCTATCACATCCCCTCGTGCCAACCTCTTATTGGCTATTTTTCATTTTGAGGAATAGCCATTCCTTGCAAAAAGGATTTTTGGGAGGAATGGCTATTCATGGGGAATAGAATAAACCTAATTGTTTTTCCCCTAAACAAACCGTATGTCACCAACCCCGGTGCCAATAAGAGGTGGAGCAACCATCCCTGGTGAGCATCGAAGGTGGCCGTGACCACCTCCCACCCATGGCGCATTGGGGGTGGCCGTGACCACCCCCCATGGTACCGGGGTTCGTTGCACCACCCCCAAAGCTTTTGTTGTGGTAGCCGACCACCCTTTTGAACATTCTTCTTCTTCTTCTTCTTTTTCTTTTTTTCTTTTTTTGCGTTAAAAAAAAAAAAAAAAAATACTTTTGTTGGAATTTATTTATTTATTTATTATTATTTTTTTTAAAGCTAGGGTATTTGAGGAAATTTAAGCGAAATATGATTCAATTCTAGTTAAAAAATTTGGTCATTCTTATATTGTCACCAAACCAAAGAATAGGAATGGTTATTCTATTCCAACTTCTTATTCTTAGTAATACTCGTTCCTATTCTTAAGGAATCATCATTCCAGTGTACCAAACTTGGCCTAAAGGTTTTTCAGTTTACTAGATCAATGAAACTCAAGTAATCACTTATCAGATCCTTTTAAGACTCTTAACCCTGGGGAACTTTTCCAAGTTGATCAAGGAGATGAAACTAATGAAAATTCCCCTCACCATAAGGAGATGGAGTTGGTGTTTAATTAAAGTTTTGAGTTCCATGCCCCCTTGATTCACTGCCTCCTTCAATCAAATTGCCTCAATCCACTGATCTGCTGTGGTCTTCTCAACAAGGTTTCCTTCCGTCAAATTAACCTTTTGCTTTCATTTTTTTTATTCATCGAGTTTTAAGCATCAGCTCTTCAAACCTTGGGGTTAGGTGGAGTTAGCCCTGGTGAGGCACATTCTCGAAACTTGGTATTAGCAGAAGAAATAGAAAAACTTCATCCTGATCTTGAATTGAAAATTAGCTTTGCAAGTCGAGTCAACTTTCTCATGTGCCATCTCTCCTTCAATTGATGAGATTGAGGTTGCCGAGGTTGTATTCAAAGAAAAACTTCAGCTTAATTTTTCGGATCTACTAGACCCTCATCACATGCTTTAAATGTTGTCTCCAAATTGACATCCTCAGCTGATTCTCCATCCAGTCAACTTGCTTCTCTTCGTAAGGTCTAAATTTTTGCAGACCGTCTTTAGTGTTTGAAGCATCTAAGCAGCAACTCAAAGAGGTCAAAGTGCCTTTGTTAGAAAGATATCTGTTCTAACTGAGTTTCTTAGACAGAATAAGGCTGAATATGATTGATCCAAAGCAGGAATTGTGAAAAATGATTCTGAGATTTCTCATCTCCAGCAAGAGGTGAAAAAAAAATTTGGTAAATTACTCTGCTCAAAGGGAAGATTGCTAGTATTGAAGAGAATCACCACGTTTGGAGGAAACAATTAAAGAGAAATCTTGCAGGAAAACTAATGTCACGACTTTTCCAGTGACACATGCATATTCCAGTTAAAGATTGAAGGAAAATTTGAATCTCATCTGAATGAGAATTCGTGAGAGCAAAAAAAAAAAAAAAAAAAAGTGGTGGAACAGTGGTTGCTGAGACTGAATCAAGAGTGGATAAATCTTAAGAAACTTTTTGATTTCTAAGTGAGTTTCTTAGAAAGAATATGGTTGATCCAGATCAGAAATTGAGATAAATGATTCTGGTGGGAAACTAATATCATAGCTTTTCAAGGTATGCAATTCCAGTTAATAGAGAGAAGGAAAATGTGCAGCTTATCTGGATGAAACACCCTCATGAGAGCGAAAAAAGAAAGTGATGGAACTACAATCGGCAAGACTGGACCAAGAGTAGATAAAGCTTAAGAGCATTTTCTAAAACAATAACTAAAGGCTTATAACATAAGGTGTTGCAAAATGGCTTTTAGCTTTCTCATTAGTGTTCAATTTCAGAGGCTAGACTTGTAGGATCTGGGACATTATGACTACTGAAATTTTTTATGCTTTTGTATCATTGTTTTGTTTATGATGAACAGGCAATAAATGATTGTCCAATCTAGAAAAGAAGCATATTGATTTTCAGATGGATCATGGCAATCATCTGGCTCTGGGCAAAGCTGAACTTGTCCCTTGAATCTTTATCAATTATTGCAGTAATGGCTACTTCTTTTGCCATTTCTATTAGTGGGTCACAGTTTTGGCTTGAATTGTTGATGTACACAAATTTAGAGATCAAGTGAGTGCTTGTCAGAGTCTTGTTGATTTTAGACAAACATTCTATCTGACCATATCTTGCATCTATCTGATCAGAAAACCTTAATGTAATAACACATTGATTATTTAACTGCCCGTAAATTCTTAGAAACTGGTTCAGCAAAATTTGGTTTATCCCAGTAAACTATCTTTTAGATAGTTTAAAACAGAACCTACGTAAACCACATAACAGTTTATGAGTTTAACAAAACAAAGTAAAATTTTTATTTCACAGTAACCAGTTATTTTGCGTCTAAAAATAACTTGTAGACAGAGATGAGTTTGATTTTATCTTGATGTTTACTTATCAATTTAGGTATAATTCCTTTGGTAATATACATTTTTATCAAATAGGTTTATTTGTTTCTTACATATGGACTTTTATGCAGGTGACTTTGCTGCAGAAACAGCAGGAGGAAATTTCACCCCTCATGTATTCACTGTACGCACTGGTGAGGTAATATTAGATGGATGTGAGAGAATTTACTGGGTCATTTCCTATTATAGTTTCTTACTCGGCATATTGTCTATTCTATTAATAGTACATTAAGACGTTATGTGTTGTCATTTGCAGGATATCGTTAGTAAGATATCGTCATTTTTTCAGGGTCCTCGGATAGTTTGTATTCTTGCTGCTACTGGTGTGCTCTCCAGTGTTATAATTCACCGACTTGATCCTACAAAATATGAAGTACTTTTGAATCTTCTTTTATCATTCCTTTTTTCCTCATTTTTTCATTTTTTTCCGGACTTGTTGGATGGCTAGTTATTTTGGAATTCATGCATTTCATAAAGATGTCTTACCTTTTTCCGTTTTACTAGTTTTATAGACAATATCCTATGTCGTAGTCTATTTCTCATGTCAGTAATTTGTTGGTGATGTTGAATAGAAATGGTAAAGTCTGCCCTCACTCTACCCCTTCTTTCTTAAAGAAGGAAAGAAAAGGAAAAAGAAAAAGAACAAGATAATGTTTTGTCTATAGGACCCTGAAATTAACTTTTGCAGAATTTTATAAGCTTTTAAATAGCAGTTAAGGAGTTTGTACTATTTGTCAGTGTGTAGACACAAAAATACACGTGTATGTTTATAAATATGCACACAACCAGCACACATGCAGATACATGCATCTCTCTCTCTCTCTCTATATATATATACACCCCCACACACACACACACACATTTTGTATGTAATTATTTCTCTCTCCCTTTCTTTTGGAAGAGTACTTCCGAGATGATACCACCTGCATCTTTGGGTAAACCAGTCTCTGTGGGACATGTTCCTGATAAAAGCCATGATTGGTAAAGTGGGATGCCATCAGCACAAAAAGATTGTTATATAGATTTTTGTTACGAACAATATTTTGAATACAGTTAACACAATTCATTCAACCCCCCACCCAAGAAAAAAAAGAAAAGGAACAAGTATACAGTCGACAACATGATTACTGCATTCTGCTATCTGGTATTTCAGGTTAGACATTTTACCAACATGCTGTGAGAGAACTGTGATATTGGTATGTCTTTGTCAAGTCTTTTGTACTTGTTGTCTGAGTTTATTCTTTGTCAGTTGCTGTCTACATTTGTCAAGAACATGGTTACTATAAATTATCAAGGCTGCCTAGTCCAATGAAGTTTCAACTTATGGGTTTATCAAATTAGTGCTGCAGTTACCTTCAATCATTTTAGTTGTAATAATATTGTGTCACTGTTACCATTTGGATGAAAAGGTCCTTTGTGTTGGTGAAATGCTCCAACAGGCACGGCTTTGAAGGATGCATGTTATGATTGAAAAACTAAAAATCTGTAAAAGGGAATTGATAATTCATATGTTTAACAACTATCATTTTGAATATTTGAATCCTTTAGGTCCCACTTTGGTGCCATGCGGAAAATGAATTAACTCATATAAGACATTAGAAATTTAAAGGTTTTTGTTTGTTCTTTCATGCAGGGTCACTTTGAGATTTTGACCTTGACTGGATTATATACATTTTATGAAACGGGCGGTGTACAAGGGAGTAATGGCAGTTTAAGTATCTCAATGTCTAAAACTGATGGCGAGGTTTTTGGGGGTGGTGTCGCAGGTTCACTGATTGCGAACGGACCCATTCAAGTAATGCCTTACTTTTCTAATATTTTTAAGATTGGAATTACTGAATATTAATGTTTCTACTTGTAATTACGTATACTGATCTTAATGGTTCACTATTAGTCATTCCTTCAAGTGATTCTTTAAGTGACCAAAAGGCTACAAAAGTGGATCAGTTAGGTTCACTTTATTAGAATCAAATGAAAGATCAAAATCCCTTATTGGGTTACCACCAAAATAGATAACAATTTATTTCATTTTTACAGTTGGAACTAAAAGTTTTTACCAAGATAAAAATGGTGCTTGTGGTAACTTCAAGCCCTTACAGTGTCAAGAGGATCCTGCTTCTGTTCTTAAGACTAAAAGAAGTAGAGAGGTTAAGAATTTAGAATGTTTGATTAACTTTGACGCTAGGGGTGTTTGTTCTAGACGGGGTGAAGGCAAAAAGACTATTGATTGTACAATAGTCTTGGTTTGGGTCTTGGTTTCTCGGCTGTTTGTGGGTTTTCTCTTTTGTTTTGTTTTGTTTTGCTTGCTCGTGTTTGGTTTTCTTTTTATACTTCTTGTATGCTGAGGCGTCTTACGCTTTTTTAATATATTTATTTGCTTACCTATCAAAAAAATAATTACTGTCAGACTTATTTTGGGTTCTCTTGATCTATCAGCTCATTTTTGCCAGTTTTAAGCAAAACGTCAGTAAGGAACTCAAAAGGAGGCACTCAGCTGAGTCCTCTGCGACTGCCAGTATTCCTTGTGTTTCGGATTTGCCAAGAGTTTCCAGTCATATTTCTAAAATGACTGATGGTGATGATAGTGAGGCTACACCGACATCTACATTCTAGGAACCAGTCCGTGGAGGAGATGTTGATTTCTTTGCTTTGAATCAAACATGGACCCTCCTTCTTCTCCACGTCCATTGCATCAAATACCAGACAAAAGACCATTCCCTGACATCAACGCCAGTCTCCCTTAGATACTAAGGTCTCTCTCTCTTTGTCTGCACGTACGGGGGCCTGCGTGTGTGCGTGTGGACCAGTGTTAACACGCACACACTAGCATCACATGACGATGACAATTTTGATGTGTTAGGGTCTTAGATTAGTGGTTTACAGAGGCTAACTAGAGAAATTGAAAGCATCTTACTTCGCATTGGTGGCAGATAAAGATTCACAACTATATTTTCCAATGAGTTACTATATGTGGGATTTACTAATTTTTGTTGTTCATATCAAAGCAGATCCTATTACTTCCTCGCTTAAAGATCTCCAATGGGGGCAATTACCCCACTCAATTTTTCAGAAAATTTTGAAAATTTGGTTATTCGTGTGACGAAATTCTTGAGAATAAAGATTCCTATGAAGATTTCAATTTCCATGAAATATTAGTATTTCTATTTCTATTTCTATTTTAGGTGGGAACTGTAAATCCTACCATATCTTGTCTTCATGAGAATTACAAATATGATGTTTAAATTTGACTTTTTACAAAAAAATAACTGAACAGTTAATTTTAGATGTAAAACTGTTTATATTTCAGCAAAGACTGTTAGGGAAAATTACATTTACCACTGAAATTTGGAAATTGTAATGTTCCCTTCAAATTTTAAGAGGTTGCAATATTTTTCAAAACTATAAATTCCACCATTTTGCTTTAAACAAATGCTTTAAATTTTATCACACTAGTATAAGTATAAGTTTGAGGGGTAAATATATATATATATATATATATATATATATATATATATATATATATATATATATATATATATATTTTTGTCATAAATTTATATACCTTTTAGTGGTTTTTTGTCATTCTAGAAGACTATCCGGGCCAAATTATTAACTCTATAGCTACTAAATGAACATATAAATTGCTTTAAATAATCAAAGTATATAATTGCAAATATATGCAAATACAAGAGAGACTTGCTACAAGTTTGCTTGCGTGATCATACATTAGCAAATAACCGATAGTTTTGGGCATCAAGGCTTATTTGTCTAACTGCTGCAACCGCCGCAATAACCCCCAACGTTGAGAAAACAACTGCGATAGTGACGTTCAACCAGAAAATGAGGCTCCGCTTTGAAGGTTTAAATGTCAAGTTGAAGAACACCACCGGCAATATAAAGTCAAGGGGCATGAAACCAAATGCTCCGATCACCGCATTGATGTCCCCGAAAAATGGAAGCATTGCAGCTATAATTGTTGCTATCACAACCGATATTGACCGAGCGATTAGCCTTGGGATGGCATTTCGGGCAGAGAACTCGGAGCTTCTCGGGTCAGCAAGTGTACTTTCTAGCACTTCATTTGTGGGCTGCAAGTAAACCTGTTCCAAACCACGTCGTTTTAAACTTAAAGTAGTGGTGCAGAATTTTTAACCGTTAAAAGGGTTTTCATCTTTAACTTCAAATAATCAAAACTCTCAATGTTAGTTCCCAATTATAGGTCCCTTTTAATGTCACTCTTCCATTATAATTTTTGATTAAATCCCAATGGAGGGTGCCAAAATATTAAAATACATCATTTTCTTTTTCTAATTTTTAAAAAAGCAAATCACTTTGGACGCCGTGAGTCATCATTCTTTTAGGAAAAAATTGTATTTATATAAATTATACACAGGGTATAAAAGATATATTACTTGTTATCCGTTTGATTTAATGCAAAACCATAACGGTAAGGGTGTGACATTAAAAGGAGTTGATAATAGGGAACCTAACATTAAGAGTTTTGATAATTCGGTATTATGATTAAAAAAGATTGACAGTCCGGGTTCTCAAAATTTTTCTTAGTGAGAAAACTTCACTTACACTTTGGTTTTCAATCATCACATCGAATTATCAAAACTTTCAATGTCAAGTTCTCAATTATCAATCTCTTTTAATATCACCATTCTATTATGATTTTTGTTAAATCCTAATGGATGGTGTCAAAATATCCAAAAACCACCCGTTTTTATTTTAATTTTTTTTAAAAAAAAAAAATCAAATCACTTTGGAGGTCGTGGGTCACCAGACTCACCACCCTTTTAGGAAAAATTTGTATTTATATTAATTATATAGGGATACAAGAGACATTTCACAACTTGTTAGCCGTTTGATTTAACTCAAAACCCTAACAACGGTACGAGTGTGACATTAAAAGAGGCTGATAACTGAGAATCTAACATTGAAAGTTTTGATAATTCGAGACTCCAACTAAAAAACCTAAATAATTTGGGAGACGTAAGTAAAGTTTTCTCGAGATATAAAGAGAGGGAGAGAGATGTGCTCACCACACCGACAGCAGATAGCTGGAGAATGGTGAATATGTTGGTCATCAAAATGAACCATTTGGGCAATAAAGCCTTGCCGTTGTCCAAGAAGTTGGTGAGGATGAGGCCCTCAGCTTGGTTACCAAATGCCCAGTAGCCAGAGATGGCTACGCTGCAGAAAGTCACCGTGACTACTGCATAACAAACACACAGTCCCTTGAACATCTTCCCCTTCACTGGCGGTGCTAGCGTTGCCTGCACCCATAAACTTTCCCAACTATCAACATTCCACTGAAATTGCACTTGAATGTACACCAAATTGTAATACTTCAAACCTGAATTTCAGGAATTATTCCGTTGCCAAATGTTGTGGCAATGATGGCGATGGCATTGAAGACCCCAAAAATGCGATCCTCTGTATTGCCCGTTAGGGAATAGTCCTTCTCAGGCCCCTTGGAGGAAGATCCTAAAAAAATTAATCCACGCTTTTTAGTAAATTTTTATCAACTTCTCTTCTGTGTTTCTTGTGTGGAACTATGTGTCCCAATGAGAATTCACAGCAATTAGTTGTTCAAATTGCTAGGCAGTTATTGTGAAAAAAATTCATATGAGACTCATTTGCATACGCAGGCTGGTAGATATTGTATGGGCTCTTTCACAATAACTGTCACAAATTGTTGTAATCCTCGTCGATCTACTTTCGTTTAGGATTTACGGTAAGTAGCAATTTGGATAGCACATGTGAGAGAGTTTGCATGGGACCTAACTGCCCGAGTAGATGGCTGAGCAACCTAACATTTGTTTGGACATGTGAGTCGACTTTTATAGGCTTTCTCACAATATACTGGCCATATTGCTAGCAATTTAGACCGTTAATTGTTGTAGATCAAAATCCACCTACTTTCGGATGAATAATATTTACCAATATAAACGGAACCAGCAGTGGCACAGGCACTATAGGCCAGGCATAGAAGCAATGACACCAAATTGATGTGCCTCAGCGAGTGAAATGATGGGATTTGAGCTAAAATCAACATGAAGCACCCAAATATGATCACAAATTCATATAACTTCATAGTTCCATTCGGGTTGGTTAGCAAGTAAATTGCCTGCAATGAAAAAAAAAAACAAAAAAGCTCTCAATTAGCTATGATCACCCCCAACCTCGGCCCATAATGTAAGAGAGGGTGAAAGCCTAAAGAGTAGGAATTTTTACCTTCATGCATTGTCCTCCTAGAAGAGTACAAGCAACAACAGCACCATAGCAGACCATGAACTGAATTGGGCCTACATAATATCTGCCCCATCTGGGTCCTGCCAAATTCAATGGGTTAAATTATTGCTGCAATCTTAAGAGTTTCTTGGCAACAAGGTATTACAAGATCAGAGTGTCTGTCCTGATTGCATTGGATCCCTTATAATTGTAATAGACTTTCGATAGGATCGATCCAACTGTCTGATTAGACTTGGATACGATTCAATCCCCTACAATAGGATTGCAGGGATCAATTGCAGGGATCCGAGTAGGGTATTTTACAACGGGACACATGAACGGATTGAAATCTCTAACAATTTGAATAGAAAATTGTGAGAAAATTCATATAAAATCCACATTTCATTTCAAATATTCAGAGAAGGCATAGGAAAAGAATAAAATAAAAAAACAAAGATATGCAGATTCATGGAATGGCCTGTCGAGTGTCAAGTTGAATTTGTTTGAAGGAGAAAAGTCGAGCAAAAAAAGTTGACAAAAAGGAAATTTATTTATTTATTTATTTATTAATTTCTGTAATCGAGGAACACGTGGTCGAATTTACAACTTCACGTAGGCTGTCGTGGTGTAATGCATCACTTCTTTGAAAAATTAAGTGGACTTTCCAGAGGAACAATCAGACTATCAGAGAGATAATCTTAACGTATTAGGCCAAAATATCTTTCGTCAAAGATATTGTTTTGTTTTACTTTATTATATAAACATTTTTATTAATTTAAATTAATAATTAATAATTAAATTCAAAGAAATCGTCAATCCTAATGTGGGGGGCCTCTTGGATTCAAACTAATAAAGGCAATCCAATAAATATCTCTTTTTTAATAGGCTTCGACTGCGTGCGCGTGGAAAGAGCCACAAGACTGTGGCACACCGACAGTAAATTTACATGTCCCCTAAGCGCGTGGAATTACGCGTCACCTTATCATCAATAGTAGGAGTGTTATAATTCTCTCATGTTCATGACGTACGTGCACGCGAGAGGAGGGGGAGAGGGAGGGTTAGTCATCGGCATTTTGTGAATCTGTGATGGTTGAAACGGAGATTTTATAGGTTTAATTAATGGTCAACATGTTCTACATTAAATAATAAATTTGTTAAGACATATTTCAAATTTTTAAATAATATAGCACAACAATTTATAGAAGAAAAAAAAATTCTAACCCAAAAGATTAGTTTGGTGGTAATTTTTTTGATCTTGAGTAGGGTTGAACCGGGATTTGAAATGAGGGAGGACAATGAGAGGCGACAAAACTAAAAAATACGATCCTTGAGGGTAAAAAGTTAATTTTTGGAGGTCGAATTCATAAGAGAAAAATAAAATTTAAAAAATTTAATAAAGGTTTCTAAAAATTTTGAGGGACTTCTGTCCCCAAGCTCTCGAAAAGTTTTTTCTCTAAGTATCGGGTCTAAAGTTCGACCATCTAAAATATTACAAACAATTTTTTAGAATCATACAAGCTAACAAAAGTACGAGCTTTACCTAACTTCAGACGCTTTGTACAGCATCTCTAGAATCTAATCCAAGATACCCAGGTTATTAAAAAAAACAAAAACAAATTGACAATAAGAAATAGAATAATAATTTTTGGACAACACTCATGTATATATCGGATCTACGTGCATAATTCCTACACCAATATATCTTGGTTGTGCATTATTGTGTTGCAAACTTGCAAGTAACACTCCCCTAAGAAATATGAAAGAAGCAACAAAAGAAAAAAAAAAAAAAAAAAAAAAAACCAAAAGGTATGTTACCCAAGATATCATGAGCCATGTCTCTGAAGCGGAGATGGCGATGACCCAGCTGAGCATGGTGTTCAAGAACCAGAGATATTAAGTTGTATGAATAGAAAGTGACGAGGCCTCCAATGACGAGGCACAGAACTCCACCCGCCCATCCGAGGAAGGTAAAAGCATATGGAAGACTTAGGAGAGGTGGAGCAACAATTGAAGTTGTCAAGTGGTAACCACTGTGCACCCATGATCCTATTTTTTTTACAAAAAAGAAAAAAAAAAGTGGCAAATAATTAATGACATTTCAGCCATGCAGAGAAAATCAGATAATTGAACAAAAGTAGTACTGAGAAGATATGATGATGATGAAGGCCGGCGAGGAAATTAAAGAACAAAAAGTTTGAATTTGAAAAGGGAAAAAGAAATAATGAAAGTAGTGATCAGTACCTTTGGATTTAAGAACAAAGAGAGCACCAGCATCAAGGTCCTTCTGATCATGGTGTGCTTCTTCTTCAGGGATCTGTGCGTCGTTTCCTTCATGATCCACCGCTACAGAGCTTGATCGCAGCGCACCCATCTCTCTTACACGGTGCCGCAGATAAACAGAGAGAGAGAGAGAGAGAGAGAAGCAAAGCTAGAACAGAGAGAGCGCAAAGGTTGGATCAGAAACAAAGGCCGAAATAAATTAAGGTAATATACAATAATAATACCACACGCAGTAGAGTCAATCAGTTGCCTTCGATGCCCATTTTCTTTGACTCTTTTGTGATGAAGAAAAGGCCACTTTTTTATATATATATATATTTTTTTTTTTTCCATTCAAATGGAGAAGGGTTACAAACTTACCAAGAGGAATGGGTGACGATCCCAACAATTTTAAAGAAATGGACCAAATGGTAGAATCTCAAATTACGGTATTGAGATCATTTTTTTTACATCAAAACATTTAAAAGATGTCACATATTAAAATTGTGGCATGTTATGAGACAACCAAAAATAATTTTTTATTGAAAAAGCTTCATTTTCACTTTTACAAAGACGCTTCTTCTTCAAAAAATTAAAATAATTTTTTACTCAAAATTTTTTTACATCATAAAGGACAAGAACTTGATAAAAAAAAATATACTCACTTCAAAAACTGTAACATACCACAATTTTAATTTGACATTTTCAAAGGTTTTGATGTATCACAACTATGAATAGTATAGTGGGGTTGAAACACGATAGTGTTCGCCCTTTCTTTCAATCAAGCTATTTTTTTGGAACGCAATTCGAGATAACCGTGACCGTGTGAATATATACATATAAATATCTTAGATGCTGTCATTTTGAAATGTCTGCTTCAATCGTCACTTCACCTGCCAAAAAGCAGAGTTGGCTTGACGAGCGCAGATGTGAGGAAGCGGAAGCAATAAAATAAAAAATCTCTTTTTTGTCCTTCTACTTAAGGGGCAAAGAGAAGCGCTCCCGAGAAAGCGAACGGTCAGTGCAAAGGTTCAAAATGATGAATGGGATTGTGGCACTCCACTCGCCGCCAATGCGAAAGGATGCGGCCTAAAGAATAATGGAACGCTAAGAATATACAATTTCTTTAAAATTGTAAGATGCTAAGAAGCCACTTAACATTCCAACTACACTTTTTTAAAGCTGGCAATATGGGCCTTGGCCCACTTATTTATTTACTTGAAAAAGATTTGAAAAAGATTTTGGGTCCCATGCAGGGACTTCGTAGTAATGGGGGTATGCGTTGGACTTGAATGATGTTGCAGTGTCAAGGGCCCCAAGGGGGCGATTGGAAAGAACCTGGTGGATCTCATTAAGCTGTCCGAATTACAGTAAAGAATTGTGGGTACACCTCTTTAGGCTGTCCAAAACAAACGAGCCTCCCATATATAGCTTAATTGTAGGAAATTCTTGTTCAACAACCCTAACTACACAACATCCATCTAACGTTTGATTTAAAAAAGAGACCTCTAGGTTTTAGTTTATATTTTCAGAAACGTACAGAAGATGTAAAAAGATTATTTCTCTTTTTTATTATATAAAGAGAATCATAAGTATTTTTCTTTTTTATATATTTATTATTGAGCTATGGTAATAACTAGTAATTTTTATAGCCAAAGTGGCTAGCTAGATGAGGCTTTTTTTTTAGGATTGAAATTCATAACAATTATTTGTCGAATTACTAACAATTTGGACAGGTAATACGAGATAGTCTATATGAGACCCGTATGCCCGAATAGGTAACCGAACAACTCAAAATTTATTTAGATCCCATATAAAATCTCTCGCATTACCTATCTAAAAAGGACTTAACATATGTTTATATAACAAATTTATGATCAATCCATTCAATTCGGCCTTAACATAATAACACTTATATAATTCAAAGAGAATAACAGTAACTCGAATCTTAATAAGCATATCTGCATTCGAACTATCTAATGACAAATGAATGATAATGGGATGAAATTCAAATTTGATTTGAGCCCATTGCCCTGCCCTGTATCAATTTCTTGGGAAAGGTCCTTTTGGAAACTCCAAATTAGTAGTGAAATTGAGTGATTAGTAATAGTCTCTGTCCCTGTGATGACTTTCTTTTTTGGATGGGAAATCCATTATAACTAGACGAGACGATGTAGAATCCACTGCCCACTGCCTGCAATTCATTACTCTTTCAACCATATAAAGTGGGAACGTGAGGTGTCATATATTATATATGACATATATTTTCGAATTTCCAATAATTAGTTGAAAACGTGAGAGAGTCTTTATAGAATTTATTGTTTCAACAAGTGGGTTAGCTATCCAAAACTTGTTAAAAAATTCTCTCACATTTTTTACCTAAATTGCTAGCAATACAAACAGTAAAATTTATCACATGATTTAAAGCGTTTTATTTAGGCATATTGTTCTCTATTATTGTTGGTGTTACTAATATTATAAGAGTAATTTACAGTTATTTATTACAGTTATTTTATAATTGTGAGTATTTTTATTATTATTATTATTATGTAACCGATATAGGAAGTCACTTAAAAGTGAAATGAGTGTGAAGGATAGAATTGCTTGTATTATAATATTTATAGAGGCAAGATCAATAAATGAAGGATTATTTGAACCCAAAAAAATATCATTGCTTGATAGAGATTTAAGGAACTCGATGCCTTGGATTTGCCTGTGCTTACTAAACCAAGTAAATGTCATAATAGAGTATAATATTTAATTAAAAAATAGTTTAAATTCATGGATTAATAAATCAATGTTCTTCATAGTTCATAGTACACCATCATGCTCTCTAAAGGAGTATCATTTAAAGTCATCCTCTTGAAGAAATTGCTCTAGCTCCATAGCATTAAAAACCAAAACTAAAAAAAATAAAAAATAAATCTATGCATTTAATTGGTAACCTTGTGGGAGCAAGACAAGACTTCATACAAGATGCCCTCATTTGAAAGGATAAATATTTCCTATAAATCGATTTGAAGGAAATTTTATACAATCTACATATAAGATTGATATATGTCTTTTTACATGTGAGAAACACATATTTTAATAGCATATGCTTTTCACATACTTTTTAATAGTATTAATAAAAAAAGCATGCGCTTCTCACTTGTTTTAAGGACAAATGTTATTTTTATATGTAAGTTATATAAAAATTCCTACAAATTGGTTTGTAAGAAATTTTTATCCCATTTGAAATGCTTGTGTCTTTCATTACTACACCTCTTTTTTTTCTCTTTTTGGTTGAAAAAAAAAACTTCATCTTCAACGCAGGAGGTTGAGACTTCCTCGGAAGTTTCAAGTCTTAACCAATTATATTCTGATACGTGTCACTTGTAATAAAATAAAATTGAAAAAAGAAAAACGAAAAAAGAAAAAAGAAAGAAAGAAAAGAAGATAGATGCCCTATTTGGAAATCCCTCCACCCACTTCTCCCCCTCTTTGGGCACTGCACACTGTCCTTATGCACAATGCCCAAGTCAAAAAAGTACAACTCTAGAAAAAATAGACTTTTCACTTTCTCATTTTATCCCTAACAAGAAAAAAATGAAAAGCTATGAAGCGAGGAAATATACATATTTACAGGGGTATAAAATGGAAAAAAAAAAAAAAAAAAAAAAAAAAAGTTTATTTTGGAGCACATCATGTATAGTAGTGGTGTATAACAAGTTGCGGCTTTTATCAACTGCCGGATATCCAGTTATTTTGAACCGGATAACCGATTTTCATCATTTTCTATCCTACACCATTTTCTACATTTTCCAGTTCTGTTCTCTACACTTTTCTACATAATATATTCATCAAACTGAATAAATTGAACTAAAAAAAACAATGTAACTTCTGATATACACAAGCAGAACTCATTTTTGAACCTCCCCAAAGAAAATGGAAGAAAGGCAGCATAGACATCTTGTCAATCAGAACCACTTTCAGAACCCAACAAATTTGCAATTTGGTTCAGCATCTTCTAACACCCACTGTCTAGATTCTGTTTCCTACACTATGTTTTCAGCTGAACTACTTTGTAAGAATACAGAATCATTAACATGGACAGGCCCAAACCACAAACGAAAGATACAGGGTCAGAAGCATTGCAAAACATAAGTCACAACAAGTTCAAGGTGCAAACTTCATGTGTAGTTCAACTTTAGGTGCAATTTTCTATGAATTGTTGCTCCCCACGAAGTTGTTAGCTCCAGGGAAATTTTTTTTAAAAAAAAAAAAAGCGAAAGAAATCGGATGAAAGAGACCATTGTTGAGACAAACAACTTTTTTTTCATGATTGCTTAGGTGATATTGCTTGCATATAGTGAGAATGAACAGTGGTCGTGTTAAAAATTGTGGACAATCAAATGGGCGTGGATAAGAGAAGAAGAGGGAAAAAAGAAGAGAAGAAGAAGGAAAGAACTCACAAGATTGGAGAAGAAGAGAAGTGGGCAGGCTGGGTGACGGCGTGCTCTGAAGACAGTGAAGTGATAAGAATAAATTAGTGTAACTTACCTGGTTCCGGTTATTATATATATATATATATATATATATATATATATATATATATATATATATATATATATATATATATATATATATATATATATATATATAAAATAAAAATCGGTCGTGATTACCAGGTTATTAACCAGTTTTTCAGAATATAATAACTGGGTACTTAGTTATCCGGTTGCGGTTATTTTCGATTTCTTGTTTTCTCGGTTAGCGGTTATTAGTGGTTATCGTTTATTTTTGGTTAATAACCGTCCTGCTTATACATCCCTAAATTGTATACTCACATTTCTGACAATGAGTTTTTTACTTTCCCGTTTTACACCTGGCAAGAAAAAAAATGAAAAGCATTGAAGTGAGGAAATATGCGTCTTTTCAAGAGTAAAAAATGGAAAAAAAAAAAAAAATTTCACTTTCCCATTTTACCCCTGACAAGAAAAAAAATGAAAAAACGTTGAAGTAAAGAAATACGCATCTTGACAAGAGTAAAAAAAAAAAAAAAAAAAAGAGAAAAGAGAGTTCATTCTTAGGCACGTCATGTATACGCGCATTTTTGACAATGAATTTTTTACTTTCCTGTTTTACCCCTAATAAGAAAAAAAGAAAAACGTTGGAGTAAGGAAATATCCGTCTTGCTAGGGGTAAAAAATAGAAAAAAAAAAACAAAAAAATAAAAACAAAAGAATTTTATACATTTTTTACCTGTACAGTGCCCAAGAAGGGGGAAAAGTGGGTGGGGAAATTTCAAAACAGGGCTGGAAAGTAACGGAGGGCTGACAATCGTTAATCACTGTCTGGCAACCCCCAAACTGACACGAGCACACCATTTCTTGTATGCGCTTGCCCCACTCCTGGTTGGGCATGACATGGCCGTGTAAACAAACACTCTCTAGGGCACGGAAAAGGTAAAAAGAAACGGAAGCCCAAGAAACGGAAGCTCCCCTCGCCTCCGTAAATAGTGTTTCGAGTTTCATCAGAAAGAAACACTCACAGAAACCTATCAAAAAGAAACGCCGGTTTCGGTAAAATACGATTCAACCCTCGCAAAAATTCTCTTCGAGGTAAAGCGAATTCTCTCTTTTCCAACTGAACTTCTGATAGGATTCTCTCTTTTATTTTTCTGTTGATTTCTGATCTCCATTGATAGAATCCCTTGGTTCCTAATCAACTTCAATCTAATGTTTGGAAATATAACATGCTTTGCTATTAGTGGAGTAATCAAAATAGACATATTTAAGGTTCTGTTTGGTAGTTTTTGGCTTATGCTATGTTTTATTTTCAATATTTAATAAAGGTGAGTAGAGCAATGGAGTAATGCATTTTTCAGTGTGATAAAGAAAAAGAAGAAGGGTTTGCTAAGAAGTGGTTAGTTGAGGTGGGTTTGAACAGAGAGGCTGAAAATATTTATTAGTGGAAGTTTTGTGCCATTGCATTTGCATGTTACTTTTGTAATTGAGTGGAAAATTTTTAGAATGGTAACGACTATTCTTTGTGATTTAGAATTTTGGGGACAAGAAATGCATGTAGTGGAAATGAGGATGTTAAGATGGATGATTGACAACATAGGAAGAAGTACGATGGAAATACGAATTGACAAAAGTGGCACTTGTGTATTATAACTCGGTTTAACCATGCCCAAGAGGCTTATGGATGTGGGTGTAACAGAATCGAGGGCATCAAATGTAATGTGGGTCAAGGTGGTGAGAAAAGACTCGATTGCTTGGGATCTAATGAAGGATATGGCTTTATCTATAGCTAAACTGTCAAATTAGAATGGAAAAATAGCAATGAAATTAAGCACAGGAGCCAGCCAAAAACAGAGGTACAGATTCTGCAATATATATATATATATATATTGGAAAGTGAAAGCAAGAATTCTGGGAAAAGGAAAGTTTAGGAGGACAGTAGAAAATGTGGGAGTCTGTAGAAATTGGAGTGTAAATGAGAAAATTCTGATATAGTTGAAGATGTGTATATGGAAATTTGATGGGATTGCTGCTGGATAGTTAATCTTGTGTTGTATAGTTTTTGATTTGTTAATTGTTGATAAGATGCTCGTGAGTTGTTTTCTTTCTGGTGTATTGTTGTTTAGTTCTTTCTGGTGTATATGGGAGGAATTTTGTAGTAGAGAATGGTGTTTGATACTTTGAAGAAGTATCAAGCGGTTCAGCTGATTTGCTGAAGAGTTTGTAAAAAGTGTTGTTTGTTGAATAGATATCTCATTCATCCAAAAAAAAAAAAAAGTATGTCAAATTAAGAAACTGGGAAGAAGGCCTTGAGTTGGATTGAGTTGTACTGTGTTAAGGGCAGATAGTATTTAGCGAAAGAAAGGGCAGGTAGCATTTATTACAGGCTTGCAGAAAAAACATTATTTTTGAATTAATGTCTCTACTCAACTAGTTGATGAGGGATTCATGGAGTTTACCTGATTACTTGGATCAAGGCTTATGTGAGTTGAGTTTTCATTAGTATTTCTAGCTTTTGCTATTGTCCATGCTGCGTACCACCAATATTTGCAGTTATTATAATTGTTATTGGTATTATACGTAAATTATATGAGTTATAATTAGTAGGAGAAGAAATGCATAGAAGAGGAGTCAGCAATTGATATTCAGCTCCTTTGATTTGGATGAATAGTCTAAGAATAACAATTGGTTTATAAACACATCACTGCTTTTGGATCTATATATATCTGATTAAATGAAAATCCTTAGAAATCAACCAAGGAATCCCAAGGTCAACAGAAGCAAATCTCTGTTTTTGTAGGAGTAGAGTAGAAGATATAAGCGTTTTGTCCAACTGTAGATATGGCCTAGAAATCCAGCTTTAGTCATGTAGGAGTTGGCTTATATAGTCCATTCTACCTCAAGATGTCTATATGGGAGAGAGTTTATTAGAACCTTTTCACGGCCTTCCTATTAACTAAGTTATCAAGTTTTAGAATTCACATTTCTTTTCCTGTATTTTGAAATTGTTTAGATCTTCTATGGAAAGTCAAAGAGTAGGCACCAAACTCCTTTACCTTCATGGCTATGGTTATCTGTCATGCTCTTTATTTGATAGGAATGTCTTAAGGAGTTTACTGCATTAGATTTATAGCAAGATTGGTAATATGAGCAAGGGTTTAATAGGAAGATCTAAGTACAACATTGTAACTTGGTGTTCTCTTATTTTAACATATCCATATGTTCCTTCTTTTTTTAACCCCATTTTGTGGTATGCAGTTTTCTGGGGTAAAAGTATGCCATCGGAATCTGATAAGTGGGCATGGAAACATGTCAGTGTGTTCGGTGGGTTTGACAAGGGAAGTGGCACGAAAAAGTGGAAATGCAACCACTGTAATCTACGATATAATGGATCTTATTCACGTGTTAGAGCACACCTTCTTGGGTTTACTGGTGTTGGGGTCAAAAGCTGCCCAGCAATAGACAGGTCTTTGAGAGAAGCATTTCAGATATTAGAGGAAGAGCGCCTTGCTCGGAAGGAAGAGCGCCTTGCCCGGAAGGAAGAGCGCCTTGCTCGGAAAGAGAAAAGGACTTCTGGAAGTGGGAAGCCTGGCAAACACATTTGGACTTCACAACCAAGTCATACCTGTGTCACCGTAGGAGATGTTGATCGGACTTCGCGACCAAGTCATACCTGTGTCACCAAAGAAGATGTAGATGACATTGTGGCAAGATTTTTCTATGCCAATGGATTGAATATCAAAGTCGTCAGCTCTCCATACTTTCTTGAAATGACAAAAGCAATTGCTGCTTTTGGACCTGGGTATGAACCCCCAACAAAAGATGAACTGTCTGATTCTTTTTTAAGTAAAGAGAAAGCAAGGATTGAAAAATCTGTGGCTCTAGTTAGGGAGTCCTGGCCTCACACAGGATGCACATTACTGTGTGTTGGCTGCTTAGATGGCTCGTTGGGCTGCTTCCGCATTGATATATTTGTCTCTAGTCCAAGGGGACTAATGTTTTTGAAAGCAGTAGATATAGATGTTACTGATGGAGTGGACAATGTGTTCACTGGTGTTCTTAGTGATTTAATTGTGGAAATTGGGCCCACAAATGTTGTTCAGATAAACTCACATCTAGGCCAAGCCTGTAAATCTTCTGAATCCCTTATATTGTCAAAGTTCCCTCACATATTCTGGTCTTCTTGTGCATCGCATTCTATATGCATGCTAATGGAAGAAATAGCTGAATTGGATTGGATTAAATCTGTTTTCTTGTGTGCTAAGGAAATTGAGCAAATTATCATGACATATCAGCGTTCTTGTCCAGGTATCTTGATTCAAAATTTGAAAGGGAGCTCTGACCCACTTTCTACTAAGTTTTTTCCATCCTATGGCATTGTCCAGAGGATTCTTCAGCTAAAGCAATCACTTCAACAGGTAGTTGTTAGTGAAGACTGGAAGCAATGGAAGCTTTGTACTCCGGAGGACATTGCAAGTATCGAGGCTGCCATTTTAGGGGATGAATTCTGGAGCAGGGCTCATTTATTCTTGCAGTTATGTGAGCCTTTCTTAAGGTTCCTTGCTATACTTAATATAGATCGATCTGTCATGGGCGATGTTTATGATTGGCGGGTTCAGGCTCTTGAAGCTGTGAGAAGCAAGGGAATTGATGAAAGTGCATTGAACCAATTGGAAGAGTTGATAGAGAACAGATGGGATGTGTTATTTTCTCCTCTTCATGCTGCAGGTTATATACTAAATCCTAAATATTTTGGGAAAGGTCAAACAAAGGATAGAACTGTAATGCGGGGATGGAAAGCCACTCTAGAAAGATATGAGGGTGACAGTGCATCGAGAAGGGTTCTTAGAGAGCAGCTTAGCTCTTACTGGAGATTAGAAGGACCCTTAGGAGAGGAGGATGCTGTGGATTGTAGAGGTAAAATGGATCCTGTTGCTTGGTGGGAGAATTTCGGTTTCGAAACACCCCACTTACAGACACTAGCCATGAAAGTTCTGAGTCAGGTTTCAAGTGTTGGAATGTGTGAAGAGATACTCCAAGATAATGATTTTCCATGCCGAGAAACAGCCAACAGGTTAGGAGTGGAGAGAGTAGAAGATCTTGTTTTTGTCCGAAACAACCTTAGACTTCATAGCCAAAGAAATGGAATTTCAAGCTCCTCATCTGTTCAAAGAAATCTAATCTGAAGCAGCCCATCCGAAATTAAAACGTGGGAGGGCACTCTTCTTGATCAAACGAAGGCAATATATAGTGTTTATGACACATTGTGATAGATTGTGTGCCTCTTCTGTTTTGCTGCCGCTGAAGTGTTGGAATGTGTGAAGAGATACTCCAAGATAATGATTTTCCATGTCGAGAAACAGCCAACAGGTTAGGAGTGGAGAGAGTAGAAGATCTTGTTTTTGTCCGAAACAACCTTAGACTTCATAGCCAAAGAAATGGAATTTCAAGCTCCTCATCTGTTCAAAGAAATCTAATCTGAAGCAGCCCATCCAAAATTAAAAAGTGGGAGGGCACTCTTCGTGATCAAACGAAGGCAATATATAGTGTTTATGACACATTGTGATAGATTGTGTGCCTCTTCTGTTTTGCTGCTGCTTAAGGTATTGGAGCCTGAGACTAGAGCCACTACAGAAGCTTGTTGAAGATAATGCTGGAGTAGCAATGAATTCCAAAGTCTTGAAAAGGTGAGTGGGATCTTTTCCTATGCCTCCAGCTTGAGAAAAAATGTTGACTTGTGAAACTTGTCTTTAGAAATGCCTTCATCCTGAATTTGTTTATAGCTTTTCCTGAATATGTTTGTAACTTGAGAAATTAGTGACAAACATGTTATACAGGTTCTCATAACTAGAAAATTTTTGTAGAAAAAATAATTGATTTGAGAGTGGGTGGCATGACACATCAGGGTTGTAATTCTTTTGTAGTAAACTATGTGGTACTTCCAAACATTTGTCTGTGCCTTCTTATTTCCTTCATAGATTTGTATCCATTGAAGAAGAATGGAATTACTTGTATAAAAGGACTAATCAATGTCGCATCAAAGTTGTTCTTACATTATCAATGTGGGAGTCGATGGGATCTCACTTGCATGCATGTCGGCTTCTTGCTACTTTGCCTGAAACTATTTGACATCATTTGCTGAAACAAACCTTTGACCAATCCTTTTGAAATGGGCAGTACCCTTTGAATCTTATAGTCTTTGAATCTTTGGAAAAGGCAATGATCAAGGTTCATTCTCAAAAGACAGTCATTATATCACCGGACTGGACCCCAAAGATATTAATGCAAGGGCTCCTTTTAGTGGCAATCAAATTGGTTTTCGGACTGTAGTTTAAGATACCCAGAAGAATTTTAAATTGGTAGCTGACATGTGGAAATATGTTTGTTGAAATAATAGATGGTCAATTCTCATGAAAATATGTGATGGAACATTGATGTGTCTGTATACCTGATTTCTTCTTTTACACTATTTGGAATTGAGCTTATTTACGTAACATATATTATGATAAACGTGGCTCCGCCTGAAAATTCTCCTCCCCTCTCCTTATATCTCCTTAGATTTTCTTTTTTGATTGATTGAAATATATGATTGATGTGATATAAAGTTGAAATAATTTATATGAAAAGTAAAAATAAAAAGAAAAAAAAAATGTATTGTAGTGAGTTTTTTATTTAAAAAGTAATAAAAAAATGTTGATGTGATATAAAAAGTGAAAAAAATAAATAAATAAAAAATAAAAAATTACGAATGTTTTGAAGTTGATGTCTTTTGAGAGAAGTGAAAATAAGAGGAGGGGAAGGGAAGAGAAATTTCAAACGGGCCCATATATATGTTTTAGAGAAAGCGCTTACTCTGACATGGGTCACGTGGCAGTGAAAAGCCAAGGATATATTATATATTAACTCGTCTAAACTTCAATATAAGGGATGAAATTCATCATTGATATGATAAATCAATGATAATTTTCACTGTCACACATCAAGAAGTAAACGCTTAAAAATATATGTAGCGTTTTTAAGTACTCACTCACTAACGTGACAGTAAAAATTATCATTAAATACTATATATATATATACTTTCATTTACTGTTTTATCTGACAGTGAATTTTACATCTACGCCAGTGTGAATACTCGGAGTGTGCAGCACACCCCTTCTCTAAAACATTTAACTGTACTAGTGGGAATGGAAAGTGGTTCTCGTAGCTTGTTGTAGCTACATGGGGAGATATCTGCTTTGCGTATGCATTACGAAAAGCAAAATTGTCTGGTAAAGATCTTCATTTGAAAAAATAAATAAATAAAAAACTGGAAAGAAAGATGTTATTAGAACATTGAAAAAAGTGCAATCACAAGAAAAATAAAATAAAAATAAAAAGGATTGGAGGAAGAACCAAATCAAAGGAGTAGGGAGACATTCAGTACAAGTCAAATTAAGGGAGGTTCAAAATCAAGGCTAACTTGCTTTGTCAATGGAAATAAAAGTAGAAGCACTCATAAAGCATATAAAGCATACAAGCCGGCTAGTGTGACAAAAACAAAAGAGAAAAGAGTGAAGGGAATTTTTTTTTTTTTAATAAAAAAAAAAAACAAGGTTTCTCCAAAGAGATTTATCAAATCAAAGGTGATCTAAAGGTGGGTAGCCCGTATCCCGGTGTCTTTGTTCTTCTATTTGGATCAATCAGGGCTCTATGATAAATGGAAAAAAAAAAAATTGTTAGTGGCTCTTTAATCAGATTATAATTTGACCAAAGAGGTTTCCTTTACCTCTTATTCCCCATCATTAGAGTTTTGTCCAAGTTGTTCAATTTAAAATAAGGAACAACATCACAAAATACAAAAACCAAAAAAAAAAAAAAATCCAGAGATTGAATAATGAAGCATTGTCGGTTGGGGAGGCAAAGTCCTGACTTGTTCAGAAAAGTAAAGGTCATAAAAAAAAGAGTTGTTGGTAGAAGCTTCACCACCATCTATAATCTTATTTATGCCATATTTTACTTTGATTTTTTTGTTTAATAAACACACGCAATATTTATATTACAAAATTAATTGTTGGCAATGCCTTTTCTTTTAGACCAAAAAGAAGATATGCTTCTTCTTTTTGCTCTTTGCCTCATATTTTTGCTAAGTATTTTCCAAACATTTACTGAAAAAGAAAAAGAAGGAAAAAAAAAAATCAAAGAAAGAAATAAAGAAGAGGTAGGTTCCACGAGGCACACTAGAAATGTTGTAGGCCACCCACCAGGCGTCACTTTTTGGCACAACCCCCACCCAACTATTGTACAACCCCAAGGTACATTAGGGTTGTGCAATAATTGGGTGGGGGTTATATGTGTATCAAGATCCTTATCCTTATGATTACGCTCTCAGTCACTCGCTCACCTTCCCCAATCCCCAATTTAGCGTTGGAAGAATTCAGAAAAAGCAGCTAAAAAAAAAAGACAAAGGACACATTAATGCTAAAATCATGCTTAACGTCTTATGTTGTGCTGCTCCACTGCTCATAACCCGCTTCCTTAGCAGTTGTGTGGTGTTAGCGGGTCCGAGATCTTCAACAATTTGCTGCTTGGATTGTTATTAATTCAGGTAACAAATATGAGAGCTCAAAATTTACTCAAATAGGTGGACGGATAGTTGAAAAATTTTCTTATATTTACTGCTTGAATTATTAACGATGTGAACCGTCTCTTTCTTAGAATTTATATTCCCTGAAATTCTCTAAAATTTGGACAGGAATGAGAAATTGGATTGTGGGTCCAGGGCGCCCAAGCTGGTCCGGTTTCCAATCCTTTTCTCATTTTCTGCTCAAATTCCGAAATATTTCAGAGAATTCTGGTGTTGAAGTATAGCTCTCAATTTTGAGTCAGCCACGGAAGTTCAGCCTCAAAGTGTGCAGCTAGTTATGGAATGTGAGCCATCTTTATCTGGGAAATGTCACTCACAAACCATTGAATCAGTGGCCTTTCAAACTCTCACCATTATTTTTTTTTCTCTGGGCTTTGACCTCTCACCCAGATTTTATTAATGTTGGCGCTAATCATGGAAACATTTATTGCTGCAAAAGTTGAAATACCTTCATTATTTATAAGCAATGAATAAAAAAAAGAAAAGAAAAGAAAATTGAGAAAATGATAGACATGACCCCCTAGATCCTAAAACCTTTAGCAGACTCCTGGGTCAAAAATTAGGTTGCAAATTAGGGTTTTGGGGAGGGAGCAAAAAACAAACACGTTTAAAATGGGGAGTCTATGGAATATTCCCTTTTTGAGTCATACATGTGACATGTCTGATGCCTATTAAGAACGGAATTTCTGCTTTACACACTTGTACCTCTGAAATGAGATTATTTATAATTGAAAGAAAAATATGTGAGGAAAAGCATCAAAGGAAAAAAAAAAAAAAAAAAAAAAAAATTATGTGCAAGATTACAAATTTTTTTACTCTATGCTTGAGTAATGTTAGAGATCATTTTTTTATCTTCGTTTTATCATTTTAAAGTTGAAGTGAGTTTTAAAATCACCGTTTGATCAAAATCCAATAAAAATTGATTACAAATCTAATAATAATTTTAAGAGCCATATCAATTTAGAATGATAAAAATATAGTTTCTAGCCAAGTATTTTTTATTCTCATTTTATCCTTCCAAAGTTGATATGACTTTTAAAATTATCAAAATTTAATAAGAATCTATCGTAAATCTAATAATGATTTTAAATGCTACATCAATTTGAAACGATAAAAATATGATTTCTAGAATTATTCTGCTCTCCTCAAAAAAAAAAAAAAAAAAAAAAAAGACATAATTATTTGTTTTCATCTTTTAATAAAATAAAATGAAATGTATTTGCCGCATCTTTTCATCTTTTGTGTGCAACAATTTTTTTTTTTCCCTCTTTATTTTTTCAGGAAAAGATAAGAAGAAAATCTAAAAGAGGAATATCCCTTGCCTGGAGACATAATCAAGTCTTAGTGGCCGTGCCAATAAAGTTGACACAGGGCTCCAGGCAGTGACGGAGAGAGGGGGGGGCCGGTGGGGGCCATGGCCCCCCCTCAACTCTTAAGGGAAAAAAATAATAATAAAAAAAATTAAGGTAAAAAAAAAAAAAATTAAATTAAGGTTTTTTTTTTTTTTTTTAAGATGAATCAAATTAAGGTTTTTTTTGTTTATTGGCCCCTAGCAAGATTTTTTTTTTCCTTGCCCCCTTCCCTTTTATCATTTTTTCAACTATTGTCAAAACTTTTTCCTTTAATATTTCACTGGTAGCAAGGGACATGTCTAAGATTCTAACAATAGAAAGATCTTTACAAAGTTGTAGAGACTGTGATCAAAGTAAACGAAAAGAGTTTAGTAAAGTAGTGCATTGGAAGAAGACAGGTGTAGATTTGAGGAGTCACAAGCTTAACCAAGCTCGATTTCCTAAGAATGTGTGGAAAAAATAACTAAGACCTTTTTTATTTTTTATTTTCTGAATCTTTGGCCAGTGGTTTTCTTTACTTTTTTTTTTTTTTTTTTTTTTTTATAAAAACTCTTTTTTACTTTTGCTTATTGATTTTTAATTTGAATGGAATAATAAAAATATTAAAACTAGGTTATGTTTAATTTACTTAAAATTTGCCTTTATACATATACTTTAATCCCTACTTAAGAAAAAAAATTATTTGGCCCCCTCCCATTAAAATTTCTGGCTCCGTCCCTGGCTCCAGGCTTTCACTCTCCCCGAGTTTGTTTGTTTGTTTGCTTTCTTTTTTTTTTTCTTTTTTTTTTCTTTTTTTTTTTTGTTAAATGTCAATATCATCCACTCTCATTTAATCCTTAAAATATTATTAAAAAAAATTTAAAAAAAAAATAAAAGAAAAAAGAAAAAGAAGGAGACAGATTTGTAGGACTAAATTAATTGATGAGATTTCCTATATATTTTTTGTTTACACATCATTCATAGTGTCTGAGCTTAATTATATGTGCCTGTATAACATCAAGTTAGGTAATGCAATGAATTTAAAATATTCAAAAATAGAATAAAGGGTAAAATATAAAAGAACCCTTCTGAATTGACGGCCGATTTTAAATTAGCTCTTTAAATTTTCAATTGTACTAATGTGATCTATCAAAGTGTGTCAAAAAGATAACTTTTATCGAAATATTTTTATAATACCACTATTTTGTTATAAAAATTTTAAAAATAAATAAATAAACTAAATTATTTTTAAAAAATAATAATAATAATAAATGCAAAATCAATTTACATGTTTGGCCTAAATTACAAATTGCTCACTGCAGAATAAAAAATAATTCAAAGGTCTTCAAGGTAGGCAAAAAAAAATAACAATTTAATTATTGTAGTCAAATTTCGTCAAAATGTTTGAAGGATTCTGTTAGCGTCATTGTCAACACCAATAAAATGATGGCATGTGTCACTCATACTATAAGATATATCAATATATTAAAAATATAAATTTATAAAACTAAATTACACTCTACAGTCAAATTCCGTAAAAAAAATACTTGACGGATTCCGTTAATGTGCCACGTTAGCATCAATAAGATGATGACACTTGTCACTGTTAATAATATATATATATAAATAAATTAAAACTTAAAACATTAAAATTTTAAATGATATCAGCCACCCCTTTTCTTCTTGTTTCTTCTTTTTTTTTTTTTAATTAAAAATTTAATTTTTTTTAACTTTCTTAATTTCTTTAACTTTTTAGTTTTATATTAGTAGTTTTTTAAAATTTCTTTTTTTTAAAAAAAATTATTAATTTTTTATTTTAGGTTTTAAGAGAATACGGGTATTATAAGAATATTTCGATAAATGTGGCATTTTTGACCCACTTTGATAGTTTGATAGGTCACATTAGTGCAATTGAAAATTCAATGGGCTATTCTGAAATCGGCTATTAGTTCAAGGTTTTTTTTTTTTTTTCCCTAGAATAAATATTTCAAAAATAGCTGGTATGGATAATTGATTGAAAATGAAAAATTTATTCTGAATAGCTTCCGGTCATGATCAGTACGGCATATAAAAAAGAAGCTAATAAAACAGCACACAAATTAGCAAAGGTGGCTATTCATATGCCCTTAGAACAAGTCTGAATAGATAATTTTTCAGTATTTATTCATTGTACTTGAAATCTAGGAGACTTATTTAAAAAAAAATTAAAAATTAAAAATTAAAAAAATAAATTAAGGGTTAAAAAAGTTGATAACGTGCCATTATATATATTTGATCTTTAGATTGTTTTTGACACGTGTGATATCTGGAAAAAAAAAATGAGAAGGAAAGGAAGAAGCCACTCTCAACTTTATAAAATGATACGTATTTAAGAAAATAAAATAAATATAATAATTTTTTAAATATACTCTTGGGTATAAGATAATATATATATATATATATATATATATATATATATATATATATATATATATAATCATCCTGCAGATGCTGGAGTCTAGGCTGTCTAGCTGGACATTGCAGTGGACTTACCAATAAGGTCAACCGGAAAACTACTATTCTTAATACCACCATATATTTTAATGCTGACAGTAAAATTTATAGTGTAATTCCTGTAAGAGAAGTTTGTTTATAAGGTTCATTTGGACTTTGCACGCAATATTATATGAGGGTAGGAAGAGAATATGCCCACTTCGGTAAAGATACTTCAAAAATACTGCCATGCCTTTTTTTCTTTCTTTCTTCTTTTTTTTTCTTTTTTTTTTTTTTTTTTGTGTGTGTTTGGCACTACCAAGAATCTTGATAAAAATAAGGGTTAAACACTTTTTTAGTCCATGAGTTTTGAAAATTTTATTTTTTAGTCCCTAAATTTCAATTTACATCACAGATGATACTTCAGTTTTAGGAAATGACCGAATAAGTACCTCAGTTAACTTCTTCGTCCAAAAACTAACAGACCGCCACGTGTTAACCTCAGACGTGACACTATATAAAAAAAATTAAAAATTAAAAATCTTTAAAAATGAATTAAAAAAAGATAATATTAAAAAAAATTAAAAAAAATTTGAAAAAAAAAAAAAAAAAGGTGTGGCTGCCACCCCCCTTGGCCGGTATGGGGTGGCCGAACCACCCCATGGGGGTGGTTCGACCACCACTTGACAAATAAATAAAAAATAAAAAAAAAAATCAAGATTGGTTTTGGCCCTTGGGGGTGGCCGAACCACCCCATGGGGGGTGGCCCTTGTTTTTTTTTTTTTTTTTTTTCAATTTTTTTCTAATATTATTATTTTTTAATTCATTTTTTAAAATTTTTAATTTTTAAAGATTTTTAATTTTTAATTTTTTTATATAGTGCCACGTGTCAACCTCTGAGGTTAACATGTGGCGATCCGTTAGTTTTTTGACGAAGAAGTTAACCGAGGTACTTATTCGGTCATTTCCCAAAACTAAGGTATCATTTGTGATGCAAATTGAAACTTAGGGACTAAAAAATAAAGTTTCCAAAATTCAAGAACTAGAGGAGTACTTAACCTTAAAAATAAAAATATTTTCAATTGACTAAAAAAACCTCTTTCAAGCGGCATAAAATGGTTTCCTTTTATTTTTTGTAAACTATTTTTTCGAGTTTGAAATTTTTCTTCTTGCATTCATTCTCTCTTGCAATTAATCTCCGTTGCTGCCGCTGCCATTGGAGTTTGTATGCCGTTCCGATCGATGTTGTCACTGTTGCCGTCGTTGATTTTTCATACAAATCAAATGCGCACCGAAAAATGTTTTCAATTGAAATCATTTTCTTCACTGAAAATATTTTCCAATAAAAAACCTTTTACATCGAAACAACATAACCTTAGTAAGATATTTTAAAGATGATGTTATCTCTCAAATCAAGTCTACTTTTAATAAGGACCAAGCCTAATTTTTAAGTGGTCGTTGTGAGAAAATTTATTGGGAGAAAAAAAAAAAAGAAAAAAAAAAAGAAAAAGAAGAATACTTTTCGTGAACATGTTATTTTTTACAAAAGGATTTATGTTTTCAAAGTGACTAAGAATTTTTTACAATTCTTAAGTAATTCATTCATATGTTGCTTATACATACTTTTAGGTGTTTCTTAAATCTAATATATCTTCAGAAGATTTTATAGATCATATAATTCAAGACTCAAGGTTGAAGTACTAGCTTTTGCATCTCTAAAGAAATAGAAATTTATTAATCTTAGTTTGCAGAGCCATTCTATTATTAGTAGAATAGGTTGTATCTAATATGTTTTGCTAGTTGATTGTTAAATATATTTTATTATCTATCTAATAACAGATGGGGGACACTCTTAGTGATGCAACCAACCCTCTTATAGTAGAGGACAATCCTGGAACACCTTCCTCTACAAATGTGGGAAGCCTTGCACCTTCCCTCCAATCACAACAGTCACAATATAAAAAACCACATGTGAATAAATTCATTGTATGGAATCAATTTAAAAAAGTGGATTTGTTTGACAAGGAGAACCCTAAAGCTATGTACAATGACTGCAATAAGTTAATAGGGTGTCACTATAAAATAAATGGCACTTCACCCATGATAACCCACCTTACATCTAACTGCCCAAACTCTCCACTTAAGAAATCGAAACTACCCAAAAACCAAACATTGATGCAAATGTCATTTAAGAAAACAGTAGAAGGCGCTAGTGGTAACCAAATGGGATTCATAAAGTATGATTCGATCAATGTAAGAAATTTGGTTAGTCGATATTTCATTAAAAGTGAGTTGCCATTTAGGCATATGGAGACTGATGGGTTTAGAGAATTAATAAATGGAATTAAACCCACGTTCAAAGTATCATGTCATATTACTTTACAAAAAGATTGCATAAAATTATATGAAGAAGAAAAGCTTAAACTAAAGGCTTTTTTGAGCGGTAAAAGGGTTTGCATCACTGTCGATACATGGACATCCCTGCAAAATATAAACTACATGTGTGTTTCCGCAAGCTTCATAGATTTTGATTAGACAATGTATAAAAAAAATACTCAAGTTTGGCCTAATTTCCAATCATATGGATGAAACTATTGAAAGAATGATAGAGAGTTCGTTCATGGAGTGTGAGATTGATAGTGTGGTCACTATTACAGACGATAATGCATCAGCCAATGATGTGGGAATTGAGTATATGAGAAGGATGATGAACAGCAAGAGTTCTACTGTTTTGGGAGGAGAATTTCTTCACATGCGGTGTGCTACTCATATTTTAAACCTTGTTGTAAATGAAGGCTTGAAAGACTTAGGTGACTGTGTTTCTAATATAAGGAACACAGTGAGATATGTGAGGTATTCATCGGAGAGAATGGGAAAAGTTAAAGATTGTATGGAGCGTAAAAATATTCAATGTATGAAGATGGTGTGTCAGATGTACCAACTACATGGAACTCTACATATTTAATGTTGAGCACCGCTGAGAAGTACCAAAAAGCTTTTGACCTATTGGGGGAGGATGAGCATAATCATTTTGTTGTTCTTCAAACTATTGATTGGGAAAATATTAGGGCATTTGTGACTTTTTTGCCAACTTTTTATGATGCCACATTGATGTTCGTTGGTTCAACTTATGTCATCTCCAATTTATATTTCTTGCAACTTTGTATTATTTAACATACCTTGAATGATGGTTGTCTCAATCTTGATCAGGTCATGAGTTTGTGAGTTTTAATATAAAAAATAAATATGAAAAGTATTGGGGGACTATGGATATGATCAACTTAATATTGTATATTGCTTTTGTTCTTGACTCGCATTCCAAGATGAAAGCGTTGGCATTTTAGTTGAGAAAATGCAATGGGCCTGTGTGGGCAAATCAAATAGAGGCAAAAGTGAGATACCTCTTAAATTGTTTAATTGGAGAGTACAATAAGTTTCATGGAGGAAGAGGAAGGTCATCTAACATTGTTGTAGATATTGGAAGATAAAATGTCAATCATTTGAATGTTTGTAGTGCTGGTAGTAATGAAGATAGAGAGAGAGAGAGACAAATTAGGAAGATATTCTCCCAACATCTTGTGGAAAATAATGACTTGAAATGTAGGTCGGAAGTGGATCGATATTTATTGGATGGGTGTGAAGCAAATATCATAGATTTTGATATCTTAACTTGGTGGAAGGTTAATGTACCAAAATATCATACTCTCACAGAGATAGCCCGTGATGTATTAGCCATCTCTATTTCCACCGTTGCCTTTGAGTCCGCTTTTAGCAACAAAGGATGTGTATTGGAGCCCTTTATGAGTTTATTGTCTCCACTTACCGTTGAGACCTTGATTTGCATACAAGACTGGTTAAAGAACCGTTCAATCAACAATGAGGAAGAGTTGAAGGATTTTATGGAAAGTTATGATGAGCATGGTAAATGTTTATGAATTAGTCATTTACAAATTCATTTCACTTACTTTTCATTATTTATTTATTTAACTCAAACTTTTTCTATTGTAGATGGATCTCACAATCAACTTTCAAATTCAAGGACCGAAACATCTTATGCCTAGAAGAAGGTTATCATTTTTTGACTTGTCATGATATTTATATTACAATACAATTGCTTAGTTTGTCAATTTTTTGAAGTTTATAATATTTCTTAGTGTTATCTCCATAGGATTTTACTAGAAGACCAAATGGGAGTTGTGTTGTCGCTTTTTCATTGTTATTGTCTTATTATTTGAATTTCTATATTTATAAACTTCATTTGTTTGAATCCACTTGAGTGTAAATAGAAGTTGATAGAAGTAGAAGTGGAAATTGATAGAAGTGGAAATGGAAGTGATGGCTGGAAATAGAAGTGGGAGCATGGGTGGCTCGAGCCTTAGGCGACCGCCTAAGGCCTCCAATTGAATAAGGCCTAGAACTAATAATTATACAATAAATATATATTTAAAAAAGTTAAGGTTTTAATATGGTAAAAAGTTTATAAAATACTTTTTAATTAAGGCCTCCACTTAATAATTGTACAATCAATGTTATTTCCAAAACAAATTTTAAGACTCTAATATGGAAAAATATAATAAATAGTTTCTAATTAAGACCCTCAATCATGTTAAAAGTAATTACAAATTGAAAGTCTCATTATTCATATTCAAGAAAAGAAAAAAAAATACATCCATAAATTATTAGAAAGTCTCACTTATTTACTATTTTTAAAGCCCCATTTTTACATTCATGAAATTAATCAAATGTTTATTTGAATTGAATGTTTAGAGAAATATAAAAAGTCCTAAAAGTATATAAATTCTCATTGTTTGTGTTGTGCATAATAGATAGAATTACACACTCGGTGAGTCTTCAATATCCAACAATTTTTTCTGCATTATTTTTTATTACAAATCAATCTTTATATAACTTATTTCCATTTTTTTATTTATTTTTCTTTAAATCTTATTATTTCATATCTTTGAATCAAGTGATAAGTCTTTCTATACCTAATAAGTTATATACAAAAAAATAAAAAAAAATAAAAATAAAAAAGTTTTAAAATACATTTTACAAATAGAAGAAAATGCTCTAATTGACAAATTAAATAATAATAATAATAATAAAAACATGATATAAATATTAAAATAAATTTAATTTAATTAATATTTAAATATAAGAAAATGGTTTCACTTAAACTTGTTGCCTTAGGCCTCAAAATTTATCGAGTCATCCATGTGGAAGTGGAAATGAATATGTTTATGTTGGGTTTGAATATTTGAATTTTCATTTATATGTTGAGTGTGGACTATGGATATAATTGTTTTGGATTGTTAATTTTTTGATGTTGTGAATTTTAATTTATATGATTGTCTTGGACTATGAATTTTCATTTGTATGATTGTCAAGTAAATAATCCAATATTAACACTCATAATAGACACTTTGACACCAAGAAAAAAATATGTATCATATATTTAAAGCCTTGAAAATGAAGAAAAAAAGGGGCAAAAAAAGAAGTCCAAAACAGGTCCAACAGCCAAAGGGCTATATATATATATAGTTGTTGATTTCCGATAACCACCTAGGCGATTATCTGCGGTTAGCGGTTTTAGCCAATAACCGTTAACCTTAATCGCCTTTTTACCTCTAATCTCTGAAGTGGAAGTAAACAAACGTCAAATATTCTTAAATTATCTATTTATTTAATGATGGGAACACCATATTTCCAGCGAAATTGATGGTGCACGTAATAGATCCTAATGAAGATCTGTTTTATAAAAAAAATCATGGCCTCAATCAAATCTTACCTAATCTTTTAGCAGTGTAGGGTTATGAGATTATCTCAACCATTTTGAAAAAGATATATATAAATGATTAATTTTGATTCCCCCAACCCCAACATTTCTCTTTTTGGCATAACTATTAAGTAGTGGCTAAGCTAGTGCCCAGTGGGTAGAGTACTCAAATCCTGGAAAGTCTTCATGGATACAGATTCTAGGAATCTCTATCCCCATCCCTAACCCTATTCCCCTCCCTCTCTCTCTCTCTCTCTCTCTCGTGAGTCTCTTTGTTGGAGGTTCGTTGGGGGTCATTGTGCCCAAAAGGATATAAATTAGCTATAAATTAATTTGTAATAATTAGTTATAAATTGGTCTAATAAAGTGACACGTGTTTCTTAGCATGTAAAAATAACATATTTTTTTAATAATATGTATTTCTCACATGTTTTTTTTTTATTAATGCTATTAATAAAAAAATATACACTTCTCACATGCTTTAGAAACACGTGTTATTTTATTAAACTGGTTTGTAGCTAATTTTTGCTATTTAAGTCATGATAAAAAGGAAGACCCATGTCCTTCTTGAGTCCTTCCAAAATTGATGTCGCTTTTAAAAACACGATTAAAAGTGTGATAAGTCATTATTGAATTTTGATCCAATGACAATTCTAAAAACCACATAAGTTTTTGGAAGACTCAAATCTTCCTTTTAGCATTATTATTTTTTCAATAAAAAATCCGCAGAGAGGAAAGGTTGATAAATATTTTATCCATATTGGGAGTGGATTCCATTTATTGAGAATTAGGGTTTATTTTTTATTTTTTAAATGAATCTCTTTTTATTATTAAAATCACAATTGAGCATTGAACTCAACATCAAAGGAAAGAACCTTCCCTACAAACAATATCATAGATTATTGGGGGAATATCTTCCAACCAAATTGAATCTATGACATGGGTAATAACCTCCTTTGCCGGGCCGTGAGCTGCTTAATTTGTATTTATTTTCACATGTGCCACATGAAAAGAACGCAAAGAAGACAGAACTTTCCTGATATCATCCACTGAATGCACGTATCTGCTTAACTAAGGAGATTCTGAGTTGATCTGCCTAACTATTTGTAAGACATCTCCTTCTAGTATGATCCGAGTAAAACCTATCTCCTTGCAAAAAAAAAATACTGCATGAAGAGCAGCCAATGCTTCAGCAAAAATAGGTTCCACAATGAACTGTCAAGTAGTGCTTCGGGCTGCTAGGACGTGCCCCTCACAATCACGGGCAATAATGTCAAGGCCAATTTGACCATGCATGCTTGATATCCACTGCAGCATTCTAATTGACGTTGATCAGAACGGAAGGCGGCACCAGCCAAATTGACGAATAACTACCTAGATAATCTGTCCATATAAAATAAATGAAAAGAAAAATTGGGTTGATAGTGATTAGTGAAACTTTTAAAGCACGAAATTGTTTGTAGTTGACAAATTCATTGAACTCTGCGGTCTATTCTATCTGAAACGATGGGGCAGAACAAAATTAAAAGCGGGAACTTCACGTTTATTGTAATTACATTCAATCACTCCGCGTGTGGTGGCATTTCTTAAGTTGCGGTATTCCCGGAGGCCGGAGGTGCGTTGTCTCTAAATATTACAATTGAGTCAAAAGTGGTGTACCCCAATGTTTTGTGGCGGATGTTTAGATTTGGATCGCATTTTATTCTATTTTATCACCTTATTATATATTATATGAAGTATAAATTCCGTAAATAATGAAAGGATAAATGTTGATGTGACAAAAATTTTCACCATTTAATTTTAAATCATGGTTGAAATTTGAGAAAATTTACTTTTTTTTTTTTTTTTTTTTTAACGAAGGTACATTAATTAAAACTTCAAAATTAACATTGTAGAATAATTATGGAATACAAATGTAATTTATAAAATTATTCTAAACTTAAATGTGATTGGAGTTGGAATATATATATATATATACGGAACAAATCAATTTCGAATATTTAACACAGTACAAATAATATAAGAGCATTATCAGCAGCTTTTTTAAATCTCATCATTTTTCATAGATGTAGGAAAAACTCATTCTTACTTGAATAGGTACAAAAAGGGAGCAGTGACATGCTTAGCATAAGCTTCTTTTTTTTTTTTTTTTAAGGAAAAGAAATTGTGTAGGTACAACTAATCACATAATTATATTAAGCTAATATACTCGAATAAATTCCAAACACTTGAATTGTTTCTTATACAAACCCTAGGTGGGTGAAGAAATGACCCCAAATATATCTTTGTAAATGGTGTAGGTCCAATCCTAGAATCCCATTCAAGAAACAAAATTTAATTACTATTCATTTGAAGGGAAAAACACATACATCTGCATTTTTATCTCTAAAAACTCAAATTACGAAGGATTGTTTGTAAACTGTTCTCATTGTGCAATTCATTAGCGAATAATTAAAAAAGGAAAGAAAATCCGAACCGAGTTTCTATGGACCTTCTAGACCATTTTATTTATTTATTTACAAATCAACTATTAAATCGGTGGATCTTAAAAATTCAATAGTTGATTTGTAAAAGAGATGAAGCAGAGGAACGTGTATTAGGTCTCATTGGAAAAAGTCCAAGCGTACATTTCCATTCTAAGATGTAATTTTGGACAACAACTTTTGATTCGAGAAGAGTTACGAAACACATGGGTCCTAAAATTAAAACTCTCGACGAAAGCAAACAATGCCAACAAGAAAATCAGCCAAACAAGGGATCCATTTCTATACTTAGACTCAATCACATTAATGGAATTGATGTAATCACGGAATTTGTCTCCTAATTTTTTGCGTATAAATAAACGACTTGTAATTCAACATACAAAATACAAAAATCATTTTTAGCCTCCTTTTGTTTTCTTTCCTTTTCATCTCTCAACGTTCTCGTCTCGTCTCTCATTTTTCACAAGACGCCCTCCAAACCAGAAGTATTTATGTTTTCTTGATCGTTTTATAAATCATCATCATATTTTTTTTTTTTTGTCCTTTTTAAACAACGTGGCAATATATATATATATATATATATATATATATATATATATATATATATATATATATATATATATAATTAGATATATAAAATCTAATTCTATCGTTCTCTTGCCTGAAGGGAAATTTTTTATTTCCCTTCAGGCCCTCTTGACAGATGCCCTTAAAATCAAGCAATCCCTGAAATTGCAAAGTCCAGATTCCATATGCTTTGGCTTCTTAGTTCTTACCACACCCAGAAGATGCCACTTCATTCACATGCAACATGCTTGGTCCACTGATATAATTTCATAGGGTTTTTTTTTTTTTTTTTCAAGTTATTGAAATTTTTTTCCTTACTGAAATGACAATAATGCCCCTCACATCCTTTTTATATTATAGCTACGAGTAATGCTGCGAAACTGTTTCTAAAAAGGCTTCCAAATATTTTAGTTTTTAAAGAGAAAAAAAAATGGTGATGAGAAAAAGTCATTAAATTCCAAAAATCCTACCCAAGAAAGAAATAAAATATTGCCAACAGTAAAAATAGAATAGCACCAAAACTGACTATAAAAGAACCCCTCTGTCTCTCTCTCTCTGTCTGTGTATCCATTGCTCATCTCTCTGTCTCTCTCCGACAATGCCCCAATACTGCTCTGTCTCTGCTTAATTTCGTAGGAAGAAACAGTGAGTATTGGCCGGCACAGTTTGTGAGAGAGGAGGCCCTCAGAGAGAAGAAAGTTGATATTTTTCTGTACTTGCCATTTCTGGGAAGATAGAGGTCAGGACGATCAGTACTACCTACTCTTGTCTGCATTTCCTTATAAATCCATATTTTGGGATTTATATAATAAACCCAAATTAGAGGGAGAAAGAGAGAGAGAGAGAGAGAGAGAGAGAGGGGGGATCTTTTGAGAGTGAGAGATGGCTGAGATTTCACAGAAGATATTTCCGGGAACATTTCAGGGGGTGAGAGATGAGCTTGCAGGGCAAATTGGGATGATGTGGGAGCTGATAAAAGCGCCATTGATAGTGCCCCTTCTTAAACTTGGGGTGTACGCTTGCTTGATCATGTCGCTGATGCTCTTCATGGAGAGGGTCTACATGGGGATTGTCATAATCCTCGTTAAGCTCTTCTGGAAGAAACCAGAAAAGCGTTACAAATTCGAGCCATTACAAGAAGACCTTGAAATGGGCAGCTCCAATTTCCCTGTGGTCCTCATCCAAATCCCAATGTTCAATGAAAGAGAGGTCGGTTTTGGTCTTTTTTGATCTTTACCGTTGCGGTTTTCGTTTTGGCGGTATTCATATTTCTTCTGGGTTTCTGAGAAAAAGTCTAAATGTTGATGCTTTTTGTCTTGTGTTTCACGGGCGTTTGGTTCAGGTTTACAAGGTCTCCATCGGAGCGGCATGCGGACTTTCGTGGCCGTCGGATCGTCTCGTGATCCAAGTCCTCGACGATTCAACTGACCCTGCCGTCAAGGTACTCCATTTACCAAACCCATCAAATCACTCCCTAAAATGATACTTCTCCCACAATTTTGCTTTCTTTTTTATTTATTTTTTGTTTTTTTTAAGTTTCTTTGCATGAACCAATTCTGCATTTCTCTGTTTTGATACATATAATTTGCTGATCTGGGTCTATTTGGCTTTTGGATTTTAGTTCACTTGGCAGCATTTTCACTATTTTCCGTAACAGATTTCTGCCTTTTTTTTTACATACCCAAATTATCATCAACTTCTTTTTTACAAAATAAAATTCCTGATCTGGGTTCTTCTACTAGAAATTTGTTTCATTTTTCGCATTACATCATGATAATGCAGCAAATGGTTGAGACGGAATGCCAGAGATGGGCAAGCAAGGGCATCAACATAACGTACCAAATCAGAGAGAACAGGACGGGCTACAAAGCCGGCGCTCTCAAAGAAGGGCTCAAGCGAAGCTACGTCAAACACTGCGAGTACGTAGCCATTTTTGACGCCGATTTCCGGCCTGAACCGGACTATCTCCGGCGAGCCATCCCCTTCTTGGTCCACAACCCCCAGATTGCCTTGGTTCAAGGACGCTGGCGATTTGGTAAGTTCCAGAATTAACAAACATATAATCCCAGTAGTCCCATCGGCCACTAATTACGCTCATTAATGACCCTTATTATCCTTGTTTGTTTTTAGAAAGTGTCGGTGGTCTTTGCTTGTTTCTTTTTTTATTGTTTTGTAAAAAAAAATTGGGATTTTCTTTTCTCTCTCTCTCTCATCGTCGGCGGGACTTGTTGCAGACTGCATGGCGTGGTGGGGTCGCCTAAAGTGAACCCATCAATTACGGGATTGGGTCCACGTAGCAGCCCTCCTAGATTTCGACATTTGGTTGAGTTTAAGCCGTACATCACAAAGCTATTCCAGACAAAAATGTGATTAGTTGGGGAATTCCATATTATAAATCCCTATTAATTTTCCAAATTTTTTAATGGCCATTAATATGATGATTTGTGGCGAAATTTATGAACCGTCAATTTCTAGGGACACCAATGTCCCCAATTATTGGGTTTTTCGATTTCATACTTCATTGAATTGAAATGTTTGAAATCACATTCGTAGTGCTTGAAATGACGCAAGTGTCCTAGCCTTAGTCTGAGAGTCAGTGAGTCACTTTCATTTTCCTCAGATTCACGGGGCGTGGACAATTCCAGAAATCGGGGTAGGTTTGTCATTTTGTTGGAAAAGAGCCACCATAGTAGCTTTCACTGCCTTGTTGGCTTTAATCATCGACACGGACTGTACGGTATCAGACGGTCAACGCTTTTAGGTACGGTGAAAAGTTAAAGGGCAAATAGGTCATTTCAGATTCCTGCACCCAATTTAGCAGCTCCACTAGGCACGTGTCCTTGCAATTTCTTTTTTAGCTTTTTGGTTAAAATAATTGAACGAAAACTGGGTCCTCAAAGGAAAGATAGGAAGCGGACAGGACCAGAGGTCCAATGGTGGACGTCAGTCTGGCTGCCGACACTTGGGACTTTTGGAGCTCTCCCCCACTCGTGCTCGTCGTGACGTGGCAAATATTTTTGTCTGAGTCACGTGAGGACAAATCTTAAATGGGTCCTGTACTTCTACTTCATGTGAGGATTTTCCTCCTTTTTATCACTTTGTCTAGAATCGAATGGGACGTCGCCTCGCCAGCTCATCGATCAGTCACAGGGGATTTGTGAGGGTGGGGCTTTGTTTAATTCAGCTTTGATCCTACTTCTTAGCATCACACATTCATGTGGCTGCGCACATGGACAACAAAACTTGTTCCGCAAGTAAAAACATTTTTATCCAATTTATTAATGCTTCAAGCACAAAAGTACAAGTACTTTCAACCGTGCCTATCTATGCTTCTTGATGTCAAATTTGGATTAACATTTTGAATATGTACCATTTTATCTAACGAAATAAAATTAGTAATACTATTTTGAATAATAACTAGACGACGTGACAGTAAAAATTAGTCATTCGATCAACACTTGTAAAAAAGAAAAAGAAAAAGTGATGATCCAATGGCTGATTTATACTACTATATTAATCCAGTTGTATGTCAGTTGTACATGAGTGAGTTAATTCATTGCTTGAGGTGGTGATGGATTTTGGAGTGGTTTTGCAGTGAATTCTGATGAGTGCTTGTTGACAAGGATGCAAGAGATGTCATTGGATTACCATTTCACAGTTGAGCAAGAAGTTGGTTCTTCAACACACGCCTTCTTTGGTTTCAATGGTAATCATGCTTACTCAAAACCCAATATTCAGTATGAACTAGACTAAGTATACTTGTTCAATACATACTAGCTACACCACATCATCATTCAATGCACACGAGCTATACTATATCAATTCTGCCTTCAAACAGGTAATAATAATTGATAAAAAAAAAAAGAAAGACATTGGCTGACATGAGACAGAACTGCTTTAAAGTTTGACAACTTAAGGGAACCTAGTTGGACAACTACGTATATTAATGGCATGTGAGGGTTATTGGAGCTGGTGAGAAGTTTAGGTGAAGATAATTTCACTGACTCTACAAGATTGTTAATAGGTTTAGTCCAATTTTCAGGATATGCAGTGATGTTCTTATAAACAGTCACCATCGTCACTTTTATGATTTAAAATATTCATTATGACTCTCTCTCTCAAAATACTTTATTTGAAAAAAATTTCACCACCAATGTTTCTTAAAATTAAGGTATTTAGTTCAAATTGAAACCGTTGCTATGATTTGTTATTTTAAAAGGGTGAGAAAAAGTCATGATGATCAGCGGGTGAAAGAATTAAATGTAGGTCCAACTCATCAGTCACAATGATTGTTCTCAAACATTGTTGACTTTCAGCCTTTCCCAAGCAATGAAAGTTAATTTTGACTGCAAATCCAGGAGTACATAAGGATTTTTTATTTTTATTTTTTTTTTTAAAAAAGAAAAGAAATAAATAAAGAAACTGCATATATTAGCAATTCCAAATTTTCAAAGTGATTGCTTATCAAATGTCTTCTTACTTTATTGTTAATGTTACATGGTAAAGCACTAGAAAATTAATTTCTAGCATTCAAATTACATTAGAAGAATCTCAAGCAATGAAACTTATACCCAAGGCATTTGCTAGGCCAAAAAACCTGTGTTTTAGAAGCTATATCCAAATCAATAAACATAAAAATAATAACCATCACCGCAACCTTTCAAATATGTGCAAATTTTTACTTCGTATAGAAGTAATGAATTATTTTTTATGTATGAATTAATAAGGGACTGCTGGTGTCTGGAGAATTGCTGCTATCAATGAGGCAGGCGGTTGGAAGGACCGAACAACTGTGGAGGATATGGATCTTGCTGTCCGCGCTAGTCTTAGGGGTTGGAAATTTTTGTACCTTGGTGACCTCCAGGTATCTAGTGTGGCAAAGTTGAAGTGGTTGTTCCATTAGTTTGTCTTTAGCTAAGTCACAAATAGCAACTCTGGGTTTAATGTACCTCAGTCATAACTTACATGTATGTGGATTATGGCATTTACTAATCATAGACATGTATATGATAGGTGAAAAGTGAACTTCCTAGTACTTTTAACGCCTTCCGTTTCCAGCAGCATCGGTGGTCTTGTGGTCCTTCTAATCTGTTCAGGAAAATGGTGATGGAAATCATTAGAAATAAGGTTGGTTTATTTTTAAGATATGCTGTAGAGTACGAGACTTGTAAATTTATGAACTTTAGTTGGCAATCAACTTATTCCCTGAATTATTGGAGCTTCTAAGTTCTAATGTTATTTAGTTTGTAAATATTTCTGCAGAAAGTAACACTGTGGAAGAAAGTATATGTCATTTACAGTTTCTTCGTCGTTCGGAAGATTGTAGCCCATTGGGTCACATTCATGTTTTACTGTGTTGTACTTCCCCTGACCATATTGGTTCCTGAAGTTCATGTTCCTATCTGGGGAGCTGTCTATATTCCGTCCGTCATCACCATTCTTAATTCAGTGGGAACTCCAAGGTCTGCTATTTGTTATAAATTTCTTTTACTCTTCCATTTTCTTGGATATTTATTCGCCTTGCCTGGGCAAGAAATCCATTTGCTTAGGTAGTCTCAAACTTGCAGGTCAATTCACTTACTTTTCTACTGGATTCTTTTTGAGAATGTGATGTCTTTGCACCGGACCAAGGCAACATTCATCGGTCTGCTAGAAGCTGGGAGAGCCAATGAGTGGGTTGTCACTGAAAAACTTGGAGATTCTGCTACCAAAAACAAAGCAGGAGATGCTTCCAAGAACAAGACAAATACCAAAGCACCTTCTAAAAGACCACGATCTAAATTTACAGATAGGTAAATTTTTGCTTAAACTCTTAACTCTATCTGCATAGGCTACCATCAGCATGATTATTGATGTGTATAAAATTTAAGAGTGTCCAACTATTAGTAAGTTGGAGTTCTTGGTAAACTAATAGTACTTCTGCCCTTTCCATCTGGTTGCTTTGAGACACATGAACACTGGCAGCAGGGGCACGGAGCTAGGATTTTAGATGTCGGGGACAAAATTAAAATAAATAAATAAAATTGGGTGGAAAAAATTTGTTTTTGAAAGAATTATAAGGGCATTTTTTAAAAAATAAAAATGAAATTGGAAAACAATTTGAGGCTTGGGGGGGCTTACTGGCAGAGAGAGAGAGATATGTAGTTCCCACAAAATGGTGGGAGGCCATACAAGAAATCCCATGTATTACAAGAAAATAATAATATTTGTCAATACTGTCAACTCCCAGTCTCCCCACAAGTCCTAGAAAAGTAATTTGTTGTGTTTGGATTTCTTTATTACAGTGGTTGAGAATCCTGCATCATTAGATTAGTAATGAGCAAAGAAGCTAGAGATTCTATTTTAGTAGGAACTCTTTTTTATCCTTCAGTAGTTCAGTTGTAAATGGACGTCCTGCTCTACCTAAACTTTAGGTAAGTATACTGAAAGCACATGGCAATGGATGAGTTGAGAGACTCACATGCCTTTGCAGTGGACTGAGAATTTTAAAACAATCTATAAGCTTAAGAAAATACTAGTTGTCAGTGGCATGATGACAAAACCAAGAGGGTATTTATGTTATTTTCTGCAGTTGTTAGATTCCAGATTGATGTAGACATGTAGGTGCATCTTAGTTTTTTATGCAATTGTGAGTGTTTGAAGGTGAAGGTGAAGGATATATTACCTAATATGCATTTTTTTGTTGCTTCTTCTTGGTTAAATGTGAACAGGATCCATACATTGGAACTGGGATTTGGAGTTTTCCTTTTCTTCTGTGGATGCTATGACTTTGTCCACGGGAAGAACAACTACTTTATATACCTCTTCCTCCAAACCCTTAGCTTCCTCGTCGCAGGATTCGGCTACGTTGGCACCATCATCCCCAGCTCTTAGTGGCAGTATGCCTAAGTTATATAACATTAAATTGGCATATTATCCTAGTGTTTTTCATGCCATTTTCGTATCTTTCTCATCTGCAACGAATTATATATAGGGGGGAGGGGGGGGTTCCATGAGCAACATGGATTGCAATTTGTACTATTTCAACATATTCAATGAGAGGTCATTCGTCATATTGGGCAAAAAAAAGTTCTTGCCGTGATTTCATCGGAATTTGTCACGGGACTGCTCAAGTGATCTTGGAAAATAACAGAAAGAAAATGGGAAAATACATCATACAGAACCAAGTACAAGGAAGAAGCTGAAACAGCCTATTGTTTAGACAACAAGGAGATGATGTTATTTAATTTGTTTGAATAGATTGTAATTGTGAGATTTTATTCTTCCTTTTTGGGTTTCCTATTCGTTAGTTTTCCTTAGTTTTGGTGAATAATTTGATCAATCAAAAAGGGTGAACTTGTAATCAAAGTATTTGTAATTTTTAAGCCTTTCCTGTGCTGCTTTTGTTCTCAATGTTTCAAAATTCATAGATAAGGAGGAGAATGTGCCTACTTTTGCAACCGTTGCTATTTAGAATTCCTTTGCAAGACTGCAGCGATATATACATAATTGCATGTTTATCTGTTCATCAAAATCTCAAAATTTACTAGATTTGCTTCTACCAGATAAATGCTCTGCTGCACACACCATAACCTTTGATGGTCATTCTCCCTAGAACTTCAGGAAAACCGAAATTTAAAGCACGAATACTAATTAGAGGTAATCTTTTCAATTACATATTTTTCATGATAAATCACTCCATATCTCAAAAGTTTAATCGTTTAATTTCGATATTCGATTACATGGACCCCTTAACCATGCGAATCATTGTAATATGTCCATTAAGTGCAATTTTAAGCATAAGCTCTCATGAGTAGGATTTGTGTCAAAAATTAATTAATTAGTATAATATATTGAAATTAAAAGGTAGCAGAGGGCATTGGGGAACAGTTTCAAGTATCTTTTCATGCTTTGTCCCAATCATATATAGCTGTGATGGCATGAATTTCGTCTTATTATTCCATGTTACAGGTGGACACCTCTTGCTTCTTTGTTGTTACCATTTTGTCACGTTAATGGTAACATGGTTTACTTGAGGTTTATGCATTGCTTCTAGTACAAGTCTCATTATCTTTCCCAATCTTTTTCTTTACTTTATTAAACCTATGAGTGAGAGAGAGAGAGAGAGAGAGAGAGAGAGAGAGAGAGAGAGAGAGAGATGGGCACAACTATAATGTCTAATGGAGGTACTGTATTAATATATTAATTACTATAGTTAATAAAATTGATGGCACGTTAAAGTAACTCTAGACCCATTGGGAAGGGCAACAACATTTTTAATCTAAATTTCGAAAGATACCAATAATTGGCCTATGAGAAATAAATAAGTATTTAATGCATGCCATGCCATGCCATAGATTATGGAAACTTCCAAAGCAAGTTGTTCTGATGGCCTTGTCATGATGTAAAAGATAATGGCAGAAACGATGGGCTCGGAGAGCAACTTGCTATACCATGTATTATCATCCTTGGAAACCATTGAGGTACTCAACTTTTATTATAATTTTTTTAAAAAATTATGTGACACTCTACGTGAATGCCAAGTGGCACAATATGTGTGAAAAAAAAATGAAGTAATAAAATTTTACAAATAAATTTAATTGGTTAGTTGTTGACGTAGTAAGTATTACCTGTCAGCAGTCGCGTCGGTTAAAAGAAACTTGTAGTCAAAATTGTAGTACTCTTAATAACACTCCGCCAATCTTTTGCGTTATTGAATTAGAATGTCTAATCGAAAATATTTTCGGTTGACCAGAAAAACTTTCTTTAATATCTATAAAATAGTTTCATTTTTTAAAGAAAGAAAAAAAGGAAAAAGGAAAGAGTAAATAATTTTTCGAGCTTTTCTTTTTCACGCACTCTCTTGTAGTTCATTCTTCAACACCGTCAAAGTTCACCGTAAGTATCTTAAATCTGCCACCAAAAATTGCCGGAAGTCAGCCGTCATCACTAATTTTTCGTACCAACCAAACAAACTAGTGTAAGAAATTACATAAATGTCCCTTATGTCATATTTAATTTGATGTAACGGTTACGGTTTTTAATTACTGTAACGGTAATTATAATAAATGTATTCAATATGATTTAAACGGTTTTTATATTCCACATTATGGTTTATGAAAATAACGGTTTTTATATTAAATTTTCTGATTTATTCTCCTTGATGGGAGGAGAATAATCAGCTATCTATTGATGATGAGGGTCCCTAGCCTACCTATATATAGAGCCCTGTGTATCCATCTATTGGCACACTTATAGGCACAGGCCAGAAGAACTCTCTAAATTTTGTTTCTTTTCAGACTTTAGTGTTGCAGAAAATTTATTCGTTCTTCGTTCTTCATCAAGCTTGAACAAAATATGGCTGGAAGTATTTATAATTCCGCTGCTTATTATTTTAAAGCATTTTATTTATATATTATGCTTACATGTGGTATCAGAGCACGCCGTAGCCATAGTGACCCCACCCACAATATTGTCCTCTTTGGTATCTTGGGACTACTCGAACCCTCAACCTCAAGGCTTTGTTCCTTACACCCAACCATTTGGGCTCTAGACGCGTTGTTGTGTATTCAGATTCAGATTTTGATGTAACGGTTACGGTTTTTAATTACTGTAACGGTAATTATAATAAATGTATTCAATATGATTTAAACGGTTTTTATATTCCACATTATGGTTTATGAAAATAACGGTTTTTATATTAAATTTTCTGATTTATTCTCCTTGATGGGAGGAGAATAATCAGCTATCTATTGATGATGAGGGTCCCTAGCCTACCTATATATAGAGCCCTGTGTATCCATCTATTGGCACACTTATAGGCACAGGCCAGAAGAACTCTCTAAATTTTGTTTCTTTTCAGACTTTAGTGTTGCAGAAAATTTATTCGTTCTTCGTTCTTCATCAAGCTTGAACAAAATATGGCTGGAGGTATTTATAATTCCGCTGCTTATTATTTTAAAGCATTTTATTTATATATTATGCTTACAACTAGATCTATGGTAAAAGAGCAAGTTGGTCCATCCGTCCACGGAGGAATGTAGAGTTGCACATGCTGAAATATATATTTTATAATCACATAAGATCGGCATGCTTGTTGCTGTCAACGCTGTGTATGTATGTATATAGGGTACGGTTGAGCTGTCTTTTTCAACGTCCATTTTATTTTGCATTTTTTAATTAATAACACGTGAAATTGAATTTTAAATATTGTTGCGTGAGTAAAACATAAAAAGAAGAAAATGAATAAACTTGGATAAATTAAAGAGATTCTCTCGGAATAATTTCAGTGCCCAGATGGATTGGTAACATGTTTTTCAATCCTTTAAGGGTAACTGGATTTTTCCAACGCTCGGTCCCACGATGATTCATCACCGACAGACGACAATCACAGCAACGTTGGGCAAGGCCTCATGCAAAGGCGGTGGGTATGTTTCAGTTTCACCAATGCGACCGGTCATGACAAATTTAGCGTTCGCTGGCTATAGAGTAAAATCCAGCAAGGCTTGGTTTGATTTGTACCACACGCACAGAGGTAGGCACGTGGCGCCAGCCCACATAGAAAGAGTTGTTTGAGAGGCTACAGAATGTGTGTGTCAGCTGAGGGGGGGTCCTCTCACATGGTTCCATTTTCGTTGCTCCAATTCCGATTTAATGAATTGCGTCCACTCTGACACTGACACGTCAGGTTTTTGTGTCGGTTCGTTTCTCAATAATTTTTATGGAGCATTGAGGCCCATTCTCTGCAACAATGGGGTCGCCCTCTTCAATGTAATGATATTTCGGCACTTTCTTTTGTAATATTCTCTGCTTCAGTGCTTCTCTTCTCATACATTGAAGTGAGCCACCCAACATCTTTCCTCCATTCCAAATTGCATAAATGTTGGTTTTTGAAGTCTTGTTGGTGATGTTTTTATTCGGTTTAGCATTTTTAGGAGTGTTTTGTATTTGAATTGTTTGTTAATATTTTTATTTTTATAAAATAATAAAAAATATATATAATTTCATATCCCGAAAGTTCTTAACCCGACTCGACCAAAGGTCTTGTTGTAACACTATCTACAAGTGTATAGCAAACATTGTGGCCAATCGGATGAATGAGGTTTTCTTAACGATCAATGGATTGAATTGTCAATGCGTGAAAGTTATTATGTGTTAGACTAATAAATGGACAAACGGAGTCCATAAAATTTAGAGGCCGAACGGAGTGTGTGTGTGTGTTTTTAATGGCTTTTAAAACATTTGCATTGGCTTAACTAAAATAAATAGTTATATAATTATTAAAATTTAGATAGAAATCCTCAAAAATACCTCACATCCGATTAGCGATCTCCCATGTAAAATGCATTGAGCTACTGTGCTTCTCCAAAATGTACAATGCATTTGAGCTATAGATCATAGCACAATACCGAGATTTTTTATTCATTACTCTCTCTCTTTTGACTTAAGTGTTTTTCTCTTTAATGAAAAAAGAATATTTAAATCTTATACATAAAGAATATGAATTTGGATGTGAAATGCATTTAAAAATATTTTAGCTATAGAGAGAGAGAGAGAGAGCTTGAATTAGTAGCTATTTTACATTAATAAAAAAAATATAGAGAATATGCTAAAGAACAAAAACTCACGATTCCGAATATCGGGTTTACATATTTCGCACAGCACATGCAAGTTACTGTCACCTTTTGACAATTTAAATACGTGCCATATGGTATCTAGATTTTTTTCTTAATTTATTATTATTATTATTATTATTATTATTATTATTTTTATTTTTATTTTTTTTTGCATATCACAGTGTTGTTGATTTGATGGCAATGTATGCTAGAAAATCCTTGCATATTTTAATAAGATAGCATATCTAGAAGATGGAGATTTGGTGGATCAAATAATTTTTTAAGAATAATAATTCATTGCCATCTTTTTATACAATTTTTCATCATTTTACTTATGTGGTAAAGTGGTCCTCTACCGACCTTATTTTATTTTTAAAACTAAAAAAGTAGTAGCATACCACCTTGCCACATAGGCAAAATGGTGAAAAGTTGTATAAAAAATGTCAATAAATCAGTACTCTTTTTTAAACTACAAATTGGCAAATTACCAATTTACCACATGTGAACAAAATTCACTTCATTACTCTGTCCTTTTTCGTTTCTATTAAGATATCAAAAGCTGTAACTCATCATAAAACTGCCACTTCCATCCAATTCAGGATTACTTAATTATTTTGACATGACAGATAAGTTAATAAATTAAGAATAATAATTTGGGTACTTAACCTAAAAGATTCGATATGAGATTCATTTGTTGAAATAAAAAGTCAACAGTCTAAAATTTATTTGAATAGATAAGTCTCATGTCAAGTCTCTTTCACATTACTTACTCGAATTATTAGCAATTCGAACAGATAATTGTTGTAAATTCTAATCTCTAAATTACAGGAAAATTCACTTGCAAACAAATCTCTTTTTTAAGGAGTAATGTTAAGAATCATCTTTTTATCTTTCTAAAGTTGATGTAATTTTTAAAATTACAATTGGATTAAAATCTAATAGTGATACATTCCAAAACCAATAGTAATTTTAAACTACGTCAACTTTTTATTTTTTATTTTTAATTTAAAAAAAAAGGGCAAAAAAATTATTCCCAGCATTACTCATTCTTTAAGATATCAAATTGTAGGTAATTTTGAGTAGTAATCAATGCCACTTTTTCTTCCACATAGATTGCCGTCCAAGTATGAAAAGATCTGTGCTCAATTGAAAGCTTTAGCATGACCTGCCTAAGACTATGATAAAACAAATCCTTTTATGGATTGGGCCTGGGCTTAGTTAAAACTCTTTAGATCTGGGCTTGAGCAGCTTTGTAAATGTCAGTCTAGGCCACACATAATGCCACCAAAACCCACTGATTGGCCCGGCTGTTTTATCGCTAGCCCTATACCCCCGTTTTAACTATTTTCATATTTTTGCATAATTAGGGAATGCCATTTCAACAAGATTAAAAATACAATAAATAAATATTACGAGTTCATTTTGCCAATATTCCTATAAGACTAGAATAAATGAAAATATGATTCATTTCAGTGGAGCCAAGTGGCCGGGGTTATGAGTAAATCCAAACCTCCTACCAATGCATGCCTGCATCTAAACACCCTGTTATAGATGTTTTAAGGAGGGAGTGTTATCCTGATTCCTGAGAGAAAGAGAGGGGAAGAAAAGTAAAACTAGAAAACTTACAAGTAAAAGTAGCTCTCAATTGACATGCCCTTGTTTTAGACCATGCTATCTTTAGTTGCTCTAATAACTAGATCTTTTACATTGTAAATGCTTTATTTTCGATCTTTCTCCTACTTAACTTCGCTTGTTAGAACAAGCAACGGATTCAAAAAACAAAGCCCTCTTTCAAAGGTTCTCCTATCTTTTTTAAAAAAAAGAAAGTAAAAAAAAATTTGGCCTAATGACTCCTATTTATAAATTATTTTTGACTCCGAACCTTTAACCATAAGAGTTTCTAGCTACGTCCATGACCATGAACTTTCCTTTACTACCAACCCCTCCCCTTAAGATTCCTCACCGTTTGGGTATGAAGATCCCTCAATAACTGGTTATGTTTGCATTGCAAGTTGCAGAAACTAGAAAGCATTGTATGATTTTAATTTATTCAAACTAACAGTTTGAAACATATAATTTATAAATGTATTCTATTTATATATTGAACATCGGCGTTTGTAGTCCAACGGTTAGGATAATTGCCTTCCAAGCAATAGACCCGGGTTCGACTCCCGGCAGACGCATGGATGGTTTTTGCTTTTTTAATCGTTGTGTTTTTTCAAAGAAAAGAACAAAAAATAAAGATTTGTGCTGGCTGTGGGGTTCGAACCCACGCGCACTTATGTGCAGAAGATCTTAAGTCTTCCCCCTTAACCTCTCGGGCAAACCAGCTGGTTGTTAACGTAAACACTCGTCTTTATCTAAAGGTTACACAATAAATTTCCGCCGAACTTTCCACAAGGCCACATATCGTTCATCAAGAGACAAGAAAAACGGAACCCTTATCCCCTCCGATACGACAAGCAATCAAGCATACCCAAATCGAAGCAGACGCCCAGAGAAAGAGAGAGTAATAATGGCGGAGCACTTGGCTTCGATATTCGGGACGGAGAAGGACAGGGTGAACTGCCCGTTCTACTTCAAGATTGGGGCGTGCAGGCACGGCGACCGCTGCTCTCGCCTGCACACCAAGCCCAGCATCAGCCCCACCCTCCTCCTCTCCAACATGTACCAGCGCCCCGACATGATCACCCCCGGCGTCGACGCCCAGGGCCACACTATCGACCCACGCACCATCCAGAGGCACTTCGAGGTCTCTCTCTCTCTCTCTCTCTCTCTCTCTCTCTCTCTCTCTCTCTCTCTCTCAAATTAATCGTTTCCTTCATGTGATTGTTTCTAATGCTTGGCATGGAATGTTTAGGAATTCTACGAAGACCTGTTTGAGGAGCTCAGTAAGTACGGCGAGATGGAGAGCCTGAACGTCTGTGACAACCTGGCTGACCATATGGTCGGCAATGTCTACGTCCAGTTCAGAGAGGAGGAACACGCCGCCAATGCACTTCGCAATCTCACCGGACGGTTTTATGCTGGTTAGTTTCTTTTTCTTCAATTTTCCATTCACTTTTTGGTGGATGAATTGTCTATAATTTGTAGGACACTTCTTCGATTGAGGATTCTTTGTTCTTTAAAGCGTGTAGATTTTATACAGAAACATACACTTATCTTTAAGCGAAGACAAGCTATAGTTTCATGTTCCTAAGCCTGTTTATTTTCTTGCTGAATTCTGTTTATGTGATGCACAAGTCCTCTTTGAAGCTTGATGCTTATGTATCTGTGCAACACACTATTGGCTTTGTTATAGAATATTAATTAAATGATTAAATTTTCAATAAATTTTTGGGATAAGTGATAATTTAAATCGGTGTTAGAGAGACCCTTCATTTCAATTAAATATTTCATGTGTTAGGTTTCACTTATTAAGTAGGAGTTTAAGTCTACGCACATAAAGGGAGTGTTAGGATCCGTTTGGGTTTGCAATTTCAAAAGTGCGATTTTAAAATGTGCTATTTAAAAAAGTGATTTTTAGAATCGCGCATTTGGCAAAATTACTGTTTGGCCTTTAAAATCGCAGGTTAGCCTTTAACATTGTGCGTTTTTCAAAAAAGCACCTATTGTCTGCAATTTGAAAACGCATTGCTTTTTCAAATCACAATTTTTTAAAAACGCAGTTTTCAAACGATTCATTTTCTGCGATTTGGTTTAAAATCACACTTTTTGTCTACGAAATCGTAATCTCAAACGCACCTTTAGAATACTAATTAAATAATTTTTGTTTAAGTTTAAGCTTTTAGAATAAATAGTGAGGTGTTAAGACTCCATTGCGGGTGTCATATTTTGTGTGGACAGTGACCTTAGGAAAGATTTTGACGCATGACAACTTGCGTAAGTGTCATATAGTGGTGGTTGAGTGGTGCTGTATGTGCAAGAAGAATGAGGAATTCATTGGTCACCTCTTACTTCACTATGATGTTGCACGGCATATCTGGAGTTTTTTCTATAGTTTGTTTGGGGTGGAATGGGTTATGCCGAGACGTGTGCTGGATTTGTTGAATAGTTGGGGCAATTCGCTAGGTCGTGGTCAAGTTCAGCGAATTTGGAAGTAGGTTCATTTGTGTTATGTGGGGTCTTTGGCGTGAGAGGAATGCACGGCATTTTGAAGATGTGGAAATGTCGGGTTTAGAGTTGTGTCGTAATGTGCTTAATATGTTATTTGTATAGGTCTCAGCTCATAGCCTGAGTTGTGTTACGTTTGCAGAGTTTTTAATTTCATGCTCTTTTGCTTCCTCTGATTAGGGGCACTTTTGTATACTTCTTGTCTATTAGGGTTGCGTCCCTTTGTGCTTTTTAATGATATGAGACTACTTATAAAAAAAAAAAAAGAATAAGTAGTAATTTAACACTTTGTATTCGATGCTTGGAATCACAACCCAAAAATTGTAATTGTAGGACGTCCCATCATTGTTGACTTTTCTCCGGTGACGGACTTTCGCGAAGCCACCTGCAGGCAGTACGAGGAGAACACGTGCAACCGTGGTGGATACTGCAATTTTATGCACTTGAAAAGGATCAGCAGGTATAATGTCCTTTTTATGATTATCATGTTTTATGTTCTGTGGTATGCTCTGTCTGAATTTGTGTACATTTGTTGTAATCCTTGTCAGGGAGTTGAGGCACCAATTGTTTGGGAGGTACCGGCGAAGGCGCAGCCGGAGTCGAAGCAGAAGTAGGAGCCCCTATAGGCATCGGAGCCATGAAGAGCGCTCTCATGGGGGGCGTGGTTCTGGCAGAAAGTACGATGAAAGGGATCATTACCATGAGAGTCGGAGTCAGCGGCACAAAAGCGTAAGCCCTGGCCGTAGGAGAGGACGAAGCAGAAGCAGGAGCCCCGTTAGGGGTGACAGTGAGGAGAGACGTGCCAAAATTGAGCAGTGGAATAGGGAAAGAGAGCAACAGCAAGAGAATGCTAGTGAGGTTAATGATGATGGAAATAATGACAATGGTTATAGTGGACATATGCAGAATGGAGATCCATACTATGGCTACCAGCAAGGATATAAATACTGATCTTTTTAGTTGTATCCTGGTCCGTTTCCTATCTTTTTGTGATTTTGATATTATGTTGTTTGCTTCATTAGGAGAAAGTTAAATTCCAGCAAGGACCACCAATTAAATGAAAATAGCTTACAGCCCATTTTCCACTGTGCAGGTGGTGTGCAGGTCCACAGTTCTCATGTGGAATGTGATTTTTTTTTTCTTTGTTTCTGCCTTCTCACCTGCATACATACTGTTTGACTGTTTTGCTTTGATGCATGCTTTACCACAGGATAGGATTCTAAGAACTAAAATATAACCTTTTAACCATCTCTTTGTTTCCATCTTCCTTATGGCTCTGCTCCTTCATTTTGAAAACCAATGGATTTCATGATTTATGAATCGACCTTTGAACTGTTCCATCTCCTCCCTTTTTTCCTTTTTGCTTGTTAACTAGTACTCAGTTCCTTTATTTAGAATTGCAGGACTACTGACCACCTATGCAGAATTGTGGTACAGATTTTTTTTAAACTTTGATTTATGATCTGGAATTTCTCCCACCAATCACAACCAATGGGTAGAATTCTTGGTAATAGAGTTTTTACTAAGACACGGTGTCAATTTTAATAATGTTTTAGACCTTCAAAAGGACATCTGTGAGATATTTTATTTTATTTTATTTTTTTTAGTTGATTTAATCTTGTTGGGAGGCTAATCCAATAGTGTCCAGCACGTGTATGTATGCATGAAATTGTTATTTGATTTGTGGTTTTGGCATATGCATGAATGATTTTACAGTCAGGGACCCTGTGAAACCACCGCACATCAGAGGAACAATCAAATTTCCATGGTTCTGTCTTTGGTTTTTTTTCTATGAACTCTCTTTTATCTTTTGTTAGTATATAAATACAAGTAAAGTTCCGATCTTACATATGTTACCAAGTTTTGCAGGTTCAGGTATCCCTGCTTCTCAGGACCAAGCCATTGTTTTAACTGCAGCTTACCATGACATTTGTGTACAGGTTGTTGGGTGCAGCGGCAGAGGAATGTGTTTACAGGATCTATCAGGTTACGGGTTGTATGAGAAAGAAAGCACCTGCAACCCAAATCGCCAGCATTTGAGATTCATATGCAAGGTCTTAATATTGTATGATAGTGTTCTGGTCAAATTTCAGGTCAAGATGACTGCAGCGAAAAAAAATCTGCTTTGTTGGGCAATTTGTTGGTATTGATACTTTGGATTTGTATAAGCTTTTGGATCTTGACATCTTTAGGTTTTGCATCTGTGGTTGAAGACTTACTATTATACTTTGTACGGTTGTACGTGATTGTTCAACTTTGGTTCTCCTTTGATATGGGTGGTTTTCGTTGATTGATTTACAATACAGCAAGGGCTACTTTGCCGTACCACTTTTACATCTAAAGGAACTAATAGGGTGCATATCGGTGGGAATGCTCCCAAACGTTTGATGGGAAGCGGCCCATTTTACTATCGCATAAGTTTTGGTATTTGCCTTTTTGGTAGTCTTAGATGCAGACCAGCTTTTGAACTGAGCAAGCCACTGGATGATGTTTGAAACGATTGGCTTGATGTGCCAGTCTGAAGTGAATTTTCAGGGTGGTTGATTGCCATTGCCACCATTTGAGAATCACCTTCAAGAATGAGGGGAGAATTGCCTAGAGAGGCTGCCAGGGAAATTGCAAGGGCGGCTGCTTTGGCTTCACCAGTATTCACACCACCAGGAGAGAGATGAGAGGCTTCTACTTTGAGGATTTCTCCTTTGTCATTACTTTTGGCTGCAACTAAGAAATATGGCCTGGTAGCCACATCATAGTTAGCCTTGATATGTCCAACAGGGAGCGGGGACCAATGCTCTTTTTGAGTGAAGGTTTTGTCCCAAGCTTCCTTGTCGAAGATGAAGGTATGCTTTTGTTTGAGGGGGGTGAGGATTTTAGGCTTAATAGCTTTATGGATCAGATTGTTTGGTTTTTCCATTCTTGTAGGGGGAGAGGGCTGGTAAAGTTCCAGGAGGCATTGAGGTCCACTTATTGGGCTGATTTCACTGTGAACTTGCCAGTATCTTAATTGAACAGTAAATTAAGGATGTCACTTTTCTATAATCTACTGTCTGCATCAATGAGGTCAGAAATGTGAAGGGTGGGAAGGCTTGTGAGATTAGGGTTTGAGGTGGGTTTGAAGCTTTGCAATATGTTGAGGTTTTGACCTTTGGAGATGGTGAAACAGACTCCTTTTTTAACAGGACGTGAAGTTTTTAGGATGCCTTTCCAAAGGCCAGAAGAAGGAGCTACTCCAAGATCATGAAGAAGATATAATATCCATAGAAGCTCAGAGGTAGCAGAAGAAAGAGCCTTATATTCTGCCTCGGTACTAGACTGAGAAGCAGTAACTTGCTTTACTTCTAGCATGATGGCCCTCTCAAAACTGCTCTAAAGAAAAACTTGGTATTGAGATCCCCCAAATTAAGCCATTGAACCCTTGATTTCTGTTTCAAAAAACTCTCAGGCCTACTGAGATCAGCATATACTTTAACGAGTCTAGCCTCTTCGTTGCATAAGGTAGAATCCAATTGTTGTCGTACAGCGCCTTGGATTCTATTCAATTCCGCCCTAGCTTGCACCACTCTTTGAGGAAATACCTGAAAAATGGTTCAAGAAGCTTGAGGGTGATAGGGGGCATCAAGCAGATTGGAGTTCTTGAGGTATTTGTTTTTCAGGGCTTTGACCAAAAGTAGGTCTTCCTCAGTAAGGATTTTTCATCCTAGCTTGGCGAGAAGGGTTCTATTGAGGTAGGACATTAGTTTTGGCCCCAAACCTCCCAATGCTTGGGAGAACAATTTATTTTTTTTTTTCCCCAAGCTAGAGGGGTTGTGTTCATTTAATTATTATTATTATTTTTTTTTTTGAAACCCCGCCAAAAATTCTTCAAGAGGGTATCAATCTCTTTACATAGGGTTTTAGGGAGAAGAAAGGTTGACATGGTGGTTCTAGCAGCTTTGTTCTTTGGAGGATTTTTGCCTTGATGTCTTCAAAGACCAAGTTTTTATTTTAGTGAAAAAAAGAGGGGAGGGCCGAGGTATTTTGTTTTGGGAGGAATTTGGGGAAGGCTTGAATATTAGTTGATGTCTGCTATGGTGGAAGGCTTGCTGTTTTTGCTAAAGGATATGGCAGATTTTGTAAAATTGACTATTTGGCCAGACTAGGAGGAATATTTGGAGATTCAAGAGAAGGATGGAAGTGGGTTCTCGGGCATTTGCTCTACAGAAAAATGTAAGGTCCAAACATTAGGTGCGCAACAGGGAGGGGTGGGGTGGGGCTTTGAAGACAGATTTTGGTTCCATGAATATCCCCACTAAGCTCTTTTTTGAAGATGAGCCTGGAGACGATTTCTTAGCCACGGAAAGGGGATCGCTTTGCTTAAGGTCTCTACTTGAGTGGAATTTGCCGTTGGGGGATCCATTAAGAAGGATTGAGAAGGAAGTTAAAGTATATGCTGATCCTAAAGGATTGAGCATATACTTGAGTCTAGCCCCTTCCTATATTAAGAGTTGTGTACTTGCTGAGCAAGAAGACTAGCTTTTTAATGATATTCATCTTTTCTCAAAAAAAAAAAAGAGAAGGAAGTTGTGGATAAACATTGGTGGATCCAATTTACCCATTTAGGATGAAAACTCGCGAAAAGGTCATTCCATTTTATCAAAAATAGCCTTTTTCCATATACCCAACAAGGCAAGGGTGTACATGCAAACGGATAATAATTGCCCACATTAACTACCCGTAATTATATGTTATTCACTATCCAGTAATTATCTGGGACGGCAAAAATCTTTGATCCTTCCTCTACTCTTTTGCTACTCCATAAAGGATTCCCTTGATCCTCGGACCTCGGTAGAGTGCTTGTAATTTGGCTCAAGAAAAACAAAAAGAATTTCTTTTTTAGGGTACCAATTCGAAATCAAAACGTCATTGGTGCAAGCTAAAGTGGCTCCTTCCTCTCTAGATTATATATACTTCCAATATTAATTTCAGTATGCACATCGCCTCATGCAAAACAGCTCCGTTGCTCCCCATGCAAGCTTATACACCGAAATTGCTTTGTATCTATCTAGTCTAGGCAAGTAAATGCTACTCGAGCAGTATTACTTGCTGCATTCACTATAGAAAAGAAATATTTTATCGTAATTGATTATTAATATTGGATCAACTTGCACTATTACGACAACACACTATTTCAAATATAATTATAAAACTTTTATTATTTTATTTCAACTAGAACTTTATTTTTATTTTTTTTTATGAACGAACAAATTTTATAGCATTTCTTGTAGCATTTAGTATTTCATCCAAACACTAGAAAATAAGACACAAGGAGAAGCGGATTAGGTAGCAAAAGAAAATATATAGTAGACAAAATCATCTCCTTTAAAAGGTTCAAGAAAGAAGCATATTACGGGTGGGGAGTGAATTCCGAAACCAATTGAAATGCCAAAGACACGATAATCTACTAGAAGGCCCCTATCTTGTGTACTACTCCAAAATCTAATAACACTCAACTCTATAATCCATCCCACGAAAGAATCCATCCAGGACATGCTACACCATCAAATGTTGTGCTAATTACCACCCAATTACTAATTGGCACCATGCTTTGCCTTTGAGTGAGACTGAAGGCCAACTTCTGAGCCGAAAGTCCTACACACAATAAAATATGTCAGTCCACCAATTTGGAATAGAAATAGAAAACATTTTCCAGTGCTCTTCTACAGAAACATACTTGCTGCAGGACTTGCAGGAGAATTGGCCACCCGATTTTGGGGTCTGCGACTTGGAATTTTCACTGTTGGCAGGATTCTTTCCAGCGTGCTTGGATGGATGAGGAGTTGCCGTGTGAACACCCTTCTTACCATCTACAACATGTAACCAACTAAGTATCAAATCAAGTAAAAAATAAAGGCTTTCTCCAACAACAAAAAAATATCCAGCCAAATAAAATTCTTGCTTAGTTTACTATAACTTTGATTCCAAGTTATGACAATATATTTATAGCCAGGTAATATTCAAAGTCATTAAACTATGTAACCTTTTAGGAAGATAATGTGTGATCAGAGATAAAACAATTAATAAGTATTAGGAGACACGTACCCACACTCAGAATCAAGTAATAAACTACAACAAAATGTTATATTTTCACATTTTTATCCAATAACTATCCAATAATGCTGATATGACAATTCCACCCAATCCTTGGATATTTTTTAGTAAATGATTAGTCCACGGGTTTGATAAGACTACCACGTTAGCATCATAAAATAATTGTGGGATAATATGTAGTTTATAGCATTTTAGTCTAAACTAAATAACAGATTCAGTTTATATCTTCAATAAATGACGGGCTCTCTTAACTTAGAAATATATAGCAACCACTACTACAAAAGGAAGATAAAAAATAAAGAATATCACCAGTCTTATGAGGACTGCTTATTTACAAACAGTCAGTATCTCGTGGCTTCACCATGCCTCGTTTGTTTACGGTTAAATAAAATGCAATTAGATCTAGATACCATTGATAAAGCAAACAGATGCTTGGAAGAGAAAAAAGATCACCTGTCTTTTGAGGAGTAGCTTGTTTTGCCTTCTTAGCAGGAACAGGTGTTTTTATGGCAGAGTCGGAGGACCTCTTCTTGCCCTGTTCGGCCTACAACATTAAGAGCCAATAGTATGGTAAGAATAGTATTATTTAAAAATAAATACTATGCCTACAATGTCCAGAATTTTCAAAAATAACAAGAAAATCGTGCAGAATCCAGTAAATATTTTAATACCTTCTTAGGTGTTGCTTCAAGCTCCTCATCAGAGTCATCATCAGTATCATCACCAATTTCAGAGTCATCATCATCCTCATCACTGTCATTATCCATATCCTGCCACATTAAGATAAGCAAATTTAAATACTGATCAAATGGTTTTCAATAAACACCAACAGAAAAGGGAAGAATAGTACATTATTATGTACATACAGTTTAAAGAGCAAATATAAGGAGTTTCGGGGGAAGGGGGTGACACACTATGGACAGAAACCAGAACACAACACATTGAAGGCCCCAGAATGTTTCTTATATTAACACGAGGGAGACTCTAAAACATGATATGCTTGGAAGTGTCCTAGAGAATAAGCATTAAATAATGTATTTCAGACAAGGCAGATATGGACAGATGATATAGATATTTCTAATAGGTCCTCGTGTAAAATATAACAAGCACAGAATGCAAATATGAGACTTTCATATTCATATACAGCCCAAGTACCTCATCACTAGAATCATCATCCTCATCATCTTTGCTTGGTTCTACAAGCTTAACCTGCTTCTCAGAAGACTCGGGCTTGGGAGCAATACTTTTGGCTGTAATTGTTGCGTCTTTCTTACCTGAAATTTTTTACCAGTCAAAAGGATTAAATTTCCAAATAAAGTTCAACCAAAGAAGTTAAAATGCAAGCACACCCACCATTCTCTGAGTTGATCACTGGCAAAATCTCCTCCTCATCCTCTGAATCAGTATCAAATTCTGTACAAGTTTTAAAATACTAAAATTAGACAACCAAATGTGGACATGATGTTAGGAAAGAAGAATAGTGTAATACTCACCATCATCATCCTCCTCCGTGGCACAGACAAGACAGCAGAAAGTCAAGGAAACAACAGATTAGAAAAAGTGGTAAGCGAGTAATTGTTACGGGTAATAATCGCTATCAAAGAAAGGCACATAGTTGGGCCTCCATACCTTCATGTCCAACAGGCATTAGCATGATTTGGAAGCTTAAACAACTCTACTCTCATGAGCAAATTTCAATAGCAAAACTAATACATTAGACTCGATATGAAAAGGCATGCATGGAAATTTCTCAAGTCTAGCGATTCAGTAATAAAAATGAGACTCTAAAGGATAATCATTTGAATAAATAAACTAGTATACAGGTAGTTTTTCAACTTGACAGTCTACCATCACACAAACTTAAAAGCTATATTCAACCATGTTGAGCTCAACACACTGAAAATCTATTACTAAATAAGGCAAAAGAAAAAGAGACGAGAGATGAAACAACAAAACAGTTGGTATAACTTCTTCCCAATTCCAGAATTATAAAAGAATCATTTACTGAACAGGAAGGGAAAATGTGAAGGATATTCTTCAGGAGAATCAGCTCTGTAACCACAAAAGAAGACACTCCCTTGTTTCCAGCTGTGAGAGAGCTCAAACTCCTTCTCAAAAACCAAATCAAAAGATAGCTGAGGAAATTTCTCTTGTGAAAGAGTTCCCAAGACAAGCTTCTGATCACCAAACTTCAAGTACAGGGGAACGGATTCATTTCCCTTGTTCTTAGACTCACCCAGAGAAGCCTGGAAAAAAAAAAGTGGCAGTTCAAACACTCCAAGAACATGCAAAGTACTGGACAGAACGTATTGTAAAATACCCAACACAAACAATAGCACAAGAACAATGATTCTTACCTGTGAAAGATGTATGAGCTTATCATCCCCAGGTTTTACTTTTAGAGGCTGTCCTGCCTTGACTTCAACACCTTAACACAGAAAGACTATTCAACATCTGTCTAATGTCTATCCATTGATGTTACTAAATAGACACTGTACTACAGAGTACTCACAAAACACACAGAAAGACTATTCAACATCTGTCTAGTGTCTATCCATTGATGTTACTAAATAGACACTACCAGAGTAATCACAAAACAGTATGAATTGAATGAATAGATACCAAAAGCCTCAAAAATTAGTTGAAGATATTAAGATTGTGAACATAGTAAGTAGCAATTACAGGCAGAGGGGGGAGCTTAATTTTATCATAGCAGACATAATAACAAGTAACAAGATTCCAACAGAACCATTCACAATCAACAGTATTTTTTTTTTGAAGTACAATCAACCGTGTTAATACATAAACTAGCGAGATTTCAATCATTTATAGAAAAGTAACATGAATGACATTTATCATTCCAAGAGGACAGCAAAAATAGCTTCTAAAGCAAACCCTAAATCAAAACTATAATCTTAAGAGAATAAACATATATAAGCATAAGGATCAACTCAAAGACAATTCACAATACTATAGCAAGTGAAACCAAAAATCTAACAGTTCCAAAGAGAACACCTGAACATGCAGTTAACCACAAAGATACATATCAAAATATATAACCCCAAATGGCTGGGGAGGGGGGGAAGGACCTAGACTAAGTCACAATCATTAAACGCAAGACACAAACAGAGACTGAAACAACCATAGGAATTCATCTTTATTTGTGGTTTTAGTTTGAAAAAACAGGCCAGGCCACAAAGGTATGTTAGTTAATATGTTTTGAAACATGTTTTTTGCTTTTAGTTTGAAAAGGTGTTTTAGTGTAACATAAAGGAGAATTTTTTTTGTTTTGTTTTTAGGAGTATTTTGTGTTTTAGGTTGTTTATTAATGATTTTGTTTTGAAGGAAAAAAAAAATGCAAAAAACATAAATTTTAACATAGAGTCCCCTGCTTTCTGTTTTGACAAAGGGCAAGACTAACAAGAGAAAAGAGATGTTTTTAAAAACATCAGCTAATATTCTCACTTTCTTTGTCAACCCAACTAAAAAGAGAATCAAAAATAATTTCCAGCATTTTACAACAAAAATTAAGGCTTGGATTGGTAACCGTTTGAAAAGGTCTTTTCTCTTTACAAAACCAAAAACACCTTTTTCTCCGAACATTTAATAAATAATACATGTTCGGCACACAAAACACATTTCAAAAAACAATTCCTTCGGTTTTAGAAACCCCTGTTAATTTCACAACATTTGACTTTTATGACTTCCGATAAATAAGATGTCACCATTCTCAAAATAATCATTAAATTTGTTTTTTGAAATTGCAAAATACGTCCAAATTTTTTATCCAATCCCACAAAATAACATTTTTTAAATTATGAGCCCCACTGAAAACACTTCTCAACTTCATTTTAAAACAAAACACAAAAAACTTTTTTCAAAACCATTAACATACAAGGTTGCTCCAGGCGGCAAACACTAAAACAACACAAACAGAAATCAGTACACTTACAAATACAGAAAGAAAACCTAACCAGAAGACATTAAAACTACAGTAACAGAAAGTAAAAATAAAATAACGAAGTCAGAAGAAAAGAGAGTAGTAGTTTTTTTTCGCAACAAACAAAAGAGACAGGCATGCAACAAGCATAGAGAATATAGTTTCTACCATTTCGAGTAAACCAAACAGAAGGAAAGAAGACATGTTTCAAAAATAAAAAACTCTGCAATTTTTCTAAAGAGCAAAACAACACGCAGAGATATCGTATATACAAACACGTCCCAGAGGACAAATGCACAAGAAGAACAAACAAACAGAAAGGAAAAGAATCGCTATCTGATTCCAAAAACAAAAACAGGCACGAAGGTACAAGGAATGAGAGACTGAAAGTCCGTGATTGACTATAGTGCATGAACTAGAAGTGAATAACCCTAACACTAATACAAGGATGATGATGATGAAGTAAGAAGAAGTGAGAGAAGGAAGAGGAGCTTACCCCAAAACTCCATGGATTAGAGGGCGAGAGACGATGAGGCTAGGGTTTGGGGAGGGTTTTGAGAAAGAGACTTTGAGAGAGCGAAAGTGTTGAGAGGCGGAAACGAGAGGGTTTGATGGGCTTTTATAAAGGAGTTGGCGATGGGCGTTTCGTGACCTAGGGTTTGTTACTGCGAGAAAAATGTCTCACTGGTTTGGGCCCGGGCCAGGGGCCGGGGCATGTTTTTGGGCATTTCAGACGAACATTCGTGGAATTCTCAAAGAAATGGTTTTGGATTAATTTCGGACTCTTCTCTTTTCTAACTCTTTTTTTTTTTTTAATAGATTTTTCTAACTTGATTCTACTTCTGAGTCACAACTTTTCATTTCCAGAATTAACAATCAAATAACAGCCTCTTTTATATTACAAATTTTCAATTTGTACACGTGTATGTTTGGTTTAGCAGTTACAAAATATATGGTTTGATTTCTGTCTTGAAAAATATGCCTACCATACCGTAATTTTTTTCAAACCTACTTTTAAATGAAACACATTTTTACAATTCTGTTAAAAAAAACGTGCACTTAACTTGCAAAATCCTATGCCAAACATAATCTAAGATCGGTATGATTATAGTTGTTAGGATTAGTTTTTTTTTTTTTTTTTTCCCTATTTGCTATTCATTTGCTACTAGGATACCACCAAAGTTATAGGGAAATTTCTATATTAGCTTTTATAAATAAGCAAAAGACTTTATCGAATTTGTAAATCATTTTTATAGCGGAAATAAAAAGGGTCCGACTTATGGGCGTGCAATACAAATTTTCATAAATAACTACCATCTCAAATCATTAAAGGGAATTAGAAGACTATTAGAGGGTCCAACTACTAACAAGCTACTGAAATGCCAGCCATCGAATTTGCCAAGAGGCCTGGCGACCTATAAGCGAAGGTCCGAAGAAGTCGACAATCCGCAACTATGACCTAGAGGGCTCGATGGCCTACGGCCCATTCAGCTCATCAAAGACTTGAATTCCTCACCAAAATACGTCTCTCAGCAGCTAATTCCTTACTACACCAATTCGGCCACACCATACACTCTCCCTAGCTAACAAACTTGGGGAATGAATATCTACGTCACTAACAAACTATTGCAAGAATTCTTAAAACCCTATAAAGAAGGGTGAGGGACGATAGCCTAATTGACACTATTATTATTCTGCCAAAAGTCCTTCATGCATCACTAAACTGACTTGAGCGTCGGAGTGATCTAACTGATTCCACTACCGATGAACCCTCCAACCTTATTATTTCCTTGCCGATCATCCTCCTAGCTAGCGGCATGCTGTCACTATTCTATCACACATGATTCGCATGTAACAAATCCTGTCATCTTATACCTGCAATCTCTCAATGTTTTCAAAATTAAGACATATAAAACTCTCGAATGAAAGCTATTAATGATCATGTTAATAACAGATACTAAATTTAAGAAATTTAAAATATCAATCCTGCTTTTCAAATGAAGAAAATAGCATTCCATAACTCTCATTTGGGGTATGGTTTTTTTGGGTATGGTAAGAATCTAAGCCCTTACAGATTGCTATGATATTTGCAGATTAAGGGGGCAAAATTTTTATTTTTATTTTTTATAAAAAAAGAAAAGAAAAAGAAAGTGTTGCAATGAAAAGGAAATTGATGTTCTAAACACCATTTCCTCATTCAAACGACATCAATTGAATCGACGTGTGTACAAGAACCAGGACCATCGACCTAAACAATGGAGCTCATTGTTTGATCTTATGATTAGTACTATATATTACCAATTTATCTCACTTTTATTGATATAGTATTACCAATCCACATTTAGATCGATCTTAATTAAAATAAAAAATAAAAAATCAATGATTAATTAAAAATATTACACCAACGGAGAAAAAATGAAAAATTACAAGAGAATACAATGTAAACTATATTTTTACCCTATAACTATCAAACGATGCTGACGTGACAATCTCAATCAATTATTAAATTAGACATTATTAAAAAAATATTAAAAATTAAGAAAAAATTAATTGAGAATGTCACATCAACATTATGAGAATGCAATTAGGATAAAAACATTGTTTCAATCATTACTCTTTTTGAATTAAGAGTTAGTCTAATAGTAGATCGATAGTCTCACATCAGCAAAGAAAAATAAATACATGGTATATAGCATTTTTCTAGTCTTTTTCTTCTCAAACTCTATACACTAATATTGCATTAAATTAGGCTATAGTCATGTCGGCCCCGTCTCTCTAAGAGGCTTTGAACCAACTCCCCGGACAAAAAATAATAATAATAATAACAATAAAATATGCCATCATGCCATTAAATTATGCCATGGAATTATCCATATTCATTGTGATGTGTGATAAGGCACAAATAGAAATTGACTCCCTCCACTGAGTATAATGGATTGGACTTGGAGCGTGGGGCAGAGGTGCCATCGAATTCGAATGTGATATTTTTGTTGGTCAGACTATAGAAATTTTGACAACAATAAAGAGCTAAACCAACCATTATCATGCTAATTAATGACATTTGATTAAGGGGAAATGCATTATAGTTGTCAATGTCCTCCAAAAGCATTTTGGTGCCAGGAATCTAGGCTTTATCCAACTAATGGATCGTTGGCTGTATCTATTTCGTTGACCTAAATTTAGATATTTATTGCCTGTTTGTTTTTACGTGTAAAACGTTTTCAGTTTGGAAAAATGTTTTCAGTTGAGATAGATGATTTCAACTGAATATTCGTATAAAAAATTTAACAAATATTATCATATTAACTTATAAATATCAAAGTTTGGTTCACAATGTACAAATTAATATTAACATAAAATAACTAAAAACAATCTACCTAAGAATTAGGTTTCATTAAAATATACACAGATTGACTAACACCGATCGTATATTTTCCATATAATTTGAGGAGCTGTGAAGAAAAGAGAGATGACATAAAAGAGTTGGGAATAAAAAGAGTGAGAATATAAGGCATTTGAATATGAGTTTGAGATCTAGTGTAATTGCCCGCCATTATTGTTTGTAATTTTGGCAAACAATTGTAATAGGGCCCTTGTAGGACTGACTTGTCTTGATAGATGTTCGGGTTGCTCGTGCAGGTAGGCCCCATAAAGGAGCTTTTCACAATTATTTGTCCGGAGGTGTAAGAAAGCGGTATAAAATGGTTTACGCATATGAGAAGCATAAGACATTTTACACTTCGTGAATGTTATATTCTTCGGTCAATTAAATATATTTTTAAGTTAACCAATATTTTATATCGGGCCAAACATTAAAATATAATAAAAAAGCAAAATGAAGAACTCTCTCTCGGTCGACCCTAGAGAAAAAACTCTCAGAAAACAAATATGAGAAGAGGGAGCAAATATGTTCCATCCTCATCTCCCTTTTCCTTTTTACTCCCCCCCTCATATCCTTCCCCTTCAATTCTAGTCTTTTCTTTTGCTTGCAAGTGTTCTACGACCAAATCAACAATTTTGGCTTCCCCTTATGGACGAGCTATGTGATGAAGGTTAATTAGGCCGTGAGGGATATCCCTCACGGCCTGGATAGTTCAGTATGAGAGGTTATCTCTCACTACCTAGATAGTTCAATGTGAGAGATTATCTCTCACGACCCGTTTAAATAAAAATTTATAGAATATTTTGCTACCATTGTCTTAGATCTAGTCTATCTTTGTAACTATTTTTGTACATGGGTTAGTGGAAGATCAAAGTTATAAAAAACACTTTATTGTAAGAATTTTGTTTGTATCTATGACTTTATAACCTTATAGCATAGCATATGTCTATGATTTTGTAGAGATTTATGCTTTGTGATGTAAAAACTTTACGCTTGTGATTTTTGATTAATAAAATATGCAACTTTTATTTAAAAAATAATAATAATAAAAAATTTAAAAATCAATTTACGCCAAAACAATTTTCCTTGAAAAGGAAAAGAAAATAAGAGCTAAAACTGAGAAAGTAAATCGCATTTTGTCAGATGAACAGCATATTTGAGATTTCTTTATATTTTTCACCTTTTCGTTTTATATTTTTCACGCATTTGTCAATTAATATACTATGTTAAGTGATTAGACAATAATTATGGTCATAACTACTAAATTTTTGTTGAACATATTTGATTTCTTTGAGACGAATCCCAATAATGATACCCTGTTTTTAGGGTTGAGAGGCTGGAAAATTTTGATTTTGTAGAGATTTATGCTTTGTGATGTAAAAACTTTACGCTTGTGATTTTTGATTAATAAAATATGCAACTTTTATTTAAAAAATAATAATAAAAAAAAATTTAAAAATCAATTTACGCCAAAACAATTTTCCTTGAAAAGGAAAAGAAAATAAGAGCTAAAACTGAGAAAGTAAATCGCATTTTGTCAGATGAACAGCATATTTGAGATTTCTTTATATTTTTCACCTTTTCGTTTTATATTTTTCACGCATTTGTCAATTAATATACTATGTTAAGTGATTAGACAATAATTATGGTCATAACTACTAAATTTTTGTTGAACATATTTGATTTCTTTGAGACGAATCCCAATAATGATACCCTGTTTTTAGGGTTGAGAGGCTGGAAAATTTTGACACGATTTTTAAATTCAGAATAAATATAATATGAAATTAGTAAGATGAGATTTAGTGTAATAAGATTGAGATCAAACTCGGTATACATATTAATAAAAGAGTCAATTTTTGATCGACCCGTAATTAATCAACTTTATCTACTTCTCATTATACTAATAATTAATGTTGATGCTTAGTAATGAAATTTTTTCATGTTATTTGTTAGAATGTAATCTTATTTTATTTATTATTATGTGTTTGTTTTTATATATATATGAACTTCATTGGACTGTAATATTATTTTAATTAAATATTGTGTTGAGAAGTTGGTTTGTGTTTATTAACTATAATTGTGGATAAGTAGATATTGATGATTAAATTGATTGTGATGAATATAATTGTAAATGTTTATAATTGATATAATTTATGCTGATAAGATATGAAATTCTGTTAACCAAGTCATAAATTTAACCAATTTATATTAAACAAGTCAAAACGGGTTGAAATTGGTCATGTTTGAGTCAACCTAACACGGTATTTATATTAAATAGGTTAAACGGATTGTATTATGTCACCCATTTATTTAAACAATTCATGTTAGTGGTTAAGATTTTTACCAGTTTAATTAAATAAGTTGGTTTGACTTAACACATATAGTTATATACCGATGCTCGACACGATATAAATCAAACACATGAACCCAAAATGCAACCCATATAATTTTCTATTAGGAAATATCACTCATCCAGTTATTCTCTCACCCGCTTTTTTTCATGGGCGATTCATGCAAGCTTTGCAATTGCAAGGCATCAAATGGGGATGACAATTCGTGTTATTTTGTCGGGTTTAGATAAGACTATTTAATTAAACGGGTGAAATTTTTCAACTATAACATATTATTTTTGTGTCGGGTTAACGGATCGTATAAAAAATTATCAACACTTATATTGTGTGTCAAATTTAAATTGTGTCAAGACATAAGCAGTCGCTAATTTGAATTTTATCAAAAATTGTCACTATGCCCTGTGAACCTTTCTTTTTGGTAGCCTCACAATCCCATTATTTTAGGCATTTACCCATAAAGGGCAGAGCATGAAAAACCCGTTTTCCGTTAAAATATCATGTAGCTCAACTCATGATGTCCGTTGTTTATGCGAAACCCGTGTTTGACTCTGTTCCTACCACTAGTTTTTTCTCAAAGCCCAGCTCGATTTCTTCATTTATAAATTACTGAAACATGCTAAATGAATCCCTATAATCCTTATTTCGCAGTTAAAATTCACAATTAATGTTAGAGAAATGTTTACCCATTAGATTTTTTAGGGCTGTTCAATCTCTCCACCACCCTATGAATTTTCTCAGGTAAACCCTCGAAGGATTGGCTCAAGTGGTAATAATTTTGGTCTTTGTGGTAATCCCACGAGATTTAAGATTTAAATCCCTTTTGGTGAAATAATTTATTAGGGCAACGCACTGGTGAAGTCGGAGTATTACCCGTTCCGTATGGAGAGAACCCTTTACACGGATTTGAAGTTTACCTGATAGGAGTAGATATACGAATTGACTTTATTTAAAAAAGTTCTTCGTCATATAAAAAAAAAATGTATTTTCTCAAGTTCTGGTAAATACACCAAGGACCCAAGTTAAAACAAAACTCTAAAAACTATTTACCTTCGGGTTTGAATTAAAAAAAAATAATAGGTAAAAAAAAAAGTATATACTTGACCTTACACTAGATATATACCTTGACCAAATTCTGTATTTCACCCTAACCTACAAGTTTTTAATGTTGCAAATTTAGTATTATTTTGAAGGGTTTATACTTTTCCTATTTTATAAATAATCAGCTTTTATTAAACCCCCCCCCCCCCCCAAAAAAAAAAAAAAAAAAAATCCAAATATGCAAGAAATATATAAAAGAAGACACGTCTGGTAGTTTGTCTTCGCATTATTACCGGAAGCAAAAAGGGTAAATCCAAATCGAATATCCCAACCAACCCTTTGCGATGGTCGATGGACAACGAGAAGACCGGGACAAAAGTTTAACTGTACAAAGTTTTTAACTGATTATGATTGAAAGTTTACAAAAAGCATTGAAAATGTTCAAAAAATCTAAAAACCAGACCTAATTACACACCGACAGATTCAAAAGAAGAACAATTTTGATCTGGCACTAGCTAGGCCACCGCTCAACTACAGTCTACAGCAAGAAATCCATGAACTTTAGCCAAGCAAAGCCGCCGGTCTTGGAAGCTTTCTCAGCCTGTTTTGAACACGATGAAGACGGCGTCGTTGTGCCACCGTCCACCGCAGTCTTTTTGGAGCACAGGAAAAAGTTTCTCGATCCAAGTGCCATCAGCTTCTCCTCCCTATCCAAGCCTGGCCCACCACACCAAAAACAAACAAACCACATCCACCGTCAATTGTCAATCGTCACCGTCCACGCGTATCACAATCAAATCATATATATATATATATATATATATATATATATATATTTTTTTTTTTTTTGAATAAACAATCAAATCATATTTAAACCAATAAACCATCCATTTTAGCACTCACACGGGCACACGGCTTCGGTATCTTACAGCCGTATGCAAATTGGTTAATTAAAATCTTAAAAAAATATATAAATTGATTAAAGAGGGAGTCTGAAATTTCGATTTTGTAGATAAAAAATTGTAATTTTAAACTAAATTATACAAAATAAATGGTTTAAAAATTACGGATTTAAAAAATTACAATTTAAAAATGTAAAAAATTAATTTTTCAAATAATAGTTAAGAGATGGTTTTTTAAAACTCATAATTTTAAAAGTTAATTTATAATTTTAAAAGTTAAATTGTAACTTTACCAAACACTTAATTATATTTTTTCAAATTATTTTTTCAAATCACACTTTAAAATTATTATTTTCAAATCGCTTTTTTTAAATTACAAACTCAAGATCGTAACTAAAAACTTCAAAAACGTGTTTATCTTATTTTGTAAATTAAATGTATTTCCAAATATTAAGAAAACTGTACATCAATACATAAATTTTTTCTTTTTTATTCATTTCTCTCTTGAAAGTATATGTTTAAAAAATATATAAAATTATTTAAATAATATATATATAAAAAAAATTAATGTTAAATGTATATAAAAAACCGTTGGCTCGAATAAAAAAAAAATTATAGTTTTTAGTTTGTTATTTTAGATAAAACTATTTTAATATTAACCATGAACTGAACTCAATCCACAATCCAGATTCGTTCTAATTACGTTAAACCAATCAAACGGCTAAAATATAACGAGATATGTATGTGTCTTACTTTCTAAGCTGAACTGCGAGTAATGGAGGTCGAACATGGAGGAGTCGGTGGTCGGCAAGATTGGCCGGCGGCCCTCCTTCGCGTAAAGCCGCACAGCCGCGGCGATCAGATCGGATACCATCGATTCCGGCGTCATCACGACCTGTACGGGCCCGAGGCTCCCCTGGATCGTCACGTTCAGCAGCAACTTCGTCAGCCTTGGCCGTCCCTCCTGCGCCGTTGTTCCGGCCGCGTTCTTAGAGGAGAGCAAATCCGGCAGCGTTTTTGGCCGCCGAAGCTCCGCTGCCATAGAAACCTGATTCAGTCCGTGAAACGAAGACGATTTCTGAGTTAGTTTGCCCCTCCTGTTCTTCTCCTCCGGTCCTCTCCGGTGAATCTTCGAAGTCGGCATCCTACTTAAATAATATAAAGAAATAGACCAAATAGGAATTTTCTTGTTTTTGTTTTTTCCTTGTGTCTATCCAGCTACCTCAAACGCCGGTATCGAAAGAACCTGAGGCGAGGGAATCCGAGAGCTGGGGCAGAGCTTCGGCTCTCAGGTTCCCGGTCACCGGAAGCTATCATAACCTGAACGGTATAACCGTAAATGATCGGGAAGGCCAAAGGCAAAGTGGCGTGAGGGCCAGATAGAGAGAGTCGAATGAGGAACCAACCGTAGCCCCCCAATAGATTTTATATGAGGATGATGATAAGGGTATGTTAGGAACTTGGCACTATTTGACAGGGGCGACGGGCTATATCCGGTTCTGGAGAGAGAGTGTTTGGTCAAGGCTTCAACTTTTGTGGTCAAACATCCAATGGAAGGACAGGAGACCGGCTGGTGCCCGTGCCCCCAACACATGTGTGGCCTGCGTTAAGTTTATTGTTGTTTTTGCGTAAGGTTTCGCCGCCGTAACTGCTTCGTGCTAAAGTGCGCCGCAGTAGTCAGGTAGTTTTACCAAGGTTATTGTTGTAGGACACGTGGAAGAATCACTGTGGTATGGTCGTCCGCGTTTCGCGTGCACTGTTGCGAAACTGTTGCAATTATCATTCTCAAGAGGTGGCTATAGATGATCAATCAATCAGCCATTTGGCACCTATTTACTGACATCGGGAGCACGTGTCAAAAAGTAAGCAGCTTCGTGGTAAGCCCACCTAAATTTTTTCCTTATCTTCTGGCAAATCCTAAAAATATAAAATATAAAAATTAAATCAATTTTAAAATATAAAAATTCATTTTACTTTCTATATAATTGTTATTCTGTGAAAACTTGGTAAATTAAAAACCGTTATTATATTTTATAACATCTCGTAAACAAGAGAAAAAGTTGAAACCTTAAGGTCTCGTTTGGTTCGCAGAATGTCTATTCCATTAGGAAAAGGAATAACTATTCCTGGGAATAGATAAAGGTGGAATTGAATAACTATTCCTATTCTTTTGTTTGGTTGTAACGGTGGAATAGAACATTGCATATGTATTCTTTTGTTTGGTACAGTGCAATACATTGATGAATAGAATCATATTATAATCAAATTTCCTAAAACATCCTTATAATAATATAATTTATATTCTTAAGGACATTTTTTTTCTTTATTTTAGAAACATAAACAGTCATACTGACTTCTTCTTTTCTTTTTTCTTTTTTTTTTTTTAATTTCAGAGTTCATGGCATTTTTTTTTCTTTTTCTTTTTTTCATATACAATTACTCTACAAAATGATTTATAAGAAAAAAAAAAAAACACACACACACACACACACACACACACACACATAATCATCATATCACCATCATAAAAAAATAAAAAGAAAAAAATAGATCATCTGCAAAGTCATTTTTATTTTATTCATTTTTATTTGTTTTTCTGCAACAAACATTCGTTTTTTTGCTTACAAAGTAAAATAATTTATAAGAAAAAAAAAAAAAAAAAAACATAATCATCATATCATCATCATAAAAAAATAGATAATCTGCAAAGCCATTTTATTTTATTCTTTTTTGTTTGTTTTCTAGCAACAAACATTCGTTCTTTGCTTAGAAAGTTTTTCCCAAGCCTCCGCAAGGCAATTGGAGTCCCCCCCCCCCCCCCCCAGCGATATCAAGAGGTACTTGTTTTACTACGTCTAAGTGCATTCTGTAGACTACATCACAGGAAAAAAAAAATGTAACCCACAACAAATTAAGTTAGGTTGAGAAACAGAGAGAGGGGGATGAGAATATAATTGCAAAGATGGAGAGAGATACTGATGGTGCATTTGAGTGTTGAATTTTTGAAATCAGAATTAAATTCTTATTCTGTTTGCGAATTTTGAGGTTTGATTTTTTATAAAAAGTTAAATAAAATATGATTTATTTTTGAAAAAAATAGAATCAGAATTATATTTTATTTCAAAATTTCGTATCCAAATACGCCATGAGTTGAGAAATAGAGAGAGATGGATAAGAGACTTGGGTGTTGATAGGGTTGGGGCTTTTGGGCAAAAAATGAATTTTATTTATTCCAACAGGAAAGGAATAGGTATTCCACTCCTTTTTTAGTGGAATACCTATTCCTCTTCGTAAGGGAATAGCTATTCCGTGGGAATAACTATTCCCTTAAATAATATACAACCAAACAAAGGAATAGCTATTCCGTAGGAATAACTATTCATTTCCATGGGTCTAATCCGCAAACCAAACGAGGCCTAAGGCTCCGTATGGCTTGAGGATGGCTAAGTGTTGGCTCGATGGTCAGTGGCGGAGCCAGAATATCGACTCACGGGGGGCAAGAATCACAAGATTAAAAGAGTTTCTAAAAAAAAAAAATTGATTACAAATATTAAAAAAATATAACTAACAAAATTCAAAATAAATAATTTAATTAACTATCATCTAAATGTAATTTATATTTTGCATTATCTATAAGCATAACAACAACAACAAAAAAATAGTTCTCAAATCATGCGTTTTTTTCAATATATATATATATATATATATATATATATATATTACCATAATTATCACCTTTTCAAAAATTTGTTAAATTTACCCAACAGATAAATAGTTGGCCGGGTAACTATTATTCAAGCCCTTTTTTTTTTATTCAAACTATTATTCAAGCCTTAACTTAAGACCAAAAAAAAGCAGAAGACAAAGAAGAAGAGTCAAAAAAGTCAAAAGGCAAGGGCAGCTCAGGAAAAAAAGTTCTAAACTTTTTAAACTTTTTTCCGTATAAGCATTACTCATGCTGAAAGTTTGAAACGGAGCGCTTTTTTTTTTTTTTTTGAAACTAAACGGAGCGCTTTTTCGTCTCCACGAGTAAGTGTCCTTTAATGAAACGGGGCGTTTAATAACAACTAAAACTCTAAAGCTTAAACGCACCGTTTGAATCTTCTTCTTCGTGAAACTTATTTCTAAACCTAACTTTCATATAACTCTGAAACTAAAACAGTAAAACTTACAAAAAAAAAAAAAAATCTGCAAATTGAAACAGTGAAACATTGTCTGCTTCTTGCCCCCGCTGGTGATATCTATGCCCCTTATGGTTGGTTTAGGGTGGGCAACCAAGGTATCCAAGAAAATTTTACCAGGTGTAAGAAAAAATTTTGTGAGTTGAGAGGGGGCACTTGCCCCCTCTCGACCCCCCCTGGCTCCGCCCCTGTCGATGGTAGTCTAATGTTGGTTCAAGAATGACTTAGTGATAATTCGAGGTGATTCGGTAGTTGTTTAGTAGTGGTCCAGCTAACGGTGTCCTGTTTTGGCTTGATGGTGATCCAATGGTAATTTGATAGTTTGAGAATGAAAAATTCAAATTCAAATAATGGTTTACAAAATTTATAAAAGAAAATTATTTTTTAAAACTAAATAAGTTTTTTTGGTTCGGTTTGATTATTTTTTTTGAGTAGCACCAAACAATAAAAAATGGAAAATGTTAAATGTTAAATTTACAACACCAACACAACAACCACACAACAACCCCTCACATGAGGGTGGACCCCACACACTGGGGCCCACCCTCATGTGAGGGGTTGTTGTGTGGTTGTTGTGATGGTGTTGTGTATGAATCAAATCCCATAAAAAATATGCAAAGCATTTTTCATAAAATATGTCACCCAGAAACAAGTGAAGGCTAAATTTTGACGGATATTTAAGCCGCCTACAAGATTGGGGATTAATGTTAATTTCTGGATAGAGATAGACATGTTTTTTCATTGGGAAAAAAAAGAGGCACGTGTAAGCACAAATGGGGACAGTTACAATTAACAGCTGCATAGAGAGCCAAATAAGGTAAAGACAACCCAAAATAATTCAACCATACGAGGTAGGCAAATAATTTTTTGGCTCAATGCTTGAGATACTTTAATTTTATTCCAAGTGATCCCCCAAGATACTCTACTAGTAAAAAAAGATTTGGGATTATTTACAAAAAAATAAATAAATAAAATTTGGGATTTGGTATATGTGCTGTATATATATATATAGTTTTATTTGGGATTTGGCAAATGTGCTGTACAAATATATTTAGTTTTATTTTTTTTTTCTCATAGAAAATTTAAAATTAAATTTGAAACTTTTAAAAAACTTCTAGAAATATACCATAATTTTTTTTTTTTTTTTTTTTAAGCAGTTAAAGTTGGAATAGAACAAAGCCGAAGTTGCCTGTGGGTAGAAGTTGTACTTTTTAAAAGTTTTGTAGACAATAAAAATACTCTACTCTTGGCATCCGTAATTTTTCTAAGCCAATAGATAATCATTATTCACAAAAAAAAAAAAAAAAGAGTGGTGCGGTAACTAGGACTGTGCAAAAAAAATTGTCTGCTGCAAGCCGGCTGTGAACTGATCGACATCGCTTAGACTGGGTTGTAGAATTTTTTCATTTCTAACAAAGTTGGTTCGATAGGCATAATAGGTTTTAGGAAGCCAGTATTTCGATCGAAACCGACCCAACATTACCGAGATTACAACAAATTAAAACGTCGTTTTTATCCTTCAAAACGACATTGTTTTTATCTTTCGAACCCTCTCATTTCTCAAACCCTAATCCTCTCAGTCTCAGCCTCTCTCTAATTTCTCCCCCACTCATGGCCGACATTGCCGACAACCACTATAACCAACATGTCGGTGACATAAACGTTGATTGGCAAAAAAAAAAATGGTGAAAATTTCGAGTTTACCTACTTTGGCGGAGCAAAATGCGAAAATGGCTATTCTGTTATTGAATTATTTAACTTCTAACCCTAGCAGTAACCAGGTCATTTTAGACATACCAAAAACTAAAATTGAATTTAGAGTGTGTTTAGCTCCTGATTTTTCAGGCCAAACGTGCCTTTTTAATCATAATCACATAAGATGTCTAGTTTAGAAGTACGTTTGAAAGAACAAAAAAAATTACAGTTTGAAAATGTGAAAAAATTACGTTTTCAATTTGTAGGTAAGGTCGAATCGCGATTTTATCAAATGATAACAATGTTTTTAAAAATCATGTTTTCATTAATGGTTTCAAAATGTGCAAATTGAAAAATAACAATTTTAAAACCCACTTAATGAAAATACAATAAAGCGTTTGATAAAATTACGGTTCAATTTTTAAAATCATGCATTTTTAAAAATACTCATCTTTTACAATTTAAAGACATGTTTTTTCACGATTTCAAGCATACTACCAGATGAAACGCTTTTTACCGTTGTGTGTTAAATGTACTTTTTGCCTGCGAAATTACATGGCTAAGACAGAAACCAAAATTGTCTATCTTGGTTAAAAAATAAATGGCTAGTAAAATCTGGAGAAACAAACAATAATTAACATATGGTCTTACCTGTCGCTAATCCAAAATTTAAGTTAAATTATACATATACTGATCAGTAGTTTTGAACCTAAAAGTCAGCTTCACCTTATAAAATATAATTTGAGTTAAAAGTCTATGCAAATTATTTCTTCGGTAGAATCTATATATCTAGTGCTTAGATTAAATAATTACTAATTAATCATCATTTGTCCAGTACTATAGGAACTGATATGGACATGACATCAACTTTAATTTGTTTAGCAACAACAAAAGTAATTTCCGGAGAGAGACAGAAAAGACAGATTTTTTTTTTTTTTTTTTTTTTTGGTAATATGAATGGTTTAACTTTAGAAGATTTATGTCCCTAGTTGAAAATAATAATTTAATGGTTGATTTTCATTATCATCAAGCTATATGACAAATAATGAGAAATGCATATTTTTTTTTTAATAGTATACGCTTCTTACATGTTAAAAGAATCCCTACAAATTATTTTATAAAAAATTTATATTCATCATCTAAATAAGGTTACTCGAAAATTATTTCAAATAGTGTATGTAGTTGATCTTGAATATGACTGAGATTTGAATGAGTAATATTTTGACATGACGTATGCATAGTTCGTTCATTAGATTCTCTTATATCAAAAATTAGGTAAGGAATTGAACTTACACCTTGTTTAGTTCATTAAGTAAAACCAAATCAACCAAAAAATGATGATTCTAAGACGCAATGAATGGTTTAAAATAGATTAGAGTGTCAAAGAAGACCCTACATTCAATCGAAAAAGAAGTTGATTTAGATTGATTGGATAAAGTTGATTTAAATTGATTGGATGCTCCGAATTTTCAACTCTTTCCATTTTTTTAAAAAAAATTTCAATTTTGAAACTCAAATGGGCTAACTCAATTTTTTTTTTCCCAACTCGATTGGGTTACACCAGATTATTATTACTATTTTTTGAATTCGCAGAAGGATTAGCGGTGGACGAGGATGAAGATCTTGCTGCATTTAGTGTAGAGCGATGTCATTTCTGCCGGTGGTGGAGAGGTTTGCGGCGAGGCCCTTGAGTGTGGTGGTTGTTGCGGCTAGAAAGGAGTTTGGTGACAGGACTGAACGAAGGAGTTGGTGGATGAGTAGGACTTGGAGTCAGTTCGTGAAGGCCGAGAACCAACGAGGGTTCTCAAACAATAAATAGTGCTCATCGGCGGATGGGCAAAGCTTCGAGGGAGCGAGCACTTGATGAATTCTATCGCTGCCGATGTAAACGATGGATGTGTTGGTGGTGTCAGCGTCATTTCACAACGAGCGTGGCATGATGGAGTTTGTTGACTCTTGTGTAATTTTCCCAATTTAGAGGCAGTCTTTGGGGTTGGAGCTTGCCTCAGCAAAGGATAAGAAAAAAAATACCCAAACATAAATTTTGAAAATTATTCAATTTTTTTCAAATTATAATTCACCTTCCCAAATATGTTTTTCCCACTTTTTTTTTTTTTTTTTTTTTTTTTTTTTTTAATGCTTTCTAAGCCATCCAAATATAATTTTAAAACTTCTTATTTTTTTTCAATATTCACAAATTTGAAAACAGTACAAAAAAATTACATACCCAAATAAACCGGGATGTCTTGTAAAAAAGTTGAATCTTGACAATTAGTTAGCTTACTCATGAATTCTCATACCTTACTAGCATTTTTATCAAGTAGCATCCTTTTTTCTCTTTCCTTTATTTGGGTTTGTACCTGCGGTTTCGTTAAGAAAGCGGGTAGTTAATATACTTGCGTGTAATACTATAAAGTTACAAATCACATTTTTTTTCCTATAATTATTTAACAATATTGATACGATAGTCTCGATCAACATCTTGTTATTAAAAAGAAAAAAAATAAAATATTAATTAAGACGTACACGTCAACATTATAAAATAATTATATAATAAAAATGTGAGGAAGGACGCAACGTGTCGGTAGATACTCGGAATTAAATGTTTTAGTCGTAAGGGGTTGTATGATTGAGTAGAATGATAGATTGGTCATTTAAGCAACTGGTGCAGGTGATATTCGCAATTTGTGAGTTATCGTTAGGAAAGGAGCTAGACAGATAGGGGGTGCCAATGTGCCATGATTTGTGCAGGTGGGTCTAGCTAGAGCCGAGCCAAAGATGTGTCCACCGGGGTCCGGCCGGGACCATTTGGCAGTGACACTGCGACACTACCACTCTCGACTCACTAACTTCCTACTGTTAAGGTTTCTTGTCTTATGTAAATTATTGCCGCATCATTCTTCAGACATAACAAGTGGGACAAGAATAATTTATGGATGTGAGGTTTCCCATGGGACAACCCCACTGAAGATTATTAGGATGCTCACCGTTTTACTAGGAATTGTTGTGTTGTCCACTTTATTTTGATGTGTATAATAAGTTATATGAAGTTATTTTTAAAATTTTAAATGATATAACAATATATATTATTCATGAATTTTTCGATAGAGAAAAAAAACGATCATTGAAAATATGTTAGTTCTAGAAGATGTTCAATGAAAATATTGAATAAAACGGGTTTAGAAAAAGAAAAAAAAAAGGGAGCATATTTGGACATCTATGTACGAGAATAAGGGAGATTTTACTTGGGATATCTGCCCCTTTTTTATAAGATACTCCATAAATACGCAATTATTTTTCATGTAGTGCCCTAGGTCGGATTACCGAAGGTCTACTGACTGCCTATGCTTCATCTTGTAAGAGGAGCAGCTACCCAATCTATATGATGTACGTGTCAAATTTAGGATCTAACAATATTTAAGAGATATTACTTGAATGCGACTCATAGTTAATTAAATTTTGACAATAAAATAATTTTTCTCCAAGTTACTTGTAATCAAGAAGAACTTGGTCCCCCTCATTTGCAATTGCTGCCAAAATCTCAATCCAACTCTCTCTCTCTCTCCTTGTGTGGGAGTGAGACTACCATCAATCGAGCAAGCTTGTGTTAGACGAATAGATGTGTTCATGTATTGTATATCTCATAGCTAGTTGGTCCCAATTTTGGGATTGGTTTCATTTATGGTTCGTCAGGTCTCTAAATTAGATTCTCTTAAATTATGTCAAAATTTAATCGGATAATTAGTGATTAGACAGCTCAATTTTTACTTGATCATATGGGTCTCATAAGTAATATCTCACAATCACATGTCCAAATTTTTTTAAATTCGGTCAAATAATTAAAAATATCCTAATCATGCGCCTCTTGAGTTAACTAATGGCTTATCTTCAACATTTTTAGCCTTTTAGGCACCTACGGCCGATGGTTAGCCAAATTTTTGGAATTTGGTTTTGTTTTCTTCTTCTTTCCGTGTCTTGGCGGGCTCAACTCGTTAAGTGCCACGTTTAAGCAATTATCATGAGTCTCCTTTTTCTTTTTTCTTTTTTTTGGATGATGTGTACGTTGGTATATTTTAATATTTCTCTTATGGTGGAAATTAAAGGATTTTGAACCTTGGGGTATGTTTGACAAACAACATAACATTACACGATAGTGGAGAACACTATTTTAATTATTATTATTTTTTTTTTATTTTTTCACATTTTTCAATAACAATTTACATCAAAACATTCTCAATTTTTTTACTTTTTATATCACATTAATATTTTTTTTTTATTATTTAAATAAAAAAATTCACTATAATATACAATTTTTTCACCTTTCTATATAAATTTTTTTTACTTTATATCACATCATCACTTTTTACTAATTCTAAAACTAACAATCTATTACTCTGTTATGTTCTTTACTAAACAAGCCCTTGAATTCTGGCAGTGGTAGGCAGGGTTAAACAGAAAAACCTACTTGATGTGACCATTAGTGCATGGTCGGTGCACTAATGGGTAGAAGATATAACAAAAGGTGGCAAACTGTGGAAATAATTTGACTAATTAACACAAGAAATGTCAGAAGAGGAAGTGCTGTCCCTCACAAACTATTATTTAATATAATTTCTATATTCTAAATGTAATAAATGATGACATCTCTCTGTGTGTGGAGTGTGTGGATGGAGAAGTCAGGTTTGAGTCCCATCGAAAAAAACAAAAAAAAAAAAGAAAAAAAGAAGCTTACTTGATGTTTGAGGATGGAGTTCAGCAAATTTATTTTCTATTTTAATTACCTAATTTTTCAAAATATTTACATCCGACTCACGATTTTAATCATTCACTCTCGTTATTCTATTTAAATATTCATTTTCAATGGCCTCTACATTCTTTTTTTTTTCTTTAAGATGAAAGAAAATTTAAGAGATTTTTTTAATACCTTTTTCATATTTGGCGAGTGAGCATTGTAGCAGCTCGATCACCAGATGTTTTAGCATTTTGTTGAGCTGAATATAGTTCAATTTTGATCTAATTTTAACATCTTGACTAGCCAAACTTTATAAATGTTATTTTGACTAGTCGAATGATAATGCTTAGAGCTTATAGTGTTCTTGTCATTAGAAAAAGAAAAAGAAAAATGTTAATATGCTTTCTCTAAAGTTTGCTATAGAAATATTTGTCTTATAGGAATTGATGCACATGTGGTGGCATGGTGCTATATAATTCCATTAAATTATCTTAATTTCTACATATATAGAACAAGCCACCATGCTGCCTTTTTTCAGATATGAATATAAAAACTTCAGAGGATTTTGCACAAGGCAGGCCACTATGGTAATGGTGGCGTGTAGGATACAAACATTGGAGAGAAAAGCATTCTAACTCTATAATTAATATATCACGACAAAAATTATAATTTTAATTAAATAGGTGGTGTGCCGGTGGTGGAGCCATATAAAATCCCATAATCAAAACCTTAAACAATTCTTACGAGGAACATAACTTTGTATGGCCAATGATTTAGTTGACTAGCAGGCTAGCAGCGGTTTTTTTTTTAAAAAAAATTTTAGAGGGAGAAAATCAAAATATTTGATGTTTTCTTATTCAAATAAATTACACAGTACACAAAAACTTTCTTTATACTATTTAAATATTATTTAAATTAAATACTAAGGGAAAGAGAGATAAAATTAAAATCATTTAAATATTATTTTAAAGAAGTTGTCCCTGGTTTTAGGTGTGTTTTATGTTTTGGATTATTTGTTAATTTGTTATAAAAAAATAAAAAAAGATAAAAAGAAAAAAACAAACAGAGCAAGATTCTTTATCGGATTCAGAGTATAGGGAGGGAGAAAATGAAAGGAATTTGAATTGTTTCGTTTGTTTCGGCGTAAAATGTTTTTTGAAAAATGCTTTTGGTATTTTTCGGTGTTTAGTGAGGGCAAATATAATGGTTAATGAAAATTATTTTCAGTTTAACCGTAAAAACCTCTTTAACTTTTGAAAAACAATTTACAATTTTTTTTTTTATTTAAACTCTTCATTTTTACACTCACATTTGTAGAAATTTGCCACCGTCATGCACCGGAGTTTGTCGGCAACCCAACTCTACCGTCGAAAATTCCCGAATTTTAGTAACTGATTGTCGGAATTCAGCAGACCAGATTCAGGCCAAACTGCCTGAAATCTAAAAATTTCGACATTTTTTTTGGAATTGTAGCCAATTTGGCCAGAATCTGCAAGTTTTTGTCAGACTCTGACAATTTTACCGAATTCTGACAGACCAGATTTCTACAAACCAAACAACACATAGCCGCGCGTGAAGGCTTCCTCGGCCGTAAAGCAAAACATATGTTCTTGGATTCAAACGTTTTAAATTAGCCTACTTTTAGTCAAGCGAAATAAGTTGGTCTTATGACTGAAGAAATAAGTTTGTAAGTTGTATTCGTTAAACTATTAACTTTGCCCAGAAGTTTCTTCTTCTTCTTTATTTTTTTTTATTTTTCGAAGTCAAATTATCCACTTGGGCCGTTGGGCGGTCCACGGACCACAACTTGTTACTAGTCATAAAGTTAGAACATGTGACGATGTGTCATGAAAATTCGAGATGAGGATGAAACATTTGATGGACAAATCGAATCTGTGTCGCAATCAAACTGACGCATTCATCAACTTGCATATAATATAAGTAGATCCCTCTCCCTTTGTTCTTTTGTTAAATACATTGCATTGGACATAAAATAATTTCAATTGCTAGACCCAAATCAAATACTATAAATTGGTAATTAAGGACCTTGTGAACCTTTTTTTTAAATTTTTTTTTTTTTTTTTTTACATACTTAAAGTAGGCTACATCCGTGGTGTGATAAATGAGATTATTACTTATAAAGAAATGGATAGAAGTTTCAAATATTATTATTCAGAAAAAAAAAAAAGAAGAAGAAATCAATTGGTTATACCAATATAAAGATTTTCTTAAGGAATCTTATTTTGATTAAGGATGGTATCAATGTATTTGGTGTGTCTCTCCACTTGATTGACTCTGCATCCACCTCTTCTTTAAAGTTTGAGGTCCCCAAGTAGAATTGACACCGTTTGGCAAACTATTTTATTTTTATTTTTTTAAAAAATAAAAATAAAAATATTTATAATATTTATATCACATTAATTATTTTTTATTATTATTTAAACAAAAAAAATTATTAAAAAAATGTAACTTTCTTAGTTTTTTCTTATAAAAATTATATATATATATATATATATATATATATATATATATATATATATATATATATATATATATATATATATATATATATATATATATATTTTTTTTTAATCATATCAATTACTTCTTTTTACCGCTATTAAAACACAAATTTCACTCAAAAATGGTTTACCAAACATACCCACGTGTGTCTGCAAGTCACTTCCATAGAATTTGGAGGTCTGTAAGCCTTTGTGCTCCACACACATGGACAATATTCTCTTAATTATTGGTAGGGCACAACCTGAAAAATGGTTGTACAAGTTCTAAACCTATCATATTTCATGTAAATTACTGCACTTTAGGTCCATTTACGTATATAGGATCAAACAGTTTCTGTAATTGGTTCGATTAATTACAGGAATATTTAAAGGACAGAAATTTCTTACAAATCGGTTTGTAAGAAATTTCGTACATCCCATGTATAAGAGCGAGATGTATCGTTTAAATATGTGAGAAACATATGTTTTTCTATTAATGCTATTTAAAATAACATGTACTTCTCTCGTGTCAAATGACACATGTCAATTTTATTTGTGCATTGTATGACAAATCGATTTATAAGAAATTTTTGTCCATATTTAAACTTTGCTTCTCGTAGGATTACAGCTTTTCCAGTTAAACTGGATTGTACTAAGCCGCTTGCAAGTTCTTAAAGGGTATTTATTTTCAGATACAGCTAATTAAGCACGTTTTGTGGCATACGGGGAGCAACCGTGGCCCGCCCAATTGACAACGTTAATTCCCAATTCCAAACAAAAGGAAAAGACACCCCACGAAAAAACAAACCATATATAAAAACGTAGACAGGTAAAGTGGTCTACGTCTCATTGGAAAATTGATGATGTTATAGCAGATATGCTAAATATGCATCGCATACGGCTAAATATGTAGTCAAAAAGGGCGATTTTAAATTGAATCGTGGAAAATGAATCATTTAAAATTATAATTTTTAAAATTTACAAATTAAAAACGTATAAAATATATATTTTTAAATTGTAAGTAAGATGATGATTTTTTAGAAAATGCATAATTTTAAAAGTAAAATTACGATTTTGCTAAACATTTAACTATATTTTTAAAAATCATGTTTTCAAATCTCAAATCCAAACGGACCATAACACTTCCTTCACGCATGGGCTCAAACTCCATTTCATAGTAAATGTCTGGAGTTCAAACTCCGACTCCGTCAATTCACCCTTTAATTCAGTTAAATATTTCACGTGTTGAGTCTCACGTATTAAAATAGAGTTTGAGCTTACACGTGACAGAAAATGTTAAAATATTGATTAAATGATTAAATTTTATTATTTTCTATCGGCTGAAGCTTTTGGAATAAATAATGATTTAATATAGTATCATAGTCAAATGTCTTGAATTTCATTATTGACCCTACAATTTACTTCCCGTTTCAATTAAATATTTCACCTTAATGGAATATGTGTGGCCATTATTTTGTTACTTTTATTTCATTATTACCTAAAGAGATATTATACGTTTACAATTTCTGTATAAACTCTTATGCAATTTCAATAAAATTTTTTTTTTAAAAAAAATAACCATTGAATATGTAGACCCACGTTTAAGAAAACAGATCCAATTAATAATTTGAAAAATAATTATTAAAGTTGTACAATAATTATATCAAGAATTCTACGGCAATTATTTCTCCTATTTAAAATATACCCTTGATCGCAACGCAAGTAGGTCCAGTGGATCAGACAACAACTCAATCAGCTCAACCAGTCAAACCAGGGCAGCTTCCTTGAAGAGGATAAGAAACAAATATCAGCTCTGGATGAGGACCAGAAACAATCTTCTAAATCAACACTATCAGCTTGATTTCTCTTGCAATTATAGTCAAACACAAACTCTTGTATGTACACTGAATATTATAAATAAAAGACTCACTCTCACCGTGCTTTCCCTGCTCTTGTTTTCCTATATTATTGCTGCACTTGGTGTTTTGATATGTTTTGCCTCTTCAAATCTACATTTTTTTTTTCTTATTGCAGATAATTCAATGGATCGGGCCATTTATTTGAACAATTTTCAATAATTTGAGAGCAAAACCAACTAAAATTAGGGCACAATGATGAGTGTGAAGAAATCTAAAATAAAATAGTAAAAACAAAAGCAAGAAAGAAAACAAAATACAAAAAAATTATAGGTGATTCGGTGTTAGACCTGAGGGCTACATTATGCTCTTTGACTTGTTTATCTACATTACAAAAATCGTTATTTATATGACTTGGAGTAAATATTGTTGGTACAGTTTCCGGTATGGTGACGTGTCGCCTGAAGATTCGCTGTTGATTTCTACCGAATACCTCAACCCTGCAAAAAGGAACAAACAACTCGTCGGGGGTGCCGACCACGCCCACTCCGATGCCTAAGTCAGTCTAAAAAGTTTTCTGCAGAGTATTCTGAATATTAATCTCAGGAGCTTAGAGAATTCGTCTTTATACCTGGTGTGACGGTCTTTATTTATAGGCCGGACCTTCTTGACACCTAGTTGGATTAGGAGTTTGAGTCCTGGTTGAACTTTAACTATATCTTCAGGGAATTCGAGTAGGAGTGTGAAGTCCGTAGTTGATCGCGTTTGTACTTCTTTAAACTTGATTCCATGTCAATAACCATTTTATCCCATAAATTATGGATCTGTAGTTTATCCCTGATCTTCTGGGATTCTATCTTATCTCATTCTAAGACGGACGTGGCGCATGGCACCTTTCAGAAGTCTGTAGCACATTTCAGCTAACCTCCGAGGCGATGATATCCGAGACGTGTTCGCTCCGACCTAGAGATCTCGGGATATATCTGTACCACAACGGGGTTATGTAAGTCCGAGATGTTGACACATCCAATAGATATCACCCCGAGGATATATCACACCGACTCGATATCATATCGAGACGTTATTACTCCGAGACACAAATATCCGAGATATGCTCGCTCCATTCAGACTAGGAGATCTCGGGATGTTCCATATACCGTAACCTGGAGTGTTAAGACCGAGATGTCGTTTTGCCTCCGAGATGTATTTGTACTGAGATGTCGTTATACCTCCGAGATCTATTTATACCTAGGCAATCTTTTCTTCGCTGGCCGAAATAAATGTCCGAGACATAGATCCGAGATGTTTCTGAGTCCACGTGTCTCTAGGGTTAATTTTATCCTTAACAAATATAAAGTATGGTAATCAAATTCGCATTATTTGATTACAATTTCAATATTTAATTACAATTAAGCCTTAAATAGATAATATTTCAATATAACCAAATAAAAATATACGAAAAAAATATAATAAATTTTCTATATATCCAAACATAATGGTCCCCAAGTAAAGCCACTTGCACTTTATTTCCTTGGATTTCCACGAGAACTCCCACCTGCATTGAGTTGGACTAGTCCATCCTCCATAGGACCAGGCAATGGGACAAAAAAACATTTGGGAGGGTAATGCCGGAAATAACTGATTGATTTGTAAACTTTTCCCACCACCAAAAATCTTTGGAGAAGTCCAATCGAGCATCTTAAAATAATTGTGGTATATAACATTACTCTTCTAAAAAAACTTGATATATGTCCTTCATTTAAGGTGTCGTTTAACGAAGAGTAATGCTAATAAAACACACTTTTATTCTATCTTGTTAGTGTCACACTGTCAATTGGCCTTTAACTTTATTTTTTTTTTTAAAAAGGGCTGATCTAAAACTAATCGTCAAGAACACATTAACAAAGTGAGATAAAAGTATAGTTTCTATCATTTTTCACAATTTATAAACTATTTTATAATGCTAGCATGACGGTTCGAATTAACTATTAGATCAATCATTATTAAAAAAACATTATAAAATAGTTGTAGAATAAAAATGAAAATGAACGCTTAAATGGAACTTTCAAACGTAGAAATTAGAGGACCCATTAATTGTTGCATTAAGATATTGTATATTTATAATGAAGTAATTATTGTCAATATTTTCACTTTTTAAAGTAGTTATTATTATTATGAATCAAGAAATTAGGCGTCATTTATAATGAATCCCTTTCTTTGTTTTAGGCGGGCGGTCACAGATTATGGGTGTAGCCTACACCAGATGGGATGCTTGTTAGGTTTGCATGATTGGTGAAGGTGGGCCTGTCACCTGTGGATTGGAGCAAACCATGGGAGGAGAAGGGGGCAAGTCATCGTCACTCCTTCCCTCATTGACGCCATTTTTGGACTCAATCACTTCCTTCAATTCCAATGGCTTGTGGTTGTTGTGTATGTCCATCAGCCTACTATTCTCAGCAACTGCCGTCATTCAAAATAGCTTACGGATGTGCTTCGCTGTTACCTCCCTCCATTATTGTATGCCCATTTTACAACTCTTATCTCTCTCTCCCACGCAAAAAACAACTCACATATAGGGATTAGGATTATCTATGATTCTAAAGAAAAAGAGAAACGTTTCTGGATTAAATTATCACTTATTTCTGTTAAAGTGTCTCAAATTGCCAAGAGATACGGGAGCTGTGCACTTTATAAGCTGTTGACACTCCTCATTTCTCAAGGCGTCTTTTGAGAGTAAATTGGGCCTATAAACTTAAGGGAAGAGGTTTGCTCAAAGCTTATAAAGTCTACAACCCAGGTATATCTTGGCAATGTGAAAAAAAATCATTCATTGGATATTAAGGACTTACGTGTGTGGGAAAATATATTCAATTGTTAGTTTGAAAAATATATATATATATATATATATATATATATTAGATGAGAGCTGAACATAAATTAAAAAAATAGTATATCTTCTTCTAAAATTATGTGAATTCACGCTTTTTTTTTTTTTTTTTTTTTTTTTTTTTTGGTGTCGAACGATTTAATAAACAACATTTTTCAGATGCAAATATATGCACGTAATTTAGAAATTGTAGAGTTGCTTAACTATCCTTGTACAGGGTCTCTTGCGATTAACATTGGAATATTCGATTATTGGGTACATGCACCCAGTTAATGCTTTAGCCAGAATTTTGGGCATATGATTTGTTTGGTACATTAATTCAGTCACTGCCGTGTCTTGACAGGCTAAACTAATCAAGCACAAGTTTAGCAATTTTAAAGCACGTAGAAAGTGACGTGTTAAAAAACATTTTAATATGTTTATGAAAACGGTGCCAATACCTTCAACTTAGGAGGAGGAAGAGACGGATATCTTTCCTCCGCTTTTATATTTTCCTTTTTACTCTTTGCTCTTATTTTTTTCTTTTTTTTTTAGTTTTTTTTTTTTTATTTGTAGGTATTCTTTGACCAAATCAGTAATTTTGACCTTTTTCGCTATGTATCTGTCTATCTACCTCCGTATTGTGCTGTTCATCTCTTCCCTAGCTGTTGTTTCTGTTTGTTAGTTGTGTTTTTACTTTGAATAAAAGTTTTATTCTTTTTAAATATGCACTCATGAGTTAAGAGTTTTATTCTTTTTAGATCTGTACTCATGAGCGATATATGAAATAAATGTTAGTTAGGTGTAAAGAGTTATCTCTCGTGGTCTAGATAGTTCGGTGTAAATGGTTATTTTTTACGGTCGGTTTAAAAAAAAAATTCTATAATATTTGACTACTCTTGTCTTAGATCTAATTTGTTCGAAGCAGATCTGCTCTTTAACTATTGTTATACATGAGTTAGTAAAAGATGAAAGTCATAAATAACACTTTATTGTGAGAATTTTGTTTGCAACAATACACCTAGTGGCTTCATGTTGCAGTGACTCATAAGCAAATATGCACCATCGCGGCGTGATGAAGCACCGGCATGGTGGTGAATGTTTGATCAGTGATGAACCATCAATGCAAATATGTTGCAGGCAACCCTGTAACATGCTCAAAATTAATTGACTATAAATTAAACTCAAAGTGTCACTCACAGCATCCCCGATTTAATTAATTGATAACTAATTGGGAGTGTCACCTGCTAATCTGTAAAACAATAATGTTTTACATGTGAAAACAAAACTCATAAAGTCCTTGACCTAGTGAGGAAATTGACGAGGAAACTTTGCCAATACAATAAGCCCGATTTAGTTGGAAATAGCGTAAAAAATGAACGTTTTAAGCACCATCAGAATATCAATAAAGCATAGCATGAAGTTTAGACAAGTTGTGCTCAATGGCGATTATTACAGTAATTATGACGATAGAAAAATGACATATGGAAAAGATCGTTAAGGCATAATCAGAAGGAAACATGCTACAGTTGTAAGACATAAAATCATGTTAATGAAGAGTACAATCTTTTATGAATTACAATTATCCTGTGGTCAATAACCATCGTTCACATAGCCTATCCGTACCCATTGGCTATTTCAACGAATGTTAATTAATTTTTTTAAAACAATATTTTTAAACTATTAGTGCTCGCGACATATTTTCAAGGAAACATACATGGAAAAATGCATGTCAGTTACGTTACAGGAGTTATGCCTGACAAACTCAGTGTCTGAGTAGCTATTCCTCCTCCCCGTCAATGGGGGTGAGGTTATAAATAGTTCCCCGTTGAATGGGTTGAGGCATTAGATCATTTGTGAGCAAAATTTGAGTGCCTATCAATTTCTCTCTCATTGTTTTTCGAGTGCCCTTTGACCGTGAGTTTGTGAGTATTACTCTAATAATTCTGGTAGTGTACTTTACCGCTGGGAGAAAAAAATTTAGGGTTGGCAATTTTTGACACGACTCGCGAATCCGACACGAATACGAGACGAAAATATAGAGTTTGGATTTGGGCTAATCAGGTTTGACCCGATTAGAATCGTGTCTGGTAGGTCAACCCGTGGGTTGACCTGCCAACCCGATTGCGACCCGATTATTATTATTTTATTTTTTTTTCCAATCCATCAACCTGTTTATGACACGTTTACGACTCATCAACCCGTTTATGACATTTTTTTGAATTATTATTTTTTTTAAAAAAAAAAAAAAATCACAATCGGATTGACTTGTTCCAACCCGATTATTAATCGGGTTGTACTCCAACCCGTCTGGCCGACACGAACCCAACCCGCCAACCCGAATTACCAAGCCTAAAAAAATCACTGAAAAATCTCATAGAACAGCAAATTTTAGTACGATTGAGGTACTGTTTTAATTCCTCTATGCTATTTTATTTCTAATATGGCTCAATTGAAGCAAATCAAATTAGTCTTTGGATTGTGTTGCTTCTAATGATACATTTCTCTATGCCTAAGTTTGATTGGAATCTTGCAATTGAATGGACAGTGTTGGCTTAGAAGTAATAATTTCCAAAAACTTTTTCCTTTCTTTTACGCGTGTAAGAGTCAATTTGGGGTCACAACTCACAAGAGCCGGGGTCTGTCCATGCATGAGCCCAATATCCACTTGGTGGTTCATGACGGCTGGGCCCAATTCTTGGTTAACAGAGGACCGCCAAATGTGGTATCCAGATTGGTCCACAAAATTTGCATCTTTTAAATAGGTGTCTAAGAGTTCTTCAAAAATTGGGCTTCATCGCAACCATTAATTTGAAAAAATCTTTTTGGGACTCCTTGATTGTATCCGAATCAGTTTTGGAACATATTTTAGTAATTTAGATCCTCTCCAGTTCAAATCAATGCCAGTTCTGTTAAATAGAATGACAAAATTGTCAAAATGATGTGGAATGACAATTTTACCTTTATTTTTAAAAGAACCGGCTCTTCCGGCATCTCTCCGATTCAAATGAATTTTAGAAGATCCGGTTCCATATATTTAGACGGTTTGTTTGTAAGAAAATACCCTATATATATATATATATTTTACAAAGTGTGAGGAATAAATATATATACAAAAAAATTATCGAAATTTGTAAAATGTTTTTATTAAAAATGTATAATACATTGTGAGATTTTATTTTTTATTTTTTTATTTTGGTAACAAAATGTGATTGAAACAAAAGTATCATTTGCTTTGGCATTGGTTTTTAGGCTAAAATGGATAGAATCTATATGACAAGGGACCAAATCCCTTGATTTTGCCTTGGGCAACCCTTTTGCTCAAAAGTTCCAAAGGAGGCTTACATATTAGGTAACAAAGTTGTTGTTATCTTTTTCAATATATCTTCTATTCCAGATGTTATTTATTAATTAAGTGGAAATTTTTTTTAAAAAAATATATCATGAAGTTTTGCTCAACATCAAATCAATGCATAGCATTTTAATTTTGCAACTAGCTAATTGCATGGGGTTTTTCTAATTTTCAAGTTACTTATTCTGACATTGTTTTTATTGAAACTTGTGTAAAATTTCAATTATATCTTGAAACATAATGTAGTTATAAAAAACAAATAAAACAAAGAAGAAAAGAATAAAACCCTAGCCATCTAGGTCATAACTTGTTCAATCTCTTTCGTAACCCTTTTTGGAAGGAATATAAAATTCGATTTATGATTTTTTTTTTTTCCAATTTAATTAGTCTCTAAAAGTGTGAAGTCTCAATTTTTTACAAATTGATTTGTAAGAAATTTTATACAAATCAGTCTTAAAAATAACATGTGTTATTTAGCAAATAAAAAACACATATTTGTTTAATAACATTAATAAAAAAAATATGTAATACTTAAAGAACATATTTTACTTTTAAAGGTTGGTTTGTAAAATTTCTTACAAAATTTGTGCCCCCCTTAGCATGTAAGAACTAGTTAAGAAACATATTTTTTTATTAATATTATTTAAAATATATTTGAGAAGTACATGTAATTAATCTATATATATATATTTCACATTTTAACACTTTTAAAAATGAAGTTTTCTTTTCTCTTACAATTCGATTTGTAAAAAGTTTCCTGACAGGAAGGAAGTAGAAGCTGTGGCCTATCACCTACCCTCTATGGCCTATGCTAAGGCCTAAGGGACAAGTATCCTTCAGGGCCGTCACGACCTACAATTCACCTTCTATGAGGCAGTGGAGGTCGTTAAAAGGCTCAACCGGACCCTTCGTGAATAATAACTATTTTTTTCTTTTAATAATTTTTTTTTTTTAAGATATAATTGAATTTTTATAATTAAAAAAAGAGAGAGACAAAAGTTAGCTATAAACTGGTTTGTAGAAGTTGGAGCTAATTTTTACTAACCACTCTAATAAAGTGACATATGTCCTATAATATATGAGAAATACATATTTTTTTTTTAATAGCATTAATAAAAAGACATGAAATTGATTTGTAAAAAATGGACTACAAACTAGTTTGTAGTTAATTTTTGTTCATAAAAAAAATTATTGGAACTGTACCAAAACCGAATAATTTGAAAGTTAAAATAAAATTCACGCAACTCTAAGGGATTGATTATGAGTGGTGAAGGCTTTGGACTTTATGATATTTTCTCATCATATGTAAGATTCAAATCTCCCCTCAATGCAAAATAATTCTTTGGGGCGGTGCCTTGCACGGGTCTGAAATTTACCTTTAGGAGTAGGTATACAAATGGTTCTAACTTTCAAGTTTTTGATCATAAAAAAAAAAAAAAAAAAAAAAAAAAAAAAAAAAAAAAAATTAAAGTAAAATTCATGTGATTAATTACAAAAATAATAAATCCATGTATTGATTTGAAATAGAGTGAAAAATCTATGAATTAATTTGAAATTTTCCCAATTTGATTTTTTTATTGGTATGAAAAAATTGAATTGGCAACACAAAGTCCACACTTTCTATATGAAAAAAATATACTTGTCCACTAGGTAGAAAATATACAAAAAAAAATTATTCTTTTGTTGAACGTGTCCATGCAAGTTTGGAAAGACTGCAAAATCCCGGCTAAGGCAGCGCTGTGAGTGTTGACCTTGTAATGACTTGTCAGTTGTCAATGCCAATAAACTAACTCCACCACATAGAGCTTCGTTTCGAGCGAGGCCTGGCCATTGCACAGAGCACAAAGCTTCGCACAGGTACGCGTGTGGGGTTAAAAAAGGCCGATTATTAAGGCGTTACTTCGAGATTGGGGAACCCCAATAAAGAATCAACCACTTTCATGGCTTTTATCGTGCATTTGGCTTTGAATATACACATGTGTACAGCGACAAACAGGGAAAAGCAAAAGCCTGGAAAAAGTAAAAGATAAAAAATTTGAAAGAAACCAATCGAAAGCGTTCTGATTTATCCCTATCTCTCTCACTGACCTTACCTCTCTGTCCTTCTGTCTCCTACTGTTAAATTTCGTTATCTGGGTTTCTTTCTTTTTTACAAATAGAACAACCTCTGTCTTGCTTTGGATCCCTTACCCCCACTTTACCCCCTCTCCCTCCTTTCTCTCTTCTTAAATAGCAAGCCCACGCTCACTCTCTAGGCATCAAGAAAGAAACAAAAAAAGAGTACACATTTTAAACCCTTTGAAAGTTTGAAGCTCTCAGGTCAATCTCCGATCGATTCTTACACCTGTACATTTCCAGCGCAATGGAAGTAAGCCCCAACCCAAAATTCATACTTCTCTTTTTCTTCTTCTTTTTCTCTTGTTTATTTGTAATATATGTGTTCGAGTAGTTAGTCACTTGGTCTTAGCGTCTTGTGAAGTATCAAATTTAAGGTTTAACCTTTTAAGTAAGGGTTACGCTTGCGAGCGAAAGCTTGAGTTTTACCTTTACACAATGCAAGGGGCGCTTTAAAAGTGTCTCGAAAATTTAGTCGGGCGAAGCGCCGGATACCCCGATTATATGTGTGTCTCAGTGTGCGTGGGGGGATGTTAACATGTTGTTTGTGGTTTGTGAGCAGGATTACTGTAAGATGAGTCGTGTTCCGGCGTTTGGGAGCTGGGACTGGAACGATGACATGCCATTCACTCAGTGCTTTGAGTCAGCAAGGCAGGCCGGGTTGCTTCGTTACAGCTACTCTGAAGAGCGTGATTTGTACGTGGCTGGTGATTTGTATGAGAATGATGTCGTCACGCCGGCCATGATCGTTGTTCCCCGCCGAAGGGTAAGCTAAAAGCTGCCTTTGTGTTGCACTTATTAGAAGCCGCTTAATTTCCTTATTTTTCCTATAATTTTTTTGGGCTAGTAAAATCGAAACTCTCTTGAAGAAGATCCTATAATTCTAATAAAAATGTGTGAATTTGCTTTGCATGATTTTTTATTTTTTTTAATATATATTTTCTTGTATTGTATCAGCATGGATGTGATACTTTAATTTTTTTTTTTGGCTGAATATTGATCATATCTTTTTGGGTGGAGGGGAATCATGACTGATCTGCTTTTCATTTCGGCATAATTAGTTAGGGGAATCATGAATTGTCTGCTTTTGAAATCATGTTGGGCACTAGTTAGGCGTGTGGAAAAGACACATCCAAGCGATTTTCATGCACTTCATGACTTTTCATGCATGATTATATTAAAAGACGTTCCACCCGACCCAAAGAAAAAAGAAAAGAGAGAGAAAAAAATTCCTAAAAAGATGTTCCTCTAATGAAAGGATCGATAGACCATTAGTTTTTACAAATGCTTTCGTGCTTTTAATGGGACCCCTATGTTTTCCATACGATCTCATGATTGAAGAGGGTTGTTATAATATGAACATATAAAGAAAAATCCTGCAAATATATATGTATAGTCAGAATGATGATGATGATGTGGGTGATAATTGTAGAACAAAGTCCGTGACCCTTACGTCAAGGAAGCCAAAAAGGAAAGCTGGGTCGGTTGCGTCGAGGAACCACCAAGTCCGGCTCCGGTGAGAAGGCCAACACCCAAACCTGTGGATGAGGACTTGTACAAAATCTCACCGGAGCTCCTTTATGCAAAACGTAAAAAGGTAGAGCCTGAAAATCCCTTTTTTCTCCCCTTGAAAAGATAATTTCGAAAGCTTAATTGTCAGAAATTATATATTCTTGAATTTTTCACACTTCACTGAAGCTTTATAGTATTTTAATCCGCCTTAATTTTTTGTTCTTTTGGCAGAAGAGAGGGTTGCGTTTCTTTTCAAGCTGCTTGATGCCAGCTTGTGTTGCGTGAAGATATGAGAGAAAGCCTATAAGGAGTTGAAGGACTATGTACATATATGAGATTAAAAAAAAAAAAACCAAGAAAAAATTTGTAGAAGCAAATACTTATATGGTGTCTATGTATTTGAGGATTTGTTGTTTTGATGGATATCTGAGGAGATTGTTGTTCCGAAGAAGATCATTGCTACTATGATTTTATGACTATGGGAAGAGTTTCTTCTTGCCAAATTGAGGGTCCAGCCATCTTTTTGTAGGGTTTTAATTTGATGAATCTGCATGAACTCTCTTTTACACTCTCCAATTTTTTTTTTTTTTTTAATGTGGTAGTTGCAGGAAGTGAGTAAGCAAATAAGATTAAAAATTATTATAGTGGAAAGTTGAGACGCTCGGCAACTACCACGTTAAGTAATAAGTGATTAACGTACGTAGTTTGGTACTCATGATAACTATTTTATTAAAAAAAAGAAAAAGAGATATTAGACGTTCCAAATCTTTTTTCCAAAAGTTAGTTTCAAATGATGTGTCACAATTCCATAAAATTGTGGCACATTTTTCAAAATAATAAATTACATGAGATTGTGACACATCATTTAGGAACCAAATTTTGAAAAAAAAATTTGAGAGTATATGATAAGAGCACTCACATTCTGCTCAACAAAAATTAGCTACACACTTTTTCTAATTAAGCATATAGAGTATTTCTAACAATAATAGTCAAAGTAGCTATTGAAAAAATACAATTATATTTTAGGTACTGTTTTTTTTTTTTTTTTTTTCTCAAAAAAGATTTTCTATTCTACTTTTTCTTGCATTTAAATATTATTTTGTGAGGGAAAAAATGTGAAAGAAATAGGGAGAGAAAGAGAAAGAAGGAAAGGGAGAGAGAGAAAAAGAGAGAAAATAATAAAAAATTCTTTGTAATGTGAATAATGAATAAGCAAAAGATCATATTAATTAGTTTTCACTCTATAAGTAAAAAAAATCTATTTTACCTAACCAGCTAGAGACGAAAAATAGTTCATAACAGTCAATTTTGACTCTTATAAACATTTGGCTATTCTCTTATAGCTATTGCTTCACTTTTATCATTTAATATATTATTTATGTACTTTTCCTATTTTTAAGGAAGAGAGAGAACAATATTGTTTGATTATTATTATCAATATTACTAATATGGCTAATGTGACTCCTCTAAGGATTAAGAGCATCCCAACCAAAATCCACTTTTTGCTATAGATAACCACTTTTAAAATTATTCTCCATCCGATTATCTACATTTCTATCTATTTTATTAAAATAATCATTTTTAATATTTTTTTTATTATTTTTGTTAAAACCTCATACACACTCCTCTCTACAAACCGAAATCACCTCTCACAGCCATTTCATCAAACAAACGACCTGCACTTTCAAGTTTTCAACCACTTTCAACCCAGTCGACTTTCACCAGCTCAAGCTTCAAAATCCGACAACATCAAACATAGAGAAAATGCAGAATTATCACATAAACACCATAATTCACCACATCATATCTCCACAATACTCTTCTTCTTCTGCTTTTTTAAGCACTATTTATAATGGCTTCTAGTTCCACTATAATCAACCATAATTCACCACACCATAATCAACCCACCGGATCAAAATCAATATCAACCCACCGGAAAATAAAAATAAAAATCAACCCACGGTGAATCTTCTCTGTTGGCGGCTCATGGTTTCCACCGAAATACCAGAAACTTCCCATGGTCTCCACCGACCCGCTGCTGGGGCTCCTCCGGTTCCTCTAGCCAACACCGTCGAGATCTCCAACCCCCGAGCCAGTAATGACGAGCTCGCCAGATCGCTCCAGCTCCGGCCGACTCTGAAGCTCCAGACGGACAAGGACATGTACTAGCCCGACGATCCAGTAGTCGTCACCGTCGAGATCTCCAACCCCCGAGCCAGCGACGACGAGCTCGCCCGTACTTCTTGGAGAGACTGAAGGGGCAAGCGGAAGAAAGTGAAAGAAAGTGATGAGAAAGAGGAAGAAAGCGAAAGAAAGTGAGAGAAACAACAATAGAATATTGAGTAGATCTGTGCACGCCACAAATCTTCATCAACGCCAGAATAGATTGGGAATAGAAAAGTCGATGGAGGAGGCTTTTTGTGGTTTTGTTATGTATTTTAGATTTACAATGGCTTTTACATAAGTTACTGTGAATGCTTTAATACTTGAAATAAATATTTTTTTATGGGCCATAAAAATTAATATTTCATTATACATTTTTTGATTCCCGATAGAATAATCATTCCGCGCGCAATGAGCATACCAAATATATCTTAAGAGTGTAAAAGAGAAAATAATTGTCACATTTCTGTTTTAATTTTGAAACTTTTGTTATTGAACTTGCAGCACTTTTTTTTTTATTTTTTTTTTATTTTTTTTATATATATATTGAAAAACTTAAAATTAGAAGTAAAAAAAAATGCTGTAAGTAAGCCAAGTCCGTACATAAATAGGCATGTAAAAAAAAAAAAGCAAAAACCGTACGGTAAAAAAAAGGTTTATTGTCGGTAAGTGAAGTCATATTCTCCGTATAAATATGTAAATTAGAATTATTTACAATTATTTATTTGAATGTGAAGGAATTCGTGCATGTAATTGTGAGAAATCATTTATGAGACTCACTGACCAAATAAAAAATTAAACTACTCAACTACTTATCCGGTCAGGTAGGTCTTATAAATAGTCTCTCACAATCACCTATTCGAATTCTCTCAAATTCTGACAAATAATTGTAGAGGATTATGATGTAAAATATGTATAAAAAGTGCATAAAAAATACAAAGGATTAAAATATTTTACAATTATTTGTCTGAATTTGAGAAAATTTAGATGGGTAATTGTAAGAGACAACTTTTGAGACCCACCTGACAATAAGTAATGGAGTAACCTAATTTATATTACTCCAATTGAGTAATACTACAAATCACCATTGAATATATGATAGACCACTATTAAATTTTTATTCAATGATAACTTTAAAAGCCACATAAATTTCAAAAGATAAAAAAAAACATAAAAATGATATGTAGCATTCCTCATCACAATTACATGAAAATTCAAACATATAAGTGTTGAGGATTAAATATCATTTGGGTTATGAAAAGCATCCATAATCAGGCGTGAATGGAGGCTCAAGTGACTGACGAACACATGGCAGACCACGTGATCCTTTTTCTGTGGAGCGGTAGCGTTTCTGCAACATCTTTTGTGGGCACATTGGAACTCCCAAACCTTATCCCAAAAAACTACATCTCGAAAACATCCAACGGTTATTATTTTAAGAATAAGAAAAGCATTAAACAAGATACGGGGACAATATATTTCTCTTCTTGTATATATACATATAATATAATAATAATATTAAATGTCTAAAATTTAATTTGTATAATGAAAATAATTTTTTTCATTTAAATGAAACAAAAGGATTGTGATTCAGTCAATTACGAAGAGGTCTCCGTTTACTATATCACCACTCAAAATATCCGTCATCGTTTGATCTTTGATCAACGTAATTAATAACAGCAATTAGGTAAAAAAGATTTGGTCTCTTTTTAAAACTCTCTTGCTTTTATTCCAAACCATTCTTTAAATATTTTTATGGATTTAAGTATTAGAGTCATCATCAGCCGGATCGTACTGTCAAACTTCTTTAGTTATTTCTTTTTTCTTTTGCATGTGCTTCCTATTGATATTCTAGCATGGAAAAAATTGGCCTAACATTACTATTACACCTAATATAAATTTTCAATTTGGTCATATGTTTTTAATTTGAATAATTGACCTTTTAAGATTTGTAAGGTATGGCAAATCAGCTACTTAGATATAATTTTTAAACGAATAATTCGGTTGCCTTGCTAATAATATTTTGAAAGAACAAATTTTTATTTTGGTTGTATCGTTTACAACAAGCTTCATTAATTTGTAAGTTGATGTCTTTTATAGTATTTTAATCCGCCTTAATTTTTTGTTCTTTTGGCAGAAGAGAGGGTTGCGTTTCTTTTCAAGCTGCTTGATGCCAGCTTGTGTTGCGTGAAGATATGAGAGAAAGCCTATAAGGAGTTGAAGGACTATGTACATATATGAGATTAAAAAAAAAAAACCAAGAAAAAATTTGTAGAAGCAAATACTTATATGTTGTCTATGTATTTGAGGATTTGTTGTTTTGATGGATATCTGAGGAGATTGTTGTTCCAAAGAAGATCATTGCTACTATGATTTTATGACTATGGGAAGAGTTTCTTCTTGCCAAATTGAGGGTCCAGCCATCTTTTTGTAGGGTTTTAATTTGATGAATCTGCATGAACTCTCTTTTACACTCTCCAATTTCTTTTTTTTTTAATGTGGTAGTTGCAGGAAGTGAGTAAGCAAATAAGATTAAAAATTATTATAGTGGAAAGTTGAGACGTTCGGCAACTACCACGTTAAGTAATAAGTGATTAACGTACGTTTGGTACTCATGATAACTATTTTATTAAAAAAAAAAAGAAATATTAGACATTCCAAATCTTTTTTTCAAAAGTTAGTTTCAAATGATGTGTCACAATCCCGTAAAATTGTGGCACATTTTTCAAAATGATAAATCACATGAGATTGTGACACATTATTTAGGAACCAACTTTTGAAAAAAAAAATTGAGAGTATATGATAAAAGTACTCACATTCTACTCAACAAAAATTAGCTACACACTTTTTCTAATTAAGCATATAGAGTATTTCTAACAATAATAGTCAAAATAGCTATTAAAAAAATACAATTATATTTTAGGTTTTTTTTTTTTTTTTTTCTCAAAAAAGATTTTCTATTCTACTTTTTCTTGCATTTAAATATTATTTTGTGAGGGAAAAAATGTGAAAGAAGTAGGGAGAGAAAGAGAAAGAAGGAAAGGGAGAGAAAAAAAGAGAGAAAATAATTAAAAATTCTTTGTTTACTGTGGGGGTGGTACGGTTCACAAGACCAAAGAGAAGGTGGTGGATTAGTATTAAAGTAATAATTGACTTTCAATCGTGGAATTGTTAGAAATCATTTATGAGATTTAATTTCATTTTTATTTGATCAGGTAAATTTTACAAGTGATTTTTTATAATTACTTACCCGACTCATCTACAATTCGAACAAATAATTATAGATGACTCGGATCCGTCTGAACTCCTATCAAATTGCTAGTCTACTTGTCTGAATAGATGGTCAAACAATTCAAAATTTATTTAAACCAGTAGGTCTCGTATAAGATCTTCCACGACTTAATATTTATCTAAATAACTAATAATTTGAAGAGATAATTATTGTAGATCCTTATTAAGAGATTCTCTGTCTGATTGTTAACCAGTCGAACAGATAATTACAGAGTATCGTCACTTAGGCCCATTTTTTCATAAATAATAGTCAAAATAGCTATTAAAAAATACAATTATATTTTAGGTTTTTTTTTTTTTTTTTCCTCTAAAAAGATTTTCTATTCTACTTTTTCTTGCATTTAAATATTATTTTGTGAAGAAAAAAATGTGAAAGAAATAGGGAGAGAAAGAGAAAGAAGGAAAGGGAAAGAGAGAGAGAAAAAGAGAGAAAATAATAAAAAAATTCTTTGTAGTGTGAATAATGAATAGGTAAAAGATCATATTAATTAGTTGTCACACTATAAGTAAAAAAAATTTATTTTACCTATCCAGCTAGAGACGAAAAATAGTTCATAATAGTCAAATTTGACTCTTATAAACCATTTGGCTATTCTCTTATAGCTATTGCTTCACTTTTATCATTTAGTATATTATTTAGAGTAATGATTCACTACCACCTAAATATACAACTTTTCACCACTTTGTCTATGTGGCAAGGTGGTCCCCTACTAACTTTAGAGTTTTTTTATTTTTAAAAAATAAAATAAAGTGGGGGACCACCTTGCCACATAGACAAGGTGGTAAAAAGTTATATATTTAGGTGGTAAAGAATCATTTCTCTATTATTTATGTACTTTTCCTATTTTTAAGGAAGAGAGAGAACAATATTGTTTGATTATTATTATCAATATTACTAATATGGCTAATGTGACTCCTCTAAGGATTAAGAGCATCCCAACCAAAATCCATTTTTTGCTATAGATAACTACTTTTAAAACTATCATCCATCCGATTATCTACATTTCTATCTATTTTATTAAAATAATCATTTTTAATATATATATATTTTTTTTATTTTTGTTAAAACCTCATACCCACTCCTCTCCACAAACCGAAATCGCCTCTCACAGCCATTTCATCAAACAAACGACCTGCACTTTCAAGTTTTCAACCACTTTCAACCCAGTCGACCTTCACCAGCTCAAGCTTCAAAATCCGACAACATCAAACACAGAGAAAATGCAGAATTATCACATAGACACCATAATTCACCACATCATATCTCCACAATACTCTTCTTCTTCTGCTGCTTTTTTAAGCACTATTTATAATGGCTTCTAGTTCCATGATAATCAACCATAATTCACCACACCATAATCAACCCACCGGATCAAAATCAATATCAACCCACCGGAAAATAAAAATAAAAATCAACTCACAGTGAATCTTCTCTGTCGGTGGCCCATGGTTTCCACCGAAATACCAGAAACTTCCCATGGTCTCCACCGACCCGCCGCTGGGGCTCCGCCGGTTCCTCTAGCCACCGTCGAGATCTCCAACCCCCGAGCCAGTAACGACGAGCTCGCCAGATCGCTCCAGCTCCAGCCGACTCTGAAGCTCCAGATAGACAAGGACATGTACTAGCCCGACGATCCAGTAGTCATCACCGTCGAGATCTCCAACCCCCGAGCCAGCGATGACGAGCTCGCTCGTACTTCTTGGAGAGACTGAAGGGGCAAGCGGAAGAAAGTGAAAGAAAGTGACGAGAAAGAGGAAGAAAGTGAGAGAAACAACAATAGAATATTGAGTAGATCTGTGCACGCCACAAATCTTCATCAACGCCGGAATAGATTGGGAATAGAGAAGTCGATGGAGGAGGCTTTTTGTGGTTTTGTTATGTATTTTAGATTTACAATGGCTTTTACATAAGTCACTGTGAATGCTTTAATACTTGAAATAAATATTTTTTTATGGGCCATAAAAATTAATATTTCATTATACATTTTTTGATTCCCGATAGAATAATCATTTCGCGCGCATTGAGCATACCAAATATATCTTAAGAGTGTAAAAGAGAAAATAATTGTCACATTTCTGTTTTAATTTTGAAACTTTTGTTATTGAATTTGCAGCACTTTTTTTTTTTTTTTTTATTTTTAAATTTTTTTATATATTGAAAAACTTAAAATTAGAAGTAAAAAAAAAAATGCTGTAAGTAAGCCAAGTCCGTACATAAATAGGCATGTAAAAAAAAAAAAAAAGCAAAAAACGTACGGTACAAAAAAAGGTTTATTGTCGGTAAGTGAAGTCATATTCTCCGTATAAATATGTAAATTAGAATTATTTACAATTATTTATTTGAATGTGAAGGAATTCGTGCATGTAATTGTGAGAAATCATTTATGAGACTCACTGACCAAATAAAAAATTAAACTACTCAACTACTTATCCGGTCAGGTAGGTCTTATAAATAGTCTCTCACAATCACCTATTCGAATTCTCTCAAATTCTGACAAATAATTGTAGAGGATTATGATGTAAAATATGTATAAAAAGTGCATAAAAAATACAAAGGATTAAAATATTTTACAATTATTTGTCTGAATTTGAGAAAATTTAGATGGGTAATTGTAAGAGACAACTTTTGAGACCCACCTGACAATAAGTAATGGAGTAACCTAATTTATATTACTCCAATTGAGTAATACTACAAATCACCATTGAATATATGATAGACCACTATTAAATTTTTATTCAATGATAACTTTAAAAGCCACATAAATTTCAAAAGATAAAAAAAAACATAAAAATGATATGTAGCATTCCTCATCACAATTACATGAAAATTCAAACATATAAGTGTTGAGGATTAAATATCATTTGGGTTATGAAAAGCATCCATAATCAGGCGTGAATGGAGGCTCAAGTGACTGACGAACACATGGCAGACCACGTGATCCTTTTTCTGTGGAGCGGTAGCGTTTCTGCAACATCTTTTGTGGGCACATTGGAACTCCCAAACCTTATCCCAAAAAACTACATCTCGAAAACATCCAACGGTTATTATTTTAAGAATAAGAAAAGCATTAAACAAGATACGGGGACAATATATTTCTCTTCTTGTATATATACATATAATATAATAATAATATTAAATGTCTAAAATTTAATTTGTATAATGAAAATAATTTTTTTCATTTAAATGAAACAAAAGGATTGTGATTCAGTCAATTACGAAGAGGTCTCCGTTTACTATATCACCACTCAAAATATCCGTCATCGTTTGATCTTTGATCAACGTAATTAATAACAGCAATTAGGTAAAAAAGATTTGGTCTCTTTTTAAAACTCTCTTGCTTTTATTCCAAACCATTCTTTAAATATTTTTATGGATTTAAGTATTAGAGTCATCATCAGCCGGATCGTACTGTCAAACTTCTTTAGTTATTTCTTTTTTCTTTTGCATGTGCTTCCTATTGATATTCTAGCATGGAAAAAATTGGCCTAACATTACTATTACACCTAATATAAATTTTCAATTTGGTCATATGTTTTTAATTTGAATAATTGACCTTTTAAGATTTGTAAGGTATGGCAAATCAGCTACTTAGATATAATTTTTAAACGAATAATTCGGTTGCCTTGCTAATAATATTTTGAAAGAACAAATTTTTATTTTGGTTGTATCGTTTACAACAAGCTTCATTAATTTGTAAGTTGATGTCTTTTATTTCTAAATGACGTAAATTTGACGTCTTTTATTTATAAAAGACATAAAGTGTAAAAATATAACGTAACTTAGAAATAAAGGATGTTAACTGACTTTATTATGTCATTTTTCAGAATAAACGACGTCAATTACAAGCGTCATTAATTTGTAAGTTGATGTCATTTATTTCTAAACGACGTAAATTTGACATCTTTTATTTATAAAGGATAGAAAGTGTAAAAATATAACGTCACTTAAAAATAAAGGACGTTAATTGACTTTATTATGTCATTTTTCAAAATAAACGACATCAATTATTGACGCCGTTTCTTGTAAAGGACGTGATTTCACGACCTTCTTAGAAATGACGTGATTTCACGACCTTTCTCTAAAGGACGTGAATAATTAATGTCGCTTACATGAATAAGCAACGTGAACCCGTGAATAAGTAACATCGCTTATAGGAATAAGCAACGTGAGCCTAAAATTTCGAAACATGCACGATTATTAATTCTGAAATTTTCAATTCCCACGATTTTCACCTAGCAATTAGTTATGAAATTTTAGAAACTCTCTCTCTTTCTCTCACATACGGCGCACGAGGGTCTCTCTCTCAGCACCGTGAAATCCCGATCTGTATGTACACTATGTTCTACTGTATACAAAATATATGATAAACAATTTAAAATAGAATAAAAGAAATAAATACCAATGAAACACTGTTGTTGTGTGTTTGTTCAAACTCCAAAACACAAAAACAAGAAGATTATTTTGAAATGGTCATGCCCCCACTAGTGTCCATGTGGGCTCCCCATGGCTCATATTATTATTCTTGTTATAAAGACACCTTTAAACTATTTTTTGTTTTATTTTTTATTTCTTTACTTAATACTCTAAATCAGTATTTTGGTCATTTTGCACCCTTTGTTGGTGTTAATTAAAATGAACGTAAGTCCAATGAGAGTATGTGATTCTTCACGAAAGAGAATAATTTGGGAGGATTAAATGTCATCTTCCCTTATTATTATTAGTAAGTCTTTTGAGATCAATTTTAATCATATCTCACTTCAACAATGTAGACCACGTCTTGGAGGCTATGATAACGAGAGGGAAAGCACATGAATATCTATCATAACATGTTAACATAATCATCAATCAAGCATGCAATGATGCCACTAAATTCCAATTCAATTCCATTGCTGTAATTATGTCCTTTATTTATTTATTTATTATTATTATTATTATTATTATTATTATTTTTTATAGATACGTGAACAAATTACAACAGGAAAGAAAAAACATAATAAGGGCTAGGCAACACAAAATTAAAACAAAGAACGAAAGTACGCGGGGACAATGCTTCTGGAGATGTAGGCCCAAAGGTTTGAGGCACGGATATTACAAAATTGGGGTCACTAGTGAAGGTGATATTTGAAGTGTATTGAGTCACAAACACCATTACGTGAGTGAACAGGGGGAGGAAAATGCAACAAAAAAGCCCAAAAAAACATAAAAAGAAAAGAAAAACAATAACATAAACAACACAAACATAGAACATCAGCAACTAGCGGAAAACCATAGAAAACTAACAACAACAGCGGAGGAGGAGGCAGACATGACCCACACGTGTCAGCAAGTGAGATCCACTCGCTTACGCGTGTAGCCCACACGCCGGTGGGAAGTTGGTTGTTGGAGACTTGGGTGGTATTGGCGCAGGCGGAAGACGACATGGAAGGCAAAGGGATGACATGTGTAGACCAATGATGGGCAGAGGATAGTAGATCTAGATTTGAAAATATGGATAAAAATATCCTATACATAACTGGTGGAAGACACGGATGGAGGGGTCATCGGAGAAGATGGACTGGTATAAAGCTTGAGTTGTGGAGATAAAAAGCTGTAAAATGAATGAAAACGCCTGGAATAAATCCAGTAGGATAATAACCTCATAAGATGCCAAAGATAGAGAGAAAACTCTCAAAATTATATCTAGAGAGAAGGAAGAGCCTCTCTCTCTATTGGTCTTTTCTTGGGTCCATAATCATGTCCTTTTTGAGTTGTTCGAATATAAACTCTTTCTATTAGCTTATGCTTTTGTGATAAATTGTAATTTAATATGGTATCAAAATACAAGTTTTAAATTCGAATATTGTCTGCATCATTCACCTTCAATTTCAATTAAATATGTTGTTTTTAGATCATCTAAGTTGTATAACAATCACATAACGGTTTACTAAATAACATTTCTCATCAATAAACTGCTTGCTTTATTCTTTCTAGGGACCCATCTTTGGCTGGCTCTACTTATCTCTGGAGATTGGAGAACATTAATCTAAATACTCATGTCTTTTTTTTCTTTTTCTTTTTTTGCCCGTTCATTTGCTCCAATTTTCACTGACAAAGGTGCTTTGAAAGGAAACAGAAGGAAGAATTAATGGAGGCACATAAACAGCCTCAGCCTTTGAATTATAGGAAAATTAGATTTGAATCCAAAGCGTTTTCATTTTCTGATTTCTCTTATCTGATAAGAGGCAAAGCTAATGAAGTACACACTAAAAAAAAAGGCCAAAATGAGGCCTTAAAAAGAATTTACCCCTCTTTCAGTATCATTTAGTTCGCAGAAAATGCTAAACAGGGAAAGACAGAGGCTTATCACATATACTTTCTCTATATGGTTCCAAATAATGCATTGGCATGTTCAAAGACAATATACTGTCAAAGTCCCTCTCCGGTGCTCTATGCAGCCAACAAGAGCTCCTTCTTGGCTCTGGTAGACTTGTTTTCGAGTATCCGGAAGCTGACAAACCTGACAGAATTTGAGATAATGAACGCATCTGAGATAACCTTCTGCTTGAGTGACTTCGTGCTTGGACTTTCCCGTGTGTTTGCCCGGCTTTCAACCGTCCTTTTGAACCAAGCACCGGAGGAAAACTGACTGAATCAACAGTTTTCAGGAGACCACTGGGGCCCTCAACACATGAGGGAGGAGGAGCTGCCCTTGGCATTGATCTAGCCTCCTTCCATGATAAGAATGATTGTTGTAGCATCGATGGCACCTTCAAAGCCAACAGGATAATATAGTTTGTCCCAATAGATAAGTAAAAGGAAAGTCAACTAAAACATTAAGATCACACTAATTAAACCAATCTTTTTAATAACTTAAATGGAAAATCAACTACAACATCATGAAAACATTAGCCACAATCTCCTAACAGATACCCAATTGATAAATATATGAGAACTCCAGAGGTGGAGAGCAAATGTTACAGATGAATGCTTTGTTTGATCGAGGGTGCGTATGAAATGAATAAGAGCAAATTTCCATATTGCAAGTGTCATAATTTAAGACTCAAAAATTTATAAGTATGAATTCAAAGAGTTCAAGAAATAATAATTGCATGAATAAGGTGTTTAATGGGATTACATTTCCCTAGGAGTGGCAGAATACCGACCGCTGCCGAACCGTCACCGACCGGCAACCAACTTCCGGCGGCTGATAGGCGGAATAAAACTATTGAATTGACGTCGGTCGGTCAGTTCGGTTCGGTAGGTGGAAGAGATTTTTTTTAGGTGATTAACCAAACCGAGTTGAACCGTGATTTTTTTTTTCTTAGTACTTTTTTTTAAAATCAAAATGACATCACATCGTTTTGAACTTTAGAGCACTTGTTTAGCCAAAAAAAAAGTAATTTCGGCCCATAAAAAACAGTATTGGCCCAATATAAAAAGCCCACAGTTAACCGATTAACCGACCTAACCGAAATAGTCGAAAATTGTTAATGTCGTTATGAAGTTAGATAATAAACCGACTGTAGCGGATACCCATCCCTACATTTTCCTAAACCCAACCAACAAAGAGTAAATGATATAGAAATTCATCATCCATTTTTTTTCTAGATTAATTTTGGCAATTAATAGTAGACAATAATAACATGAGAAGTTAGAACTCACCCCTGAAACAAGGCTACTAGAAGCAAATGACAAAGAAGATGTCGAAAATGGAGATTCTCCGGGTTTCTTTCCTTTTTGGCCATTCCTTCCTGTGTCCTGATCTGCGGTAACTGACCCAAAACTTGAAGGTTCAACATCATCCTCCTCTTCTTCTTCCTCCTCTTCTACTGCATCCTCTTCTACTGCTGATCTCTCATCATCTTGGTTGGCCAATGCAGAAGTATCTTCTTCCTTCTGCAAACCCATTTCCACCTTTTCCTCCTCTTTCTCTCTCATCTTCAAGTCGTCATCCATATCCTCAATGGCCTCTTCCAGACACAATTCAGCCTCTATCAGTTCAAGTTCTTTTTCAATCAACGTCATCTTCATCTCACTAGCTTTCTTCTTCTCTTCTGTCCATTTCTCTAGTTTATCAAATAATGGCTTGCATGCATTTTCCACTGCCAATACAAGACGCATCCATATGCTTTCTTTCTTCACAACCACATCTCTTCCAAAAAACTCATCAAAGCCCAGGGGTAGGAATTGGGCCTTCTCTTGGTCAACATCTTCCCCATCTTTCAGAGGTGGCTGCCAAAACAAGCGAAGTCCATATTTCTCATCCTCAATATAATTAATTACCCTTCCGGTTGGTGTGTGTAGTATGAGAGGATCTTCACTATATATAAGCTTAGAGGGATCTTCAGGATCAGGCTCTGGCTCCTTATTGATGAGAACAAATTCCGGAGTCTCATCTGATCAAAGAAACATAAGTTACATCTAGAATAAATCAGGCATTTTCCATTTAAGTGGAAAGAGAATAAAAAAAGGGAAATATTTCTGAAAATGTAGACATAAGCAGCAGCTAATCTAGAAAAGAAGAACCACGAAAGTAAACCAAACAAGACAAAGAAGTACAAACACCAAAACAAAAATCAATATAAAGCATAGTAAATGCAAAGCACATACTCAAATACTGACCAGGTCCTGTTTGCTAACCCATTTTCCCTCTTCTTTTTCCTTTCTCCCAAAAAAGTCAAACTCCTTTCTTCACGTTAACAAACAACTTTCTCAACTTTTCTCTCACAAAAAAAAATAAAAAATCAAAACTCCTTTCACCTTTATGTCACATCAACCCATTCATTTCTCCTTTCTCCTCTCAAAAAGGTTTGCCAAACACCCTTGTTTCTTATATTCTTCCTTTATCTCTTCAATCATCTTGAACTACGAAACCACTATATTTTTTTGTGTTCAATTGCAAAATCAAATTTTCAATATTTTTTCCTTTCATCCCATTTTCCCCCAGTTGTCTAAACAATGGAAGTAGGGGCAAAATGGATAGTGCATACTTATTAACAAACAGCTATCATTAACTAAAGGGAAGAAACAAATGGTATAGAAAAAACAATATGGATAGAAAATAAAGCCAAATGCAACTCCATTAAAAGCAGCAAGAAAATGAAGGGCACAACAAATTTGATCACTGTACCATAGAAAAGCACCATCCATCTTTGTTGATCGTAACTTTTTCAAGCCACTGCTCTTTGTAGCCAGGTGGTATCTCTCATACCTTGAGGAGAGTGATTTAGGGCTAAACCTAAGAACAGAGTTGAGATACTCTGAACTAGAAAAAAGAAATGTTTTGATAGAACCTTATCCCTTGCTATCACCAAATAAAATTGTTTTGTTGTAATCGTTATTACTACCAAATAAACTCAAATGAACACAGACACTCAAAAGGATTAATCTGCTCTTAGGAGTCAAATCTTAAAGATAATTGCTTTCATGTACCATGTATTGTTTAGAATATCTAGATAGAAAATCAAATAACTCTCTTCTATGGAACAAAATCTCTCCCATTTTCCCCTAAAAGAATATTCTTTTCAGTCTCCAGACAAAAGTTGTTATGACACTTTGAATGATGTACTAACCCTCCCTTTGAATGAGGGCAACCCCATCATCGTAGCCTACTATTGCTAGTTGATTTCCACTACAGGGAAAAAAAAAAATTAAGAAACTAAAGGTGCATTTCATTCCACAGCACCCAAAAGAGAAGGAAAGGATTTCACAATGTGGAGTTCATTTATAGCCCTCTTACCTTAACACACCATGCAAAAGGGAAATTCTTGTAAGGGGAGTGAGAGAAGAGAAAGAAGAGAGAGAGTTCTGGAGGGGGAGAAAAAGAAATGATCATCTGCAAACAGGAAATCCATCTTGCTTAATGTGGCATATTTGGCGAGAATGAAAGGATTGCAGGAGAACGGGGGTGGATCTAAAGGCCTTTTTCCTCAAAACCCGATTTGACTGGACAACCGCCTTTGAGTGCCTTCATATTACTAGCTCTAATGATTTTCTTGAACTTTTTCTTTTTCTAGTTAAGTGCATCTCTTGTATACTTCTAGTGTACTAGGATTGCACCGTTTTGTGTTTTGTTTTTTTTTTTTTTTTTTTTTTTTTTTTTTTTAATTTATTTTTAATAAAATTCAATTACTTATTAAAAAAAAAAATACCTTTGGACCACCAGTATTCAAGCTCAGCAGGCATAGGTAGTCTTAGTGGCGCTTTATAGAAGGAATTTAACCACATTTCCCTCTCCTGATCCACCTCTTGTATATATGTTTTCCAATTATCAGGGACCTGCCACAAAATTATATTCATTTCTCATTTCCTAGCTTGATCTAAAAATAGGTTAAAGATAGAATTTAACTTACCTCATAGAATTGGTTAATGAAACCTGGTGCCATCCACACATCTTCTTCTTCATAGAAATATGGATGTTGAGGATCACTATATGGACCCCTCTCTTCCCTCACCACTGTGCAAGGAAAACAAAATGTAAGTCAAAACGAAAGAGAGAAAATACACACAATCGCTGCATGAGTTTCATGATATAGAGTAGATCTGCATAAAGCAGAAATAATAATTGCAATTTCAAAACATGTACTAAGATGCTTAACATAAGTTAAACCTTCATACAGTGAAAGAGCCAGAAACAGGAGTTAAGAGCCCAGCAGGACTAGGACTGTTATCCAACAGAATAAACCATGTTCAAACTTATAATCAATGGGGATGTCCAAGTGAACAATCAAAATGTCTTCAGTAAAAAATTACTTTATGCGCTGACAAAAGGAAAAGTGGGAGTTCTTCTAGGAATCCTTTAGCCACTGAAAAGTGAAAAGTAATAAGAAACTTAATATCCCCTCTTATGCATAACCTGTTCCATCATCTATATGCACCTATATATATGACTGGCATCTTAACCAATACCGAGATGAGGACCCAAGTAATATCGTCTCTGTTCCAAATTTATCAAACTTCTAGGCCATCCAATTACCAGCGACCAAATTGACAAATTGAATTTGAGCACCCCAGTTTACAGACACTACTGTACTTCATGACAAAATATTTTCGGTACAAAGATGAATACAGATAGTTTTGAAAAGACATACTTCCATCAGGCTTGTTAACAAACATCCTAGCCTTGGCAGCAGCTACTTCTGCTATACCCGAATGAAGCTGAAAAGAACAAAGCACAAGAGACGTCTTCTTCAACAGCTGTAGATACTTACAATTACATTGAATCATAAAAGATTATACAGTACCGCACAAGTATCTTCATCACAACCAGTAGAATCCTGCAATAGCTCCCCAAAGTAGAACCTACCCTGCACGCATACAAACGCATAATATTATTTGTTAAACGCACTTACTTCACAACAGCTTGAAGTTTATACATATTAAGAGAATTTGAACATATAACATATGCAGTCTTTTACATAATTTAAGGACTAGACATATATTGACCCATCAGCCTTCCTGTTGATAAGAAGACATGTTGCATCTTTTGACCTCTTACTATCTCACAATATGTACATCAGAGATTCAATTTTTCATCCTCAGTGGAAGTTGAGCCCTCCATGATCATAAATTTCATATACAAAAGAAATGAAATCAACTAAGTTGAGCCCTCAAAATGATGGCTCATATTTCATCCACCTACGTATATGGTACGCTCGTTGACGTCATAAACACCACATCCATGCATTCTGCCATGCTTCCACTGACCAGCATAGCGGTATCGACCCTTCTCCCTGTGGTAGGAAGACAATCATCAATAAACCCATGAGATGCCTTCAGCTAAAAGGTTATCCTTGTGTGAATTCAACATCAATGAAGTGCTAAATGTCTGAGGATACAACAAAGAAAATCATACTAATCAATGGATGGACCTAAAGTCCAATCAAATTGGCACCTACACCATGAACCATTCATTTTCTTCAACTAGTTTCTTTCTGGCACCTTTGGTTCAGATTAGAATGTGATAATTCACTGACCTTGAGCCATCAATGAATTTAAGTACATGATTGAGCAGAAACAAAACAAAGATGCACATCAAAGATGTCTCCAAAAGTCACAACCACCACTTTCTTTTGCTTTATCATGTTTATCAAGCTAACATATGAACATAGAAACAAACTTCCTAATGTTAAAACTAACAAAATTTTTAGCATGTCTTTCAGATACTAATTAGGAGTCTTTAAATGGAAACTCCTTTGGAACTTCCCATTTCCTTTTCTTCTTTTGTTTCCTTTAGTCGGTATCATGTTTTTTAGAACTAAAACTGTGTATATATATTGGCCCCGTTTGAAAACCCCCTTGCCCTCCCCTCCCCTTGGGTTTTTTTTTGAATGATTGAAAATTAAAATTGATGTGATATAAAGTTGATATAATTTATATGGAAAAGTGAAAAAAATTTGTATTGTAGTGAGTTTTTTATTTAAAAAGTAATAAGAAAGTGTTGATGTGATATAAAAAGTGAAAAAAGTTAGGAATGTTTTGAAGTTGATGTTTTTTGGGAGAAGTGAAGGGAAGGGGAGGGGAGGGGAAAGTGGTTTTCAAACGGGGCCATTGTAATTTTTTGTCCCCAAGGGGAGGGAGAAGGGGAGATTCTAACTAATAACCTCTACTTCATGATGCATGGTCCCTAACCGATTGAACTACTCCTTAGGGACAATTGTAAGGGGTCTATTATGTAGTGGGCTTTTAATGGGTTAACTAGGTTAGTGGGCCTTTATCCAATGGGCTTTTCTTGTAAATAAGTTAGTTTTGATGGGCCTTTTTACTTTGTAATTTTGTTCAGGTGTTGAGCCTCATTGTAAGTCAGTCAGATAAAGAGTTGAGTAGAGAGCAGATAAGGAGGAAGTAGGTGATGACATGACCATAGCAGAGGCTCTAGAAGATCATGTGGCAGCATTCTGTTAGCAAATTGTAATGGTGTGTTTGGCAACCGAGTGGAATAATTATTCCACTCGGGTTTTTTCTAAAACCCACCCACCCGCATTAAAACCCGGATTTTGAGTCCACTCAAGGCTGTCTTTCAGATTAATGGTGGGACCCACGCGCAGGAAAAGTTGACTAAAAAAACACGTGGGTCCCACATTTAAATAATAAAATATTAATAATTTAAATAAAAAAAAAATAAAAGAAATTTAAAAAAAAAACAGAGGGGTGGCTGCCGGCTGGCAGCCACCCCCCTTGGGGGAGGCCGCGCGGCCTCCCCCGAGTACTGGGGGTGGCCGCGCGGCCACCCCCGACCCTTGGGGAAGGCCGCGCACTAGGGGTGGCCGCGCGGCCTCCCCCGACCACTGGGGGTGGCTGCCAACCGGCAGCCACCCCTTCCTTCATTTTTTATTTTTATTTTTTAATTTTTAATTTTGATTTCAATTATTTTTTTTAAAAAAAATTATTTATTTTTTTAATTAAATAATCAATATATAATAAATTATTATTATTTAAATTATTATTTCACACAACTTTTCAAAATACCAATCATTATACACAACTTTTTAAACTTCCAATCATTTCTTACCATTAAAATATAATATTTTTCAATCTCAAAATTCAACACCCAAACACAATTTTTTACCTCGATATTTGTAAATAGAATTAGAATTCAATTCTAATTCTAAAAATTCAATACCCAAACGAACCATACCGATTGGATCTATAAGAACAACCTAATCGGTAGAGAAAAGGGAGAGAAGAGAATTGTCAGAAGTTTGTTACTAGAAATTCCCTGGAGAATGAGCAATCTCGAATCTACTCGTATCATTTCAATACAAGTTTATCTCATATTTTTCATCATCAATCCATATCAATTTCAATAGTAATTCCACTCACAAATCACACAAAATATACATAAACCAAGAAAAACCCATTATAGCAATATTAATCTTATATCAAGTTACTATATCCTAATTACTTAACAAATTCTTTCTTAACATTGAAACATAAGGGAATCAGGATACAAATGATTAATGAGTGAGGACATTCAAACAATGGACAATATGCTGGACAAAAAAGAAAATATGGAGAGGATAGAATCACTATGATTAGCACTGAGAATGAATAGAGAGCGCAACATTAAAACTTACGGTTTCCTCCCAAATTGTCTGATCCACTCATCGCTTTCATAAAATGGTATCTCATACTCCCCATCAGCAAGACGAACACTATCTTCAATATCCATCTCCAGCCATTCTTTGTCCTTTGGGGTCATATAATCCCTTGATATTATTTTCCCTTCAGCACGCATCTTTGCTTCAAGCCTAGAAATTGAGTAATAAACAACTCATAATATTTTTTGAAATAGTGACTTGGGTTCCAAGTGCTGAGAAACAATATGACCTTATTGGTACATAGCTAGGAGTCATAAACATACTTGGAACCTGGGACAGGTTCTATATCTGGTATGTCAACTTCAACAACGCCATGACCCTCCATGTTGTTTTGAAGCCATTCACCTTCATACCTATGATAAGAAAATGTCTCGTATGAAATTCAAAAAACATAAATCAGAGCCAAAGTATATTGTAAGCTGACAAAACAGTATTCTAACTTGCTGATACATCCAAAAGAGGGGGAAAGGGGTAATAGTTCATACAGTATCAGAACCCTGGTTTAAAGTAGCAAGTTAGATAGTGCAATCCAATTAAGTATCACCAGTCAAGACTAATATAAAAGGACCTTGAAAGTGGCATAGTTTCAGCATACTTATGAAAATTCCTGACTGTTCTTGACACTTCTATTAGTTTTGACCAAAAGAAAGAAAGAATTTTTCTTCTAAAAAAAAGAACAGAGATGACAGAACCAACTATATGTCTTGCTTGAATCATTGTTTTGTCTAGTCCAAGTCCTACTGGAGAAAGTACAAATATAGACGCCTGATAAGAACATGGTTGAAACAGCTCTTATGAAGAACAAACATACCTGACTAGCCCCTGTTCAGCAACGTATACACCTTTTCCATGAGCCAAGTCATCCCAAACTGTGCCTTCATACCTTGAAAAGAAGAGCATAATCTAAAGTAATAAGCAATATAAAAAGCTGAAGCTGGGAAAGTGTCAAATAATTGAACAATAAGAACAGTAAACTCCTCAGAGATTCAGAGAAGAACACAACTCTCATGTTATATGCCATTGAGAAGTATTCGTCTCAAAAACTCGGCTATATGAGAAGCAACCATATTGTACAGACCTCATAAATCACCCAATAATATGATGTTACACGAACTAAAGAAAGAGGTGGAAGGAAAGCAAAGAGACACCAGTGGTTCATAGACATCCAAATGAACTGAGCAATCGGTTCCATTCTCTAGTAGCTCAAACTCAAATAAAACATCATGGAACAACAAAATCAGAGTGTGCAAAGCAAGTAGCACGCTAAGACAGTCAAAAACCAAAAGAACCACTCTATCAATACAATAGTCATCAAAAACTCAATAATGCCAAAATTGAGGAAATCATACAAATTATAATCTTTTGGCTGACCTGTTGATAAATAGCAACAGAGTTTAAGAATATACATTATATACGCTCAAAAAACCAGAAAAGAATACGAGGATGGAAGTTTTAGCAAAATGAGCGCCAAGGAGAAAAATAAAATCAATAGCAATTAAATAAGGAATAGAGATAGACGAAAAGGATAGAAATTCCATTTTGATGAAGAAACAAGGAAATGTCGCAAAAAATCTTCCATCTTCCATGTATAAAAGGTCAAATAAATCAACCGGAATCATGGCATAAGTTCTTCACTCTCCCATCAGAATCGTAGCTCAGCCACTTCAAAAATGCGACACAAAAATCATTAACACAAAACTTTATCCAATAAAAAACAAAGCCTTGACAATCAAAATTGGCCAAAGCTTATGTAATCTTAAGAGTTATTACTGTGTACAACTGAACAGTCAAAAAATGGCCATACAAGTTATACAACTCAAACAAAATACCACCAAATTCAGAAACAAGAAAAATTCACAAAATAAGAATATGAAGAAATGCAACACACCCCGGCTCCTGAAATGTCACGCAGACCATAAAAACAAACTAACGACACCCATCCAACAACATCATACATACAGTGTACCAAACGAATTCCAAAGAACATAAAAGAGGAACGCATAAAATCAAACACCTACGAGCTCCCATCGGGGAAAACGAAGCTGACCCATTTGAGAAACTCCTCGATCCTATCCAACTCCTCAATCACCGCCTTGGGCTTCTCTATATCATGGTGGTTGTCCGGTATCGCCGGGTAATACTTCCGATACGGCACATAGAATGGCGCAATGGGGGGGTCCCGGCCTTCCTCGATCTCCTCCTCGACGACCCCCCAGTCGTCCTCGTCGGCCCAGACGGGGTCCCATCCGGGCTTGGTCATGGGGAGCGGAGCGTCGGCCCAGAGCTCCTGCAAGTCCTCCTCTTTCCAGTTCTCTGGGTCCTTGGGAAAGTCGAAGAGGTCGTCGTCGTACTTGACGCGCCGGTCCTCCTCTTCCTGCTTCTTCTTCAAGTGCCTGCTGTCCAGGGCCCGGGTGAACCGTCGGATGTTGATCTCCGGGGTGTTCTCCGACTCGGGCGGTTCCTCTCCGAACCGGGTGTAAGTGAGCTGGTCCTCGTCGGAGTAGTCGGTGTAGTAAGATTCGTCCGAGTCGTACTCAGATTCGGAGTTGGCTGAGGAGGGATTTTCTTCATCTGGGTCTTGGTCTTCTTCGTCTGTGGTTTGCTCATTTTGTTGGTCTTCCTGTTCTTCTTCTTCTTGTTGTTGTTCTGAGTCAGTGGGTCTAGCTGAGTCTTCGTTTGCCATTGTGGTCTGTCTGTGAGTGTGAGAAGAAGAAGAAGAAGAAGAGGATAAGGTGGGAAGGTGAGGCAGTTCAAGATTTTAGCGATAGTTTCAGAGCAAATGGCAGCTGCAAGCTCCTACTGAGTGAAGATAGAGGGTTTTGTGGGTTTGAGGTCTACATGGGCTGAATGGGCCTGATGAGGGGCTTTAGCTTCAACTTCAAATAAGAACTTGACCCCTTCTCTTTTTTCTTTTTCTTTTTTTTTTTTTTTTTTTTCTTTTTAAAAATAAAAAATAAAAAAAATCAGTCACTCAATCCTTTAATTAATATTCAAATTTAAGAACATTGTGCTCAATAGATACAACTCAAGAATACAATAAGGTGCTTCTCCTATATGAACTTATTTGTCCATGAGCGAAAGTCCTTTCTTAGCTAGTTTATGAGCTACTCCATTAGCTTTTCTTCTAACATAATTTATAAACTAGTACCACAAATTATTCAATATAACTCTGGTATTCATATAAGTATACATTTAAATTTGGTTTTTGGTTTTTGTAAGTTTATGGTTAAATCAAGTTTGGAAAAAGATAAAAAAGATCAAAAAAAGAAAAAGAAAAAAAGAATTAAAAGAAAAGGGTCATGTGTTTAAATAAGTTTTAATAATTTTTTTTCTTCAAAAAAAGTTATATTTTTATCCTACAATTGTTTAATAATATTGACGTGACACTCCATTTTTTTTTTTTTGAGAAAAATATACATATCCCCTCAAACTACCACTCAGTTGTCAATATCCCCCCAAACTACCAATTGTGTCAATGTCCCCTCTAGACCATACAAAAGACAAAAATGATCATATTTTTTTTTCAATAAGACAAAAATGTCCGTACAAATTTGGAAAAAAAAAAAAAAAAAACTAAAACTAAAAAAAAAAATAAAACAAAAAATTAAAACAAAAAATTAAAAAATATAAGAAAAAAAAAACTGAAAATTATATAAAATAATTTTAAAAAACAAATGAAAAAAAAACCCGTTTTTATTTTTTATAAATTTTTAGTTTTATTTTTTATTTTTTGTTATTTTGTATAACTTTTTGTTATTTTAGTTTTTTTTTTTTTTAATTTTAATAATTTTATGAAGGTTATTTTTGTCATTAAGGAGAACATTAACATTTTTGGGTAGTTTAGAAAGGAGATTGATACAATTGGTAGACTTTGACAATGAGGTGGTAGTTTGAGGAAGTTATGTATACATTTTACTTTTTTAAAATATATATATATATATATATATATATATATATATATATATTTCAACTTTTCTCTAGGTTTCTTCCTCATTTTTTTTTTCCACCAACAATTATATATGACTTGAAATTTTAATTATAGAATATCCTATTTTCTTCCATTCCGCCCCCAATTCAATCACGTCTTGTGAATATCGACAAACCTACTACTATTGTTAACCAATGAAAATAATTCGCAGTAAAAACAAGTTACACTACGTTCTTCCTCAAACCAACAAAGAGGTATACACTATGTTCTTCATTCACTTTCTCTTTTGATTCGGAGCTTATTATGAAAAAATTATTTAAGAAAAAACTATTTAAGATCTACCATGAAAAAACGTAAAAATAAAAAAGCAATATAAGAAAAATACTCTTTTATTTTTTTTGAGATAATTATATTATTGAATAAACGTAAAAAGCAATATAAAAAATTAAAAGAAGAAGAAGAAGAAGAAGTAATTTTTAGCATTACTATGATTTAATATATTATTGTATTTTCTATTAACTGTTACTCAAGGTTGCTGTATTAACCAGTCAAAAGTAAAATAATCAAATTAATATATATAATTCGATATTTTAATCCAATTCAAGTGTGCGTGTCTTAATTAAACAAAGAATATCCATTCAAATTCAGTACTAATCCCAATATATATATATATATATATATATATATATATATATATATATATATATATATATATATATATATATATATGATTTATTTTTTTTTAACAACGTTGGAACTTCTTTATTGATAGAATAAATCTGATCCTCAAAAAAGGATCTTAGGGACAAGAAATTGTCCCTAAGTAGTGCATGCAAAATACAATGAGATATATTCTCAAGCCAAACTAAATCAACAATTTTAGTAGATGCCTCTTTTGCTAATCAATGGGCCACATACGATATTACATGGGATTCCTGATAAAGTCTATTGAACCTTACTATTTCACAAAAGGCACCTTAAGGTTTATTCAAAGTTTATAAAGTCCACAACCTAGGCATACCTTGGCAATGTGGGACTCTTAACACGCATCCTCACGTGTGGTACTATTATCTAAACACATGTACAACGGGAGGGAATGCCCAAAATTGTCCAAGGCCTTAAAGCTTTGATACCATGATAAAGTCCATTGAACCTTACTCTTCCACAAAAGGCACCTTAAGGGAAGAAGTTTGCTCAATGTTTATAAAGCTCACAACCCAGGCACACCTTGGCAACGTGAGACTTTTAACACGCCCCCTCACGTGTGGTACTATTGTCCAAATATGTGTACAACAGGAGTAAAGACCCAACATTGTCCAAGGCCCTTAACACGCCCCCTCACGTGTGGTACTATTGTCCAAATACGTGTACAACGGGAGTGAAGGCCCAACATTGTCCAATGCCCTAAAGCTCTGATACCATAATAAAGTATTAAAGTTCATTGAGCCTTACTTTTCCACAAAAAACACCTTAAAGGAAAATGTTTGCTCAAGGTTTATAAAGCTTACAACCCAGGCATACCTTGGCAATCTGATATCATGATAAAGTCCATTGAGCCTTACTTTTTCACAAAATGCATATTAAGGGAAGAGATTTACTCAAGGTTTATAAAGCCCACAACCGAGGCATACATTGGCAATGTGAGACTCTTAACACGCTCCCCACGTGTGGTACTATTGTCCAAACATGTGTACAACGGGAGTGAAGGCCCAACATTGTCCAAGGCCCTAAAGCTCTGATACCATGATAAAGTATTAAAGTTCATTGAGCCTTATTCTTCCACAAAAGGCATCTTAAAGGAAAATGTTTGCTCAAGGTTTATAAAGCCCACAACTCAGGCATACCTTGGCAATGTGAGACTTTTAACAATTTCATCACCTTCCCTGGTTAGAGGAGAGCCAATGCTTAATCCAACTACTATTACTTTGGTATTCAATCAGCTTAACCCTGGTTTGAGGTTTACAAGGGGAAGGTTACTCGTAGCAAAGCAGCAGCAGTTATACTTTTATTCAACTTCTCCTTCCTTCAAGCTTTTCCTTCGTTTTCTGTTTCATAATTTTATTTTATTTTTAATTTAAATTCTCTCCCCAGTCTTTACATGAATTTCTCTCCACAACATCTTTGAAAAACGAAACACTTTGAAAGCAGAGGGAGCAGAAGTTATCAAATTGGGCATGCAATGGGAGAATACGTGTTCTTGGCTCCAGGAACACCCGCAAAGACAAACCCGGCTAGGCCACAATTGCCAAACAGCCCCAAGGCTTCCATGGATGATGATGATGGGCATGCCGCCTTGGCTACAGAGGAAAACGAATCGAATTTTGGTTTTTTGGGATTGATGGATTTGAACAAAAGTCCATGTGATGACTGCCAAATATTTGATGGGTGTGGCAATTCTTGTCTTAGTAACATAGAATACATGTGCACCAGCCACCAGCTGCTGCGGTGGCAGAAGGCCTACAAGGTATCGATGATTGTGGTAATCTTTGTACACATCTTTATGTAGCTCCACCAGCCTCTCTCGCAGATAGTTTTCTAGAACTCCTCAAAGTAAGTTATAATTTTGCCACAATTTTTTATCTGCTTTTGCCAATACATTACAATCATGTGTGAATATCAGTACCAAGAGCTCCAAGAGACATTTTTTATAGTTAAATTTGATTTCCTCCAATAAATCAAATTTGTAAGTAAAAAATTTGTGTTGTAAAACTCTATAAATAAAATTTTGCATTGTAAAACTTTCACCATACATATCTATAAAACTACAAGATACTTATAGATACTCGAACCAAATATTATTTGCAAGGATTTGCATTGCAATCATTTTGTTGTGATCAAGTGGAACACATTTATTATTTTTCAAAGTGAATGCATTTATTGTTTTTGTTAGATCATGTCATACACATCTTGGATGACTGCCATAACTTGTGAACTATACATAAATTAGCTCATAACCCGTGTCATGCGCGAGATTATTCCTTATAATTTAATTTCAGAATTTAAACACATCATCATTGTACTCTTCATTGTAGTTAAAAAATGTGTGTAAAAAAAACTATATCACATCTTTAAGTAAAAAGACATTTAAGGTTAAGACACTTAATTTTATTTTAATCCATAAAAAGTAAAACTTTTTAAAATCTTTGTTCTCATAGGTATAGTTTATAACGAAAAGAAGTATATAAAAAAAAAAAAATAGCAAGAAGAAAATCTAAATTTCGATTATTAAAGCATTAATAGAAAATTAGCATAAATTTGTGATAATGTTTATGTGATACCTATTAACCTTTTTTTTTTCTTTTTTTTTTAAGGGGATACCTATTAACTTTCAATACAAATAAAATTTTAATGTTATAAGAAAAGATAAATGGGCGTTATTGTGTAGTGTATTTATTTAGGAAATAAAAAAGTAATTATGTTTCCTAAATATAAGGAAAATCATTGAGTGTTTGGTGAGAATGCTCTAAGTATTAATGATTGAAAACTCTCTCTGTCTTTTTTTTTTTTTTTTTTCGTAGAGTCTAGACAATTGCCTTGAAAAAGCAAAGCTCCAAGGCTGTTCTACCTTATACAGATGCTAGATTGGTTATCTAGTATTTTTTATTATCATTATTATTGATTTTGGTTTTGGTGAATCATATCTCGATTTGACACCATTTTGGACGGTTGGTAGTATTCTATCTTAGATATGTACACCAAAAAATGAATTAAAAAGAACAAAAAAAAAGTACAAACTTTTTTATTTTTATTATACAACTCTACCAACCAAGATTGTACATCATTGTTATCTCCTGAATATATCCATTCCTTTAATATTATATGATTAATTTCACATGGTTTATTGATTTACATGATGGGGTATATATATACTTGGGTTATATAGCCATTGTGTATTAATGTTGTAATATTCCATACATGGAAAATGTTTATCTAGAATGAATAAAAATGTTGTTGATTAGAGATTTTCCTTTCTCAATTGATTTGTGACTTTGGTCATATTTCTTTCCTCAACAATATCAAGTGACAGGTTGATATCAAATCTGAAAAGGCTTATTCAACTTGAAATTTGATCAAAGATGGTAGCAAAATTATTCATAATGGATACTATTTCATAATAAATATCTAACTCAAAAGCCCGAACACAAACAAGCGGTCGGTCACAGGAAGAAATGAGTGTTGAGTCTACCAACAACACGTCAACTAAAATACCCCTATTTTGTTTTTTTTAAGAAAAAAGAGAAAAATTTGCAAAGATTTATCATTGGTCAGGATTTAACAAAATTTGAAAAAATACTAGTGCTTAAATCTTTGATTATATATATATAAGTGTATTTTGAAAATTTTGACAGAATTTAATAGAAAATCCTAACAGATGATTGAAATTGAAAAAAATTGAAAGATAGATACACTAGATTGACATTTTTTAAAGTTTAAGAGTATGATTGCAAAGTGATGAAAGATTAGGAGTGATAAGTGAAATTTTCTCCTTTTTTCTTCTCTTATTTAATAGGGCAAACAATGGACATTTTAAGGCATAGAACTATATTTATCGTATATTTCATGCAAAATCCATAAAGCCTATACCATTTTCTTCATCTAAAATTGCAAGTCTTATTGATGATGATGTTAATGATGGTATGTAGTGATTTTACGGAGCTCAAACAAATTTTATATTACATATGATGTGTGACATTTAAATATTGCACAGGACAATGGGAAACAGGAAATAGACCCGTGAAGTACAAAGTAATTATCTATATAGGACATTATTTTTTTTCTATAAATCTCATTGTTCTAATTTGTGCATCCTTTTTTTTTTTTTTTTTTTTTTTTTAATTTTTTAAATTTTTTTTTTTTTAACAATTGTTCATCATCTCTTATAGAATATGTTCATTTCTTCAAGGTATCATGAATTTTAGATGACCATAGCAATAAGAAAGACCCATTGAAAGTTATCAATAACAATACTTTTCCATAGATGCTTCAATGTATGTTTAGAGAGAGAATCTCAGTGACAGTAATGGAGAAGACTACATAAATTATACTTGAAAAAAAGAACAGAGACATTTTTGTTAGTGCACATATTAAATATTTTTAAAATGATAGGGAACAACTTCCTTAAGCCCAAACATCATGCAGAAATAGATAGTTTGGGATATAGACATTGCAAGGATAAACCAAAAGGCCAAAAAAAAGAGAAAAAGGATTGTCTTTCCCACTATCCAACCCTAGTTTTTTGTTTTGTTTTATTTTTTTTAATTATTTACATTCACGACTATTGGAAAGAGCTGCTAAATCAAGTTCTCATCTAGGTGAACAAAGTATGATTGCTTTTAGTTGAGACCCAATCGGGAAATGTTTCGACTTATATTCCTACTAATGTAATTTTGATTACAGATGGACAAATATTCTAATCTGTCGATCAAAAGGATAGTCTTTCCCACTACCCAACCCTAGTTCATTGTTTTGTTTTGTTTTTCTTCTTAATATCTTACCCACCCAAAAAAAAAAAACTCCAACCATTATTAATTCCAATCAAGCTAAATCCAAATTAAATTTGTTTATTATCATATTTGAGAAAGTCATCCTTACCAATGTGATAAGGCTCATCCAAACAAAAATTTCCACATGATTGTCTAGTCCCAAACTCACCAAAACAAACCAGACCACTGTGTGCGCATAAGATCAAGCATTTGGCGTGTCGTACTGCATGCAAGAGCACTTAAAATGACTTCATAATAGCCTAGAAGATCTAACTATTGAATAACTAAAACAGATTAGGCAAGAGGAAACAGTCATTGCCATTGTAAATACCCAAGAAAAAACGCTAGTCACATCTGCGCTATCACCCCAAAAGAACTAGTCAATTTAGAGCTTTCTTAGAATCCATTATAAAGCCCAGTTTTACCTAATAATTAGGTAATGTGGGACTTAACACCCATGAGTATCTTTATAAATCACTCACTCTATGTGAGCTATTTATCTCTTCCCAATATGGGACCAAGGTGTTACAAACTCCCTCCTTTTAACCACCTAGTAACGTCAGGTCATGCAGTGCTCTAGTACCACATGACCTGACGTTATTAGGTGAAACTGAGCTTTATAATAGATTCTAGGAAAGCTCTAAATTGACTAGTCTATTTGGGGTGATAGCGCAGATGTGGCTAGCGCTTTTCCTTGGATCTTTACAAATAGTATCAGAGCCACCTAGTAATGCCAGGCCATGTGGTACAAGAGCTCTTCATGATGTGGCCCTGACGAGGACGTTTGGGGTTTAAGAGGATGAGTTTGTAACACCTCGGTCCCATATTGGGAAGATAAGTAGCCCACATAAAGTGGGTGGTTTATAAAAATAGTCATGAGTGCTAAGTTCCACATTACCTAGTTATCAATTGAAACTGGGCTTTATAAGGAATTCTAAGAAAGCTTCAAATTGACTAGTCATTTTGGGGTGATAGCGCAGATGTGGCTAGTGCTTTTCCTTGGAGTCCCACATCGCCTAGGAATGAGGATGTGCATATATGTATAAACGCACAATTCTTGATACAACACATTTTAAAGTCGTGATAGTCATGAACCTATCAGAACTCCGCAGTTAAACGTGCTTCTGTGAGAGTAGTACCAGGATGAGTGATAACTTGGGAAGTCTGGTTCGGGAGAGCGAAAAGCGGACAATATTGTGTCGTTGGGAGTGGGTTGTTACAAATGGTATCAGAGCCACCTAATAACGCTAAGTCATGTGGTACTGGAGCACCGCATGACATAGCTCTAACGAGGACGTCAGGGGTTTAAGGGGGGGAGTTTGTAGCACTCCGGTCCTATATTGCGAAGAGATGAATAGCTTACATAGAGTGAGTAGTTTATAAAGATATTGATGGGTGCTAAGTCCCACATTACCTGGTTACTAGATGAAATTGGGCTTTATAAGAGATTTTAGGAAAACTTTAAATTGACTAGTCTTTTTGGGGTGATAGCATAGTTGTGGCTAGAATCCCTATAGAGCCTAGTTTCACCTAATAACTAGGCAATGTGAGACTTAGCACTCATGACTATCTTTATAAACCACCCACTCTATGTGAGCTATTCATCTTCCCAATATGAGACTAGGGTGTTACAACCAAACCTTTGAGCCGAATGGCATTTCCAAAGACCTCCATAACTAGGGGTAGTGGGTCAGCTCAAAGATTTAAATTCCATTGAATTTGAGAATTAATTTCCTTGGTGTTTACAATCTTATTTCGGTTAAGATTAAATAGAATCAAGAACCCATGTACCATATTGTGCTTTCCTTATTGTGCTTTCTTTATGTTATGTTTTACTTGCGTTCCATATGGCAAGAAGGTATGGGCTTGTATCATCATCTTCTCGTTTGTTAGCTTTAAATTCATAAACAATGAAGATTAACTGCATAGATGCTACATAGATGATAATAGTAGTCTTTGTATAAAAGAAGGTGAGCTAACTTACCCCTTTTAGAAAAGGATCAGTGGCGGAGCAAGGATTTTTATTTAGGGGGTCAAGTTTTTTTTTTTTTTTTTTGAATGAAAAAAAAAGAAAGTAAAATTGAACATAAATTGATTAAAAAAAAAGAACAAATGAAATAGATAAATAATTCAACAAAATGATGCCAAATTCTTCAAATTGTGTTTGTATAAAACCATGTTTAATTGGTTGACAAGGTCTTTTTTATAGATATACTTTTCGGATTTAGTCAATATAACTAGAATGGTAATCAGATTTTTTTTTTTCCTTAAACAAGGATTTACATGCAAATTTGTTAAATCTACCTTGATATGAGCTTGTTTAAAATTTGAATGAAGTTCAATAAAATCATTGTTTTTATCCATAATCTTAGCTAACTACAATTATATTAAATACATATAAAAAGTTTGATTACATACATGATTTTTTTTTTTATGACAAATTTGGTTCTTGGGAAGAAATACACTAATCCAAATTGCACTCCAACCTCAGTGTTATTGTTTTGCAAATCAGACTAGTATTTTAAATATCTACTTAGCCCTTAGGTTTAAAGTGGAGCTCTTTTCTTTTTCTTTTTATTTTTTTTTTTAAAAAAACAATTTTAAAGTCGGCTCTAGTTGATTAACTCATTTCAATGTGATTTCATTTCTTCAGTACTCAATGTTGTAACATTACTATTCTTCAATTAGTCTCTTAAATAGTGCCAAAAAAAAAAATTGGTCTCTCAAGTCTCAACAAATTCAAACGGTGTCGTGTTAATAAGCTGTGGAATGGTTAAAGCTTAACATCTTAAACTTGCTTGGGTAAAACAACGCAAGATGTGATTTTATTTCTTCAGTGCTCAATGTTGTAACATTACTCTTCTTCAATTAGTCTCTTAAATAGTGCCAAAAAAAAAAAATTGGTCTCTCAAGTCTCAACAAATTCAAACGATGTCGTGTTAATAAGCTATGGAATGGTTAAAGCTTAGCATCCTAAACTTGCTTGGGTAAAACAACGCAAGTCACCGGGGCCCACCAGCTTTGAGCCTTGAAGGGTGAAAATTCACCCACGTGGCTTAAACAAAAACAAGTGTTTCGTAACATTATGTAAAACGTATTGTTTTTGTTTTATCTATACGGTGCGTTTTTGAGAAAAAAAAAAAAAGAAAGAAAGAAAGAAAGAAAAAGAGCCAATCTTCCTTCTTTTACCTTCGTTTGACATAATTTACAAATTTCTTAAATGCCTAAAAGTTGAAACAAACCAACAGTGACAGAAAAACATGGAGTCGTGAATCCCACTCCAGATTGGAAATATTTGCCAATGTAAAGTGTTTGACATAATTTACAAATTTCTTAAACGCCTAAAAGTTGAAACAAACCAACAGTGACAAAAAAAAAAATGGAGTCGTGAATCCCACTCCAGATTGGAAATATTTGCCAATGTAAAGTCAATGTCCCCTGATGAGTAGTTGAGAGTGGGCAACAAAAGCATTTGAGAAAATTTTACAAGGGCTTATGAGAATTTAAGGGAGGTGAAAATGCCCCCCTCGACCCCCCTCCCTCCTCCCTCCTCCCTTGATGAGGATGGAAATATGGAAGTATATACCTGCATGAAAGGAGAAATTAAATTAGCATGCACTATGATTTCATAAAAAAAAAAAAAAAAAGTAACAAATAATAAATCAGAAAAGTAAATAGAAAAAAAAAATTATTAAATTCTTGGCCTAGATTTGGCCGAACCCAGAATATAAATAGATTGTACGTTCTATATGTTTTATGATTATGTGAACATGAAAATTTCAACTTACACTTGGTGGTTTGTCCTTAAGTGACAAAAACATTTGATTTCCTCCAATAAATCAAGTTTGTAAGTAAAAAATTTGTGCGGTAGAACTCTTTAAATAAAATTTCGCATTCTAAAACTTTCACCATACATATTTAAAAAACTACAAAATATTTATAGATACTCGAACCAAATATTATTTGCAATGATTTGCGTGGCAATCATTTTGTTGTGATCAAGTGGAATGCATTTATTGTTTTTGTTAGATCATGTCATACACATTTTAGAGACTGCCAAAACTTGTGAACTATACATGAATTACAATAAGCTCATAACCATAGGAATTTGAAAAACAAAAGCGCATCCCAAATTATATTCTTTGTTTTTATTTATATCTTTATAACTGATGATGTCTATTTTTGCACGATCATACTAGATAGTGAATACTTGCAAAACACACAACTGGGGTGGCGTCGGCTTGAGAGCTATCAAGGGAGCCTACGGTGATTATGGTAGTTCGAGAAACTCCGATACCTCCATAGACAACTATAAGAGCTGGATAATAAATTATTTTCTCATATTATTCATGAACGTGATGGTTTCTTTAAATACACCTAGAATAAACAATTCTAATAATAATTATTATTATTTTGGTTGTTTTTCATGAACTAAAAAAATACTCTAGACTATAGTTATCAAATAGAAGTTAAAAAATATTTTAGTAAGTAATCAAATTACTATAGTTATCAAATATGAATCTTATTATGAAATATCTCAATAAATTTAGAAAAACAAATGAGGTCAAACAGAGCGGTGTGATTCTATCATGAATCTCACGATGTCGCTAAAGCCTACTAAACAGTGGTGTCACGGGTGTGGGCCGTGTGGCTCCCATTCAATGTAGGTATTAGGAAAGAGGAATGCTAGATATCCAATCACTTTTTTTAAAAAAATTTGGTTTCAACCTTATGTGTCACAATCCCATGAGATCTATCATTCCGGTTTCAACCTGTTTTTGCAGGTTTGTTTTATGTGAGGGGATTTGACTGAAAGACAGGAGCTCCTAGACCTCTAGTAAAAAGACTTCACATTTTAGGAAGCAAGATAGGAAAGTCAAGAACATATGAATAAGAGATGATGCAGTATAACTAACTAAAAGAGATAGTTCATGTGTTTTACAAACAAGGTGCCTTGTGAATTTTCACAATAAATGAGCTTCTTGTTTGTACATGATCTATATATATTTTTCAATTATATGTATTGCACAAAAACAAAATAATTGTATTAGAAACATCAATATACAGAGAGCAAGTAGTAGAAATATATTTAATTTTGGGGTAATTACATTTTCCCCCATGAACTATCAGCCATTGTCAACATGTCAACACGAACTAACACCTCGACCAAAAGAGAGCATGCAACTATCATTTTTGTACCTTTACCCCCTTCGGTCAATCAAATTCGTGAAAATACTCAAATACCCTAACTCAATTTTCAAATTTACATATTATTAAAATTAAACAATTAAAAAATAAAAAATAAAAATAAAATACAGAAATACAATCAACCACCCCCTATATTTTTCCACTTTTTTTTTAATGAAAAAACATATATTTTTTTTTATTAAATTACTGTTTGAGGGCATTTCTGTCTTTAAACAAAATTTAAAGCCTAAAAATCGAATATTCTGTCCAATTTAATGAGATTCCCTAACGGAAAAAGGGTAAAGGTACAAAAATGGTAGTTGCATTATCTCTTTTGGTCAAGGTGTCTGTTCGTGGTGGCATGTTGTCAATGGCCAGTAGTCCATGGGAAAAAGGTAATTATCCCTTTAATTTTTTTTAACTCTTTATTGTTTTATTCATTCTTAAACATATTAAATTTTTCTGAACTAAACTTAATATATTTATTATGAAATAGTGTCCATTATGAATAATTTTGCTACCACCTATGACCAAATTTCAAGTTTGTTAAGCCTTTTCAAATTTAATATCAACCTGTCACTTGATTTGGTTGAGGAAAGAAATATAAGCAAAGGTCACAAATTAATTGAGAAAGGAAAATCTCTGATCAACAACATTTCTATTCCTTCTAGATAAACATTTTTCATGTATAAAAGATCACAACATTAATACGCAATGGCTATATAACCTAAGTTTCTTGTATAAATATCCCATCGTGTAAATCAATAAGCCACATGAAATTTAATAATATAATATATATTGAATGAATGTGTTCAGGAGATAACAATGATGGACAATCTTGGTTGGCAGAGTTGTACAATAAAAATAAAAAAGTTCATACTTTTCTTTTTGTTATTTTTTAATTCATTTTTTTGGTGTTCATATCTAAGATAGAATACGACCAACTCACTGCAATGGTGTCAAACCGAGATATGATACACCAAAACCAAAATGAAAACAAAAGTACTAAATAACCAATGTTGCATTTGTATAAAGTAGAATAGCCTTGGAGCTTTTCCAAGGCAATTGTCTAGACTCTAGAGCTAAAGAGAGAGGTAGATTTTTTTTTTTTTTTTTTTTTTTTTTTTAATGTAGAGAGAGATAGAGAGAGAGTATTCAATCCTTAGAGCATTAATTCACACCAGACACCCAATGCTTTTCCTTATATTTAGGGAACAAAATTACTTTTTTATTCTCTAAATAAATATACTCCACAATAACTCCCCCTTATCTTTTCCTATAATATTAAAATTTTATTTGTATTGAAATCACACAAACATTATGACAAATTTATGCTAATTTTATGTTAATGCTTTAATAATCAGAATTTAGATTTTCTTCTTGCTTTTTATTTATTGTTAAATATATTGGATAAGTATATGAAAGAGATAAATAGCGGAAGAGAGAGAATAAAAATATATAATTGACTACATTGTATTGAAGTAGTGTGTCTAACAATATTATATAGGTCTCTATTTATAGAGAGATAATGCGTAGTACGCAAGAAACCCTAAACTACATAAGGTAGAGAATAAACCCTAATAGGGAAGACAATAATATGGTGAATATAAAATATTCTAATATCCCCCTCAAACTCAATGTATAGGAAAAAGAAAGGGAAAAGAAATTGGGCTGGAGCCTAGTTGAACCAGGTTGACGAGGTTTGGCCTATTTTGGTCGACTTGGATCGCTGGGCCAAAATCTGGGTTGAAGGATTGGGCCATGTTTGGCCTATTTTGGTCGGATTGGACAGCGGGGCCATGGAACCGAGTCTAACCTGACGGATTAGGTCAACGCTTGCTGGATCGGTTCGATAATGCATCGAGGCTCCCGGTGTAGCTGAGCTTGGGTTGACAGTTGGGCTGATTGCCTTGATCAATTGAGCTGGCAGAACTTTGGATTGGCTAGTGTGGACGGCTGAACCAAAACTGAAAGAGATCTAAACCCAATGGAACCAAATTGAAGGAGGATTGAAACTGGATGGAACCAGACTGAAAAAGACCTGAGTCGATGGAACTAGATTGAAAGAGGCCTGAACCGGATGTAATCGAGCTGAAAAAGGCTTGAATCAGGTGATAAAAAACCTGGTCAACTCTTGTAGTGGTTAAAGTCAACTAGCAACGGTCAACAAGTGAAGTCAACTTCGACAGAATGCTGATGTGGCAATAAGGCTGACATGGCATGCTTCGCTAATGTGGCACTAGGGATGACCTGGCAACTCTGCTGATGTGGCATTAGGGCTTGCGTGGCGCAAGATCTAACAGAACTCTAGGGCTGACGTGGCCCAACGGATGAGCACGGTAGGCGTGTGGGTACACGAGCGGAAGGATGGCGGCACGTGAAGTAGAAATCCAAAAGCTTTAGACGAAGCGTGACGGGCGTGTGAAAGGTCCAATGATGACGCTTTGGATGTCGTTGGACAGCTCGGTGGCAGATCTATCGAGTGGTGTTGCAACCGGGATGATCAGTCAATGGGAGTGGCGCAAGGGGAGATGGCAGTGTCCTAAACGGCAGAATCTTCTATCGGAGCGTCAGAGCTCCTAAGGTGACATTCTGGGTTGTTCTGGACAGCTCGACGGTGGATCTATGGATCTGAGCGGCAACTGGAGTGAATGGCTGACGGTAGCAACGCACGGTGGGATGGTAGAATCTTTAAACGGCACATTGAGGCACATGACATCTCCGATGGAGGTGGTCTTGGCGGCTCTAGAATGTGCGTTTCCTGATCTGTCGATTGGTGCTATCACAGAGGCAATTGGGCAAACCTGGTGGTGAGTGACAGCACGGGAAGAGTGCTTGGGTGGCACGTGCGGCTGTCGTCGTCGATGGATCTTCCCTAGATCAGAAGATCTGTACCTTGTAGACTTGATTTCGAGATTATTTGTCTAGATGGGACTGCGAATGAAGGCGTGGAAGAGACTGACAACAATTTTAAAGGCGTAAGGTGACGTGTGGACAGCTGAAATGATGAGACAGTCATGGAGCACGTGAATGACGCCTGGAAACATCACAGGCATTTATTGAAGGCCACAAGAAAGTGGCTCTGATACCATGTTAAATATATTGGAGAAATATATGAAAGAGAGAAAGAGCGGAAGAGAGAGAGCAAAAATATATAATAGACTACATTGTATTGAAGTAGTGTGTCTAACAATATTACATATGTTTCTATTTATAGAGAGACAATGAGTAATGCGCAAGAAACCCTAAACTACATAAGGTATGGAATAAACTCTAATAGGAAAGATAATAATACGGTGAATATAAAATATTCTAACATTTTCGTTATAAACATATACCTATGGGAACAAAGATTTTAAAAAGTTTTGCTTTTTATGGATTAAAATAAAATTAATGGTCTTAACCTTGAATGTCTTTTTACTGAAAAATGTGTGATAGTTTTTTTTACATGCTTTTTTTAACCTATAATGAAAAGTACGATGCTGATGTGTTTAAATTCTGAAATTGAATTATAATGAAGAATCTTGCACATAGTGCGGGTTATGAACTTGTTTATGTATAGTTCACAAGCTTTGGCAGTCATCCAAAATGTGTATGACATAATCTAACAAAAGCAATAAATGCATTCACAATGAAAAATAATAAATGCGTTCCACTTGATCACAACAAAATAATTGCAATGAAAATCCTTGCAAATAATATTTGGTTCGAATATCTATAAATATCTTGTAGTTTTATAGATATGTATGGTGAAAGTTTTACAATGCAAAATTTTATTTACAGAGTTTTACAACGCAGATTTTTTACTTACAATTTTGATTTATTGGAGGAAATCAAATGTTTTTGTCTCTTAACCAAATGTAAGTTGGCATTTTCGTGTTTACACAAGCATTAAACATATAGAACTACAATTAGAATTTAGTAAAGTTTTTCTATTTACTTTTCTGATTTTTTTTTTTTTTTTTTAATTTTTAATTTTTTAATTTTTATGAAACCATACTGCATGCTGATTTAATTTCTCCTTTCAGACAGCTATGTTCTTTCATATTTCCATCATCTTCTAAAATGGATAAGTTAGCTCACCTTCTTTTATGCAAAGACTACTATTGGAATCTATGTAGTTAATCTTCGTTGTTTATGAATTTACAGCTTACAAGCGAGAAGACGATGACACAAGCCTATACCTTCTTGTGATAGGAATCCTAGTTAGAATGGGAAGTATAGGCGGCAGCTGATTTGCATTCTCATCTGTATCTTTATTTTATTATGTTTAGTTTAGTATTATCGTATTCAGTAGTTGGGTAGTATTATCATTTTTATCAATAGAAGTAGTATAGTTATCATAATGTAATGGTAGTGCATTAGGTTTCTATTAGTTTCTTATTTGTATGGTTATCAAAATGTAAATGTAGTGCATTAGGTTTCTAATAGTTTTCCTATAAGATAAAGGGCGATGACAATAAGAGGATAATTAAGAAATATTGTTAAGCACATTGTGTTTACGGTGATTCCTACCTGAAGTGAAGCCTTTATCTATCATAATTCCCTTTTCCATCTCTATATTTCATTTGCCATCACAAATCTCGCATCGTCTTGCCATATGGAAAGCAAGTAAAACATAACATAAAGAAAGTATGGTACAATAATGAGGATTTAGCTTCAGTCCTGTAAAAATTTTAATAGCATATCCGCTGTTAAAATAATGGATGGTCTAGAGTTAGATTTACTATTTTTAAGCTGCTCAACAACGTAGTATAAATGCCGTTTCAAGGAAACACCTCCACGTTCGGCAACTTCTTGTTCACTTCTCATGTCTCTACCTTCGGCAACAATGTCTTCTATTTGGAGTACTATTTGAATATTCTCCATCCTCCTTCGGTCCCTACATTTCTTCAAACATTCCTCAGATCTTTGCACATCGTTTTAGTTCTCTGCGTTTCAACTCGTTATTATTTAATATTTCATTTTCATCCTCATTTGAGGGCCTGATTGTGTTGAGGTTTTTTGCTATTTGGCTCTGATGGGACTCTAATTTTTCAGCTATTATGATATGGGTATTCATGGTTTGGGGGTAATATTAGGGGAGAAGTGAGAAATGTGGGGATGTGAACAAAATGGGTTTAACGCTCAATTTCTGGTTTCATGGTCGAGACTTTGGATTAGAATTTATGGGTAATGAAAAAGAGAGACTTTGGGCTAAGAGGAGGGATGAGCTAAAGATGATGAAGAAGAAAAACTGAAGTGTACCGCGACAAGTTTCAACCCGTTTTGGCAGCAATCCCCGTTTCTTCCACCTTCATGATCAGAAACACAGAAATAGTTGAAATCCCAGAAACTGCAATTGTAAGTCACACAAAATGGGGCTCATTGGAGAGAAGAAGAACCTCTTAGAGCTGCCAAGTATCAAAACTTTTCTACAAAGGAAACTTTCCTCTTCAAGCGGCATCAAATTGAAGAAAACAGAAGAAAAAGAAAACGTTTGGTTCACAAAGTTCCATTTAATCAAAATGACATAGTTTGGCTTATAAGAATACCCAAAATAATCTGAGCCCTCCATTTTTTTTTACTGCAGATGCGGTGTAGTTTTAACTACATCATTGAAGCCGGATCCCAACAATGACCAATAGATATGAATAGTTTGGTCAACTGCCACACAACATATATCGTACTCATAACATGCTAAAAGAGTTGATAGCTTCAAATAAAATGTTCAAATTTCTCTACATTGAAAGATCAAACAGTCTGAAATCTCAAGAGAGAATACTTCATGATTCCATAAGTATGTTAATCAAATTAATTGGGAAAATATTCCATATCAGGTGAAAATGCAAATTCATTTGAACCGCCCCTAAAAACATGCAATTTCCGGCCTGGAGAACTTTGTAATGAGAAAAAATGCTTTGCTTACAACAGTATTCGAGAATATAACACGTACACAATTTGTGGAACAATTTTGGTGAGTAAAAACAAGAAACCCAAGAACAGTTTCTAATTGTTATATCTGCAAAAGGTAAGCTATTACATAAAAGAAATTACCTGTAAAACGATCCATGAACCCTTGTAGAACATCAAATAATTGGAGTTTTCACTACAAAAAACATGTAATTTAGCTATGTGGTATATTACCCACGTGGGTAATGTACCACATAACAAAATGTACCGCGTGGGTAATTTGCCACGTCGCCAATTAGCCACGTGGCAAACAACCCACGTGGCTAATTTATTCATATTTTTTTTTTTTTTTTAAGATTTTTTTAAGATTTGAAATTTTAGCCACGTGGTTTATTGGCCACGTCGCCAATTGGCTACATGAGAAATAATTATTTGCCACGTGGCCAATAAGCCACATGGCTAATTTATTAATTTTTTTAAAAAAAAATTAAAAATTTTAGCCATGTGAGTTATTTTTCACGTCGCCAATAAGCCACGTCACCAATAACCCATCTCGCTATTTCCCAATGTGTGTGTATATATATATATATGAGATTTGATTCTTGTACAACACTAATACAACAATTGTACAACAACCCCTCACATGAGGGTGTGCCCCAGTATGTGGGACCCACCCTCATGTGAGGGATTGTTGTACAGTTGTTGTATTGGTGTTGTAAATCTAACATTTTCCTATATATATACCCAAAAGAGAAATGATTCCTACACTCATTTCTCACAACAGTCCCACAACAAGCTGACGTGGCTGGTAATATTTTATTATTTTTTTTGTTTTGTTTTGTTTTCTTTTGTAAAAAAATAATAAAATATTACCAGCCACGTCAGCTTGTTGTGGGGCTGTTGTGAGAAATGAGTGTAGGGATCATTTCTCTACCCAAAAACATTGATTAAAAAACAAAAAAGCCTTTTGGGGGAATGGGACGGACGCACGGGACACAAAAGTTTCTGCGCTTCTCTTTCAAATTAAAATTCAAAATTGTTTTTTTTTTTTAATATAAATTTTTTCAATTTTATTTCTCTTTCTAACACATTTAATACGTCTTTATTTATTTATTTATTTTTCACAGACTCTTAGTTCTCTCTCTCTCAACTCTCTTGTCTCTCTGTTCTCCGTCTTGGGTCTCTCAACTCTCTCTCTCTCTCTCACTCTCTCTCTCTCTCGATCGTCTCTCTCTGTTTCACTCTTGCCGGCCGCCGATCTCCGTTGACCGCAGGTACACTCTCTCTCTCTCTCTCTCTCTCTCTCTCTCTCTCTCTCTCTCTCTCTCTCTCTCTCTCTCTCTCTCTCTTTCTTATGCTGATCTCTCTCTCTCTCTCTCTTGATGTTTCAGTGATGTAGGTAGGATTGGCCAGATAACGTCGAAGATCCAAACAAAAATTTTCAGAAACATCTCTCTTTCATCCCAGAAGGTGCGATCAGTGGCGGAGCCAAGATTTTGATTCACGGGGGGCAAAATTAAACAATAAAAGTGACCCAAAATTAATTGAAAATATTAAAGAATGTAATTGACAAAATAAATAAACAATTCAATAAAAATAATTTGACAATGTTCTTTTTGTAAATATGCTATTCGGATTTGGTCTCTATAATTATGATGATAATTTGAAATTTTTTTTATAAGCAAGCATCTACTGGCATATTTGCTAAATCTACTTCAACACGAGTTCATTTAGAGTTTGATTGAAGTTCAATGGAATCATTATTGCTCTCTATAAGTTCAGATAACTATAGTTCTATATTTTATTCAATTAAAATGTTATTATGTTGGCAGAGTTAAAACATAATATCAAGAATAATGTTATTTAGTAAAATATTATATTACTATTATATAACTAAAATGGTGTGGCTCTGAAAATCAGTCCTTAAATTTTTATTTTATTTTGTAAATATTAATCTAAAGGTTAATTTTTGCTGTTATCTATTTGTATGAAAATTATATAATAATTTATTAAATATCATTACTCTAATAAATCATAACTTTTCACTTAAAAAAAAAAAAAAAGAGAAAAAATAATTTCAACTTTGAAACACGCATCAAGAACTCAGCAGCTAAAACTAACTAAAGTATATATATAAAAACTAAAGTACATTACCTTTACACGCAACATGCGATTTTAAGTCAACAAAAGCTGCAAAACACAACTTTAAAAGACTAAAAGTTTAAAATAAACACCCAATGAAACACTATACACGCAACACGCGTTTTGGACTCGGGCTAGAGTTATTTAAACGGGGCGTTTCGTCACAAATAATTAACCTAGTGTTGTGCACAGTGTTCGTCTTCTTCTTCTTCTTCGTTAAGAAAGGACCTTTAACCTAAAAGTGTCTGAAGCTTGAAGATTTAAAATGGTAAAAGCATGAAAGACTAAACTCTGGTTCTCTTAGTCTTGGAAAAGCTTTGCCAGTCTAATGTAGATGTCCCTTGATGAGTGGTTGAGGGTGGGCAACCAAGATATCCAAGAAAAATCTACAGGGACTAAGGAAAAATTTTGGGGGTTGAGGGGGGGCATGTGCCCCCTCTCGACCCCCCCTGGCTCCGCCCCTGGGTGCGATGGTGCTGTCCAGCACCATGTGGGCGACCGATTTTTGAGCACCAGAAACGTCTCTCTTACATGAATTTTTTTTTTTTTTTTATCTAATTTTGGATTTTTGTTGTTTTGGTTTGATGGCCAGGTTCAAATTAATGTGATTAGGTTTTTCGCTTTTTGAATCTGATTTTAGGTTTTTGTAGTTTTGGTTTGATGGGTTCGAATCCAGCGACTGGGTGATTTTTGGTGATGAGGAAAAGGTCTCCATGTCGCTGGATAAAGCTGGATCTCTAGAGACGTTTTCCCAGATCTCGTCGACGAGGGATCTGGAAAATAAGTTTAGTTTAGCGACGGGGGTTAGTGGACGAGGCTAAATGCTTATTTTCTTATATATATATATATATATATACACACACGTATATGTATAAATAATTTTGCATTTAGCCACATGTATAACACAGGTGGCTAAAATCTACGTGGCTAACTAACCACATGCATAAAACCCCACGTCTCTAATTACTATTTTGCGACTACTTGATGTACCACACGGAACCCACGTCTCTAACACCACGTGGCTAGCAGTTAGCCACATAGATGACTCTCATTCCTAGTACGTAGCGACGTGGATGACACTCATCCATGTCTCTAAATGTAGGTGGCTAAATGCCAACTTTCCTGTAGTGTTTCCTCTCAATGGAACATACTTTCAAGTTATTAAGGTGAATTTATTTAAAATCTCTTTGCTTTGAATATTTAGTGTTTTCCATGTTATAAAACTATGAACATTTCGGTTCAAGTTGTTGCAATATAACATATACGTAAACCCCTTGAAGGAATTTGTTAATTATGAGTCTAGATGCCATCATTATCTAATTTTAAATGCAAAAAGACACCAGTGGTTCATAGACATCCAAATGAACCGAGCAATCGGTTCCATTCTCTAGTAGCTCAAACTCAAATAAAACATCATGGAACAACAAAATCAGTGCACGCTAAAAGACAGTCAAAAACCAAAAGAACCACTCTATATATGTATATATACAATAGTCATCATAAACTCAAAAAGTGATCAGGAAATCATCCAAATTGTAATCTTTTGACTGACCTGTTGATAAATAGCAACGAAGTTTAAGACTATACATTATACCCGCTCAAAAAACCAGAAAGAGTACGAGGATGGAAGTTTTAGCTAAATGAGCGCTAAGAATAGCAATTAAACAAGGAATAGAGATAGACGAAAAGGATAGAAATTCCATTTTGATGATCAACTGCAAGGAAACAAGGAAAAAATCTTCCATCTTCCATGTATAAAAAGGTCAAATAAATCAACCGGAATCATGGCATCAGTACTTCGTTCTCCCATCAGAATCGTCGCTCAGCCACTTGAAAAATGTGACACAAAAATCATTAACACAAAACGTTATCCAATAAAAAACAAAGCCTTGCCAATCAAAATTGGCCAAAGCTTATGTAATCTTAGAGTTATTACTGTGTACAACTAAACAGTCAAAAAAAAATGGCCATACAAGTTATACAACACAAACAAAATACCACCAAATTCAGATACAAAGAAAAACTTACAAAATAAGAATATGAAGAAATGCAACACATCCCGGCTCCTGAAATGTCACGCAGACCATAAAAACAAACTAACGACACCCATGCATCCAACAACATTATACATACAGTGTACGTACCAACAGAATTCCAAAGAACAAAAAAGAGGAACGCATAAAATCAAACACATACGAGCTCCCATCGGGGAAAATGTAGCTGACCCATTTGAGAAACTCCTCCTCAATCACCGCCTTGGGATTCTCTATATCATGGTGGTTGTCCGGTATCACCGGGTAATACTTACGATACGGCACATAGAATGGCGCAATGTAGGGGTCCCGGCCGTCCTCGACCTCCTCCTCGACGACCCCCCAGTCGTCCTTGTCGGCCCAGACGCGGTCCCATCCGGGCTTGGTCATGGGGAGCGGAGCGTCGGCCCAGAGCTCCAGTTCTCTGGGTCCTTGGGAAAGTCGAAGAGGTCCTCGTCGTACTTGACGCGCCGGTCCTCCTCTTCCTGCTTCTTCTTCAAGTGCCTGCTGTCCAGGGCCCGGGTGAACCGTCGGATGTTGATCTCCGGGGTGTTCTCCGACTCGGGCGATTCCTCTCCGAACCGGGTGTACGTGAGGTGGTCCTCATCGGAGTAGTCGGTGTAGTAAGATTCGTCGGAGTCGTACTCGGATTCGGAGTCGTTTGAGGAGGGATTTTCTGCTTCTGGGTCTTGGTCTTCTTGGCCTGTGTTTTGCTCATTTTGTTGGTCTTCCTGTTCTTGTTGTTGTTGTTGTTGTTGTTCTGAGTCAGTGGGTCTGGCTGAGTCTTCGTTTGCTATTGTGGTCTGTCTGTGAGTGTGAGAAGAAGAAGAGGATAAGGTGGGAAGGTGAGGCAGTTCAAGCGTTCAGCGATAGTTTCAGAGCAAATGGTAGCTGCAAGCCTGCAAGCTCCTACTGAGTGAAGATAGAGGCTTTTGTGTGGGTTTGAGGTATACATGGGCTGAATGGGCCTGATGAGGGGCTTTAGCTTCAAATAAGAACTTTACTCTTTTTTTTTTTTTTTTTTTTTTTTTTCAACCTGCCTAAGTTTTAATCATTTATTTATTTATTTTTTAAAAAGTAATACTAGATATTATATTTGTATTCTACAATTGGCCGATGATGTTAACGTGACACTTCAAATTAACCATTAATCTCCAGTGTTTGGTGGAGGCGAAAATAATAGTCAACTAGAAAATGATTTTTGTTTGTCCAAAAATGCTTAGTAAATTTCGAAAAATGATTTTTTAAAAGCGTAAATCATTTTTCTCAGACAACAGACGCAATCGACCCTCTTTTAAACGACCCAATCGACCTTCTCGCTCAAGCAGTTGACCATCGCCGAAATCAGGCAACCATCGACGGATTCCTACAAGTCAAATTCCGGCACTGGTCAGAATTTGTAAATTTTTGCTGGAATCCGGCAACGTCCTGCCACAGTTGCCAGATTCCAACGATACAGTGCTAGATTCCTGCTAGAATGGTCCGATCCTGGCCATCTGGCCTGGATCATGCCAAAACGGTCGGGATGGATGGGATCCAGCAAGAACTAGCAGGGATCTGGTGGTTCTAGCCTAATTCGGCCAAATGGCCAAGATTCAGGACAAATAGCCAAATTCCAGCCACTTTAAAAGTAGTTTTTTAAAATAATCCCAATTTGTAAAATATATGATTATTGTTAGTCAATGTGTATATCTTAGTTAAACAAAATTTTTTAGTTTATTTTATTTTATTTGATTTTACATTAATATTTTTATGTTGTGAATAAAAATTAATTTTTATAAGTTAATATGATTAGATGAAAATATTAAAAATATTTGCGATTTTCCGTACGCGCCAAACATCGAAAAATGTTTTCGGCGGAAAACATTTTCCTGAAAATTGACTTATCAGAAAATATTTTACGAACATAAATCATTTTACGCTAAAACAACCTAAGCATAAATCATTTTCTTGGGAAAAATACAATATCTCCTCCAAACTACCATTCAATTGTTTATATCGCCCCAAATTAATTGTGTCAATGTCTCATCTTAAATTACCAAAACATGTCAATGTCCTCCTTAAGACCAATAAAAAGACAAAAATGATCATAAATTTTTTTAATAAGACAGAAATGTCTTTATAAATTCGAGAAAAAAATTGAAAGTAAAAAATTTAAAAAAATTAAGGAAAAAACGATTTTTTTTTAAAAAGAAAAGAAAAGAAAAAAGATTAAAAGAAAACGAGAAAATAACAGAAATTAAAAAAAAAAACAAAAAAAAAACAGTTTTTATTTTTTATTTATTTATTGTATAACTTTTTGTTATTTTTGATTTTTTAAATAATTTTTTTAGTTTTTTTTTTTAAAATTAATGATTTTATGAATGTTATTTTTGTCATTATGGGGATATTGTCATTTTTTGGTAGTTTAAAGAAAAAGAGATTGACACAATTGGTAGTTTGGGAAGACATTGACAATGAGATGATAATTTGAGGAAGTTAAGTGTATTTTTTTTTTTAAAAATTTTAATTTGACAAGGATTAATTCAATGTTAGTTGAGAGTATCAAGTCAGCCTTATTGGATAAATGTTGGATAAAATTATAATATCTAATATTTTTATTTTAAAATTATTCTTTCAACTTTTCTGTAAGTTTCTTCCTCATTTTTTTTTTCGCCAACAATTATGTATGACTTGGAATTTTAATTATAGAATATCCTCTTTTCTTCCATTCGGCCCCCAAAGAATAATTGGGACCAATTCAATCACGTCTTGTGAATATCGACAAACCTACCATTATTGTTAACCAATGAAAATAATTCGCAGCAGAAACAAGTTAATTACGCTATGTTCTTCCTCAAACCAACAAAGAGGTGTACACTATGGTATTCATTCACTTTCTCTTTTCATTCGGAGTGGAAATGATCTTTCCTATGAAAAAATTATTCGAGATCTAGCTACCATGGAAAAAAGTAAAAATAAAAAAAAAATACAAGAACAACAGTACTCTATTTTTTTTTTTTTTGGAGATAATTATATTGTTGTATAAACGTAAAAAGGTGTTGAAGAAGATTATAAGGATTAGACATGAAAAAACTTAAAAATAAAAAGCAATACAAAAAATAAAAAAGTAATTTTTAGCATTAATTACTCTGATTTAATATATTATTGTATTTTCTATCAACGGTTAATCAAGGTTGCTGCATTAAGCAGTCAAAAGTAAAACAATCAAATTAATATATATAATTCGATATTTTAATCCAATTCAAGTGTCTTAATTAAGGGTTCGTTTGGGTTTGTGATTTCAAAAAGTGCAATTTAAAATCACGATTTTAAAATGTGCGATTTGAAAAAAGTGATTTTTAAAAACGCAATTAAGCGTTTGGCAAAATCACAGTTTAGCATTTAAAATCGTAAATTAGCCTTTAAAATTTCGCGTTTTTAAAAAAGTATCATCTCACCTGTGATTTGAAAAAGCAGATTTTCTACGTTTTCAAATCGCAATTTTTAAAAACGATTTATGTTCCCAAACGATTTATGTTCTACGATTTAGTTTAAAATCACACTTATTGTCTACAAAATCGCAATCCCAAACGCACCCTAAACAAAGAATATCCATTCAAATTAAGTACTAATCCCAATATATATATAGAGTAATGTTTCTTATACAATTCTTACACAATTTTACAGAACTCTAATAACTTTTTTTTTAAGATTAACTATTGAATATTTAGGACCCACATGTAAAAAAACAAATCCAATAGTTGATCCTAAAAAAAAAATAGTTATAGTTGTAAAAAATTATGTAAGAATTGTACAAGAAACATTACTTTTATATATATATATATATATATGAAATTGTACCAAAGACGCAACAGTAGTTAATCCAAATACGATATTACATAGGAAAGCCAATGCTTAATTCAGCTACTATTACTTTGGTATTCAATCAGTCAATCAGCTTAACCCTGGTTAGAGGTCTACAAGGGGAAGGGTACTTGTAGCAAAGCTGCAGCAGTTATATTTTTATTCAACTTCTCCTTGCTTTAGGGTTTTTCCATCGTTTTCTGTTTTATAATTTTATCTTATTTTATTTTATTTTTAGCCCAAAATGTGAGAAACTCACGTTCTAAAAATGTAAACGTCTTCGTTTGTCTGCAAGTCGTTTGAGAAACGTCTTGCATAATTTGGTGACCCTTTTTTAAGGGTCGACGTGAGTTTTTATATTATAGTTACGTTTAGAAAGGCATTGTTAACATAAACGATCTTTAAGTTTTTAGGCTTTTTTTTAATTAAAACGTCTTTAATCTAGAATAACAATTAATCTACAGACTTGGGAGTTTAGCAACAACGGCGCAGAAGAAAGAAGAAAAAATATAGGGTTATTTGAGGAATTAATGGCCAAGATTGAAGGTACGTATCAGATGGCTAGGATTTATTCTTTGAAGATTAATGGTCTTGAACAGTTGGCGTTGAGTGTAGCAAAGATAATTATGACATAGAAATAATATTTGACAACTCGATTAGGATCGCTTCAAATTTCTTAAATACGTGAGATTCTTAAATTGTTAAATTCTAGTCATTTTTTACATCTAACGGTTCACAATGTACCACTTTTTATTGATAGCATTTATTTCATGTGGACAATTGGCACATTGTGAACCGTTAGATGTAAATCATGGCTAGGATTTAACAATTTGAAAATCTCAAATATTTAAAAAATTTGAGAGGATCCTAATCCCAAACAACTCCTGATACAATTCTTGTACAACTCCATTAGATCTGTTTTCTTATACGTGGGTCCTAAATATCCAATAGTTGATATTAAAAAAATTTATTAGAGTTGTATGAAAGTTTTAAACTTATCATATCTCATAACAACCGTTTCTTACGAATTCAAAAAAAAAAAAAAAAAAAAACCACTTATAATATCTCTAAAGTGGGGAATAGAAAAAAAGTAATTTTTAGTTATTTTGGTGAGTAAAATTTGGTGAGGCTATTAGAAATGCTTTTATGTCTTTTGTTTCAAATTAGCGTCTTTTATTTCAATTATTTTTTAAAATTTCTTTTGTTTAAAAAAAAGAAAAGAAAAGAAAGTGACTCAAATGGATTTCAAACTAACACCGTTACAAGTGACGCTATCTCTTCAATGAAAAATGTGACTCTATCTCTTAAGTGAAGGAGTTGTTTTTGCAAAAGGTAGTGATACTATGCCATTAAAAGGCAAAGTCGTTGAAGACTTATAATTCTATTTGTTCCTGCTTCTACACAAATTTGTTGAAGTTACGAAATTTGTATGCAATGGGAGAATACGTGTTCTTGGCTCCAGAAACACCCGCAAAGCCAAACCCGGCAAGGCCACAATTGCCAAACAGTCCTGAGACTTCCATGGATACAGAAGCAAATTTTGGTTTTCTGGGATTGATTGATTTGAACAAAAGTCCATGTGATGACTGCCAAGCATTTGCTGGGTGTGGCAGTTCTTGTCTTCCTGAACAAGTAACAAAAAACACATGTGCACCAGCTGCTGCAATGGTGGAAGGCCTACAACGTACCGGTGATTGTGGTATTCTCGCCCACAGTTTTCCAGAATTTCCTCAATGTAAGTTATAATTTTGCCACAATTTTTTATTTGCTTTTGTTTTGCCACTACATTATAAATTCAGACTCGTAGCTAGAATTAGAATTAGAATTTAGAATCATATGTGAATATCGGTACCAATAGCTCCGATAAAGTTATGTGAGACATTTTTTACATTTAAATATTAATTAAATCATTTTAATTTAATTTTTAGTTTTTTTTTTTTTTTTTTAATTATTTAGGTCCCTCGTTTGATTGCTTCTTGCTCCTAATTTTAATCCAACAAATTCATATCTATTGCAAGATGTTAACGAATGACAAATTTTATATTGAGCTACGTGTTCATTTTATATAGAATTTAATTTGCAGTGTACATGTTCGACCTCTTCTTTGTTGTCTTAGCATCTGGTTGGCACGAGTTCTCTTCACGCTTTCTTTTGTCATTTCAAATTTGTGAGTAAAAAAATTGTTTTGTTGTGATAAGTGGAACACATTTATTATTTTTCAAAGTGAATGCATTTATTTTTTTGTTAGATCATGTCATATACATTTTGGATGACGGCCAAAACTTGTAAATTATACATAAACTAACTCATATATAACCTGTGTTATGCACGAGATTCTTCATTATAATTTAATTAAACATATCATCATCGTACTTTTCATTATAGGTTAAAAAATGGTGTAAAAAAAAACTATCAAAGAATCTTTCAGTAAAAAGATATTTAAGGTTTAGACTCCTAATTTTATATAATTCATAAAAAGTAAAATTTTTTTAAATCTTTGTTCCCATAAGTATAGTTTATAACGAAAAGAAGTATAAAAAAAAGAAAAGAAAAAGAAAATAAGAAGAAGCAAGAAGAAAACCTAAATTTCGTTATGTGACACCTATTAACTTTCAATACAAATAAAATTTTAATATTATAGGAAAAGATAAAGGTGAGCTATAGTAGAGTGTATTTCTTTTTTTTTTTTTTTTAAAAAAGAAAATTGTGGAGTGTATATTTAGGAATGAGAAATGATCAAAATACTCACAATGCACAACAATGACACAACACCAAGGCACATTGGGGTGGAGCCCACACATTGGGTCCCACCTCAATGTGCTTTGGTGTTGTGCCATTGTTGTACACAAAGAGTGCAATGATCACTCTCCGGAATGGAAATAAAAAAGTAATTATGTTCCCTAAATATAAGGAAAAGCATTGGTGTCCGGCGGGAATGCTCTAAGTATTAAGGATTGAATACTCACACTTTTTTTTTTTTTTTTTTTTTTTTTTTTTTTTTAATTTTTTCCTTTACCAAAAAAAAAAAAAAAAAAAAAAATCTACTTCTTTCTTTAGCTCGGCTGTTCTACCTTATACAAATGTAACATTGGTTATTTAGTACTTCTCTATTTTGTTTTTGTTTTTGTTTTTTTTTTTTGTTTTGATGTAGAGATATGTTATTTATACAACTATTTTGCACAATAATGCTGATGTGTCCAAAATTTTTTTTTTTTTTAAGAAAAAAAATGAAAAAGTTGGACACATCAACATTATTGTGCAAAATAGTTGTGCAAATAACATATCTCTTTGATGTATCATATGATTCATATCTCGATTTGACATAATCGTGGTCAGTTGGTCGTATTCTATCTTAGATAAGAACGCAAAAAAATGAATTAAAAAGGAACAAAAAATGAATTAAAAAGAAACAAAAAAAAAAGTACGGACTCTTTTATTTTTATCATACAACTCTGCCAGCCAAGATTGTCCATCATTTTTATCTTCTGAACACATCCATTCCTTTAATATTATATGATTAAATTTCATGCGGTTTATTGATTTACATGATGGGTATATATATATAAACTTGGGTTATATAGCTGTTGTGTATTAATGTTGTAGTCTTCTATAAATGGAAAATGTTTATCTAGAAGGAATAGGAACATTGTTGATTAGAGATTTTCCTTTCTCAATTGATTTGTGACCTTGCTCATATATCTTTCCTCAACAATATCAAGCGACAGGTTGATATCAAATCTATAAAGACTTATGCAACTTGAAATTTGGTAATAGATGGTAGCAAAATTATTCATAATGAATACTATTTCATAATAAATATCTGAAGTTTCGATAAAAAAAACTTAATATGTTTAAGAATGAATAAAACAATAGAAGAGCAGTGATTGGGAGGGGACCCTGACCGGCCCCCTTCCCCCTTTTCAATAAACAAATCAGGTTTATTCGTTTCAACAATAGAAAGTTAACAAAATTAAATATATTTCTGCTACCTGCTCTCTCTATGTGGATGTTTCTAATACAGTTGTTCTGTTTCTGTGAAATACGTATAATTCAAAAATGTGTAGATCATGTACAAACAAGAAGCTGCTTTATTGTGAAAATTCATGAGGCACCTTGTTTGTAAAACACATTAACTATATTTTTTAGCTAGTTATACAGCATCATCTCCTACTCATATGTTCTTGCCTTTCCCATCTTGTTTGACACATGATATTAATGCATGCAGATGGCTCTCAGCCAGGTTCAAATTCTACGTTTGTAGACACCAGTCCGAAGCATGGTATAGAGTTGAACAAAAGGCTGAAATCTAGAAAGAAGAACTACTGGCCCAAGGTGGTCTCAGAAGAAGACAAACTCAAAAAGACTACAAAACCTAAAACACCAAAAGCTACAACTCCAAAGCGTCCAAAGCATGCTTCTGCCTTTGGAAAGACATGCAAGCGAGCTTTGAATTTTGTGAATGACAAAAGATTCAAGCGTGAAGAGAACTTGTGCCAACCAAATGCTAAGATAACAAAGAAGAGGTCCAACAGGTACACTCGCAAGCGCAACATAGCTGACTTAATTGCACTACTGCCTATACAGAACTTATGCAAATCCATAGCCGAAACAAAAAAGAAAAGATCCAAGGGGTGTACTCGTAGAAGGAGCAACTTAGCAAACTTAACTGCACTTCCAGTCTGTAATCAGTTGCCAAGTGAAAGGCAAGAACAAGAACTTTTTGAGATTTCCCATAGACTTGAAACTTGCAATGACGCTTTTGTCAATTCAAAGTTTCATTCTCGAAAAAGTGAAGGAAGCCTAGCCAAGGATGTTTTGTGTGGTGACAATCATGCAAGGAGTGTAGCATGGACGGAGATAGGACATTCTCTTCTTGGGGATGCTAAGTGGACTGAAATGGAACACACTTTCTTAGATTTAGATTTTCACGACAATGGAACTAAACGAAACCCACAAGCGCATGGGGATTTTCAGCTCAGTACCAAATCAAGAGGTACTTCTCATTTGCCAGAAACTACTTATGTAGTGCTTAGTATTGATTTCTAATAAGGGAACCAACAATAACATCTTCTATCATGTATTTGATGCAGGTAAACATGAAGAAATCATCAATTTACTTAATGATAAACTTATGTGTCTCAGCGATGGACAAAATCATCTCCTGGAGCAAGATCAAAATTCATATGGTCCTAACGGTGGGCATGGCACGCTAGTTTCCCTTGAGGAACAAGAACAGATTGCAAGTGGTGGTACTCTAGTTCCCTATCATAAGCAAGACCAAAATGCACATGATCTTACCAACATGCATGGCATACTAGTTCCTTATCAGAAGCAAGACCATAATGCACAAGATCCTACCAGCAGGCATGTCACTTTAGTTCCCTATCAGGGGTCATTTGACCATATCAAGAAACAGCGAGCACCGGCTAAAGTCAACCTTGATCCAGAGACAATGAATGTTTGGAAGCAGCTAATGGATAACAAATCTAGTGAAGGTGAAACAAAAGTAGATGAGGGAAAGGACAAATGGTGGGCAGAAGAAAGAAATATTTTCAGTGGACGGGTAAATGCATTTATTGCCATCATGAATGATATCCAAGGTACATTCTCACTTTTTGGTATTTTCCTCAACGAATTGGATACTTGACAATGTCCCAAACAATCTATGCACAAGAATAACTATAATTAATGTATAATGTTTTACATGGAAAAAAGAGTAGCTAAAGCATTTGTGACATCCTAAGGGATAGGTTTTTTCTTGTTTCCGGGTGTTTGAATGGGTCACAAATTGATGTACAAATGAACTAATTTAACAGGGGATAGACGTTTCACAGAATGGAAAGGTTCAGTTGTCGACTCTGTGGTTGGAGTTTTCTTAACTCAAAATGTGTCCGACCACCTTTCAAGGTAAACAGAATTACGTGATATATATATATATATATATATATATATATATATATATATATATATATATATATATATATATTTTCATACACATTAGATAACGAGTCTCTTTTAACTTACTGTTGTTTCTACAGCAATGCCTTCATGTCACTTGCTGCTAAGTTCCCCTCACGCAACCACCGAGCAAGCTGCAAAAATTTGCAAAGGACGGACATCCAAGAATCTGTTGGGGCAACATACGATTCAAAAGCTGAACCTGGACTTGATATGAGTTATGGAATGGAAAATGGAGCAGAGACCCTGATAGCCCCGTCAGAAGGTAGCATGTTGTCATGTAATGAGAAGTATGAACATAATTTATGCTCCGGCATAAGACTTGAACTTCCACTTTTCCCTACAAATCTAGAATGCAGTTCACAAGCAGAAAGTGGGATAGAAACAGGTTCCCATGGACCTGAAAGCTCAGTTGATGAAATGGCACAAAGTCAAAAAAGAAATACGCAACAGAAAAGAAATATGCAACCAGACAATGATGCCAATACCATGAAAAAGAAAGGGAGGAAAGGGAGAAAAACAAACCTAAAAGAACAAAAGGTTTCTTCTAGCATGGCATTTGATGAGACAAATAAAGCTACTCAAGGAACAAAGACTAAAAAGGTAGAAGAAGAAACTGACTGGGATGAACTAAGGAAAACCTATTCCTCTGCTGAACCAAGAGGTAGCAATCACATGGATTCTGTGGATTGGGAGGCTGTTAGGTGTGCAGAAAATAAAGATGTTGCCGATGCGATCAAAGAACGTGGCCAGCACAACATAATTGCAGGAAGAATCAAGGTATATAATAGTATTTATTGACATTTCTAAATTATAGGAATAGCTAAAATAACTTCATGATGGTTAAAAGCAATTGCTCACTTTTGCAGGACTTCCTTAATAGAGTGGTTACGCTACACAAAAGCATTGACCTCGAATGGTTAAGAAATGTTCCCCCTGATTTAGCAAAGTAAGCCCACAAAATTATAGTTCAAATCTCTAATATAGTCTTCTGTCTTCACTATTATTAAACATTAATTGCACTAAAATTGCAAAGTGATAATTGAATTATCAATACTGTAGGGAATACCTTCTGAAAATAAATGGACTGGGGTTGAAGAGTGTGGAATGCGTACGACTTTTATGCCTTCAGAATATTGCCTTCCCAGTAAGTACTCCATTGAACGTACTGATCATTTATCAGCTAGCTGAAATTTGAGTGCTCACAAAATGTGAGATGTTTGTTTATTTAATAAGGTGGATACAAATGTTGGACGGATAGCAGTGCGTTTGGGATGGGTCCCCCTCCAACCATTGCCTGAAAACCTCCAAATACATCTTCTACAACAGTAAGAATTACACATAGCAATTAGCTACACCATTGACATTGACGTTTTCATTCAAGATTAACTTTTAATGTTTTTGCACAGGTACCCAATTATGGATACTGTTCAGAAATATCTATGGCCCCGACTGTGTATGCTTCACCAACGAACATTGTAATCTTCAACCTTTACTTTAAATGGTTTATCTTCAATATCTGTGTTTTTCTAAATAGATACTAACTATTGCTAGATAAAAGTATAAACCAAGCAACCAATAGACATATATTTTTTTTTCTACGACAGGTATGAACTGCATTATCAAATGATAACCTTTGGAAAGGTACACCCTATACACTTATGCAAATATGAAACTAAAGCATCAAAATGACTTCCCTACTACTGATTTTGGACAAGAATATATGCGCATTGGTGACAACATGCTCCAAAATTCATTCAGGTATTCTGCACAAAGAAAAATCCAAATTGCAATGCTTGTCCAATGAAGGGAGATTGCAGACACTATGCAAGCGAATTTGCAAGGTTTGAACATAATTGCCTCTCGACATTTTTTTTTTTTTTTACCAAAAAAAAAAATCTGAATCACATCTAATAAGGTAACATGTTAAATGCAGTGCAAGGCTTGCCCTACCAGCACCTGAAGAGAAAAGTATAGCGGTTCACAGTATGATGGGTGAAACAGTTAATCTGGTTTCCAACCCAACACCGCTATCTATTCTTGGGGCCAACCCATTTCCAGGATCAAGAAGCCAGACCAAGAACTTTGAACCTATCATTGAAGAGCCAGTATCACCAGAGCCAGAATGTACAGAACTACCAGACATTGAAGATATTTTTCGCGATCCTAATGAAATCCCAAGAATCGAACTCGGTATTGACAAGTTCACAACCTATTTACAAAATCTGGATGAGAACCACATTATGCTTCATGACAATAATATGTCAAGAGCTTTAGTTGCTTTAACTGCAGAAGCAGCTTCCATCCCCATGCCCAAACTCAAGAGTGTTAGTCGCTTAAGGACGGAACATCTAGTGTAAGTTGGCATTTTCCCATTCCACATGATGATAATGCGTATTAAATGTTATGATAACAATCATTCAAATTGAGAAAAAAAAAAAAAATGTTGAGGAAACAACCATAAAATATATTTATAATCTTAAATATCGCTGGATAGATTTTTTTTTGCCAAATCTAGGCCAAGAATTTGATAAATTTTTTATATTTAATTTTGGATGAAACCATATACCCAGTGCATGCTGATTTAATTTCTCTTTTCATGCAGGTATATACTTCCAGATTTCCATCCTCTTCTAACAGGGGTAACTTAGCTCACTTTCTTCTATGCAAGGACTACTATTATCATTTATCTAGTTAATCTTTATTGTTTATGAATTTACAGCTAGACAAACGAGAAGATGATGATCCAAGCCCATACCTTCTTGCCATATGGAAAGCTGGTACAACACTAACCAATATATATGAATAGTTTGGTCACCTGCCACACATATGCTACTCTCTCATAACATGCTAAAAGAGTTGATGGCTTCAAATAACATGTTCTCATTTCTCTGCATTGAAAGATCTTTTTTCTAAAATCTCAAGAGAGAATATTTCATGATTCTATAAGTATGCTAATCAAATTAATTGGGGCAATGTTCCATATCAGGTGAAATTGGAAATTCATTTGAACTGCCCATGAAAACATGCTCCTCCCGGTCTGAAGAAATTTGTATTGAGGAAAAGTGCTTTTCATGTAGCAGTAGTCGAGAACAAAACTCCAACACAATTCGTGGAACACTTTTAGTGAGTAAAAACAAGAAACCCATGAACACATCCTAATTGCTTTACTTGTAGAAGGTAGACTATTATATGAAAGAAATGACCCGTAAAACAATCCATGAACAGATCCCGTGTAGAACAGCAATGCAAGGGAGTTTTCCTCTCAATGGCACATACTTTCAAGTTAATGAGGTGAATTTATTCAACACCTCTTAGCTTCTTTGAATATTTAGTGTTTTACATGTAATAAAATTGTGCATTTCAGTTCAAGTCACTGCACTATAACCATGCAGGTATTTGCTGATGATGAGTCGAGCCAAAACCCAATTCATGTTCCTAGGGAATGGATATGGCCTCTAGAAAGGCGAACCGTATACTTTGCATCTTCGGCTTCAGCAATGTCTAAAGGTAAACACACACTACAAAAAGTGAGCTTTGTAATATATGGGTCAAATTCATGTCTCAGATATATATATATATATATAATTTTTTTTTCCCTTGTAAAAACAGGTTTATCAACAGATGCAATTCGGACCGGCTTTAAGGAAGGTATTATATGACTCACTGATCAAAAGTTGTTCTAGTTTTCATTATAGCTTTAAACACAACAAAGAAAAAGTATAGAATTTGAGAAAAAAGCTCACACACAAAGGAATAAACTATTTCCCTCAACATTATAATCATGATTGAAACATAAATTATTAAAATTGATAGTAATTTGGTAGCTTATATATGAATGTCCAACCCCTCGTAGAGATAAAAAAATTAAAAATAAAAACAATGTCATCCAATGGTACCATACTTTGGTGGACAAACCAATGTCAATCCCACATCAAACAGGAGTCAGGATTTGGTCCTTTTTGTACGACTCATTCCTATGCCCACTATAAATGAATTTTGTTGAAAATTGTTAGTAAACGCTTTTATATGCATCTACTAATACTTGCATTTTATAGCTAAACACTTAAATAAGCTTGCATAGAGGAAAAAGAAGAAGGATTTAATTAACAATGGCCTCTGTCTGTCCGTTGATACCATCTGAAATTAAGATTTTTTCTATATTATAATTAATCATTGAAATTTTGTTTTCGTAGGTTTTATTTGTGTGAGGGGATTTGACAGAAAGACAGGAGCTCCCAGACCTCTAGTAAAAAGACTTCACAATTTAGGAAGTAAAACGGGAAAGTCAAGAACAGATGTTGTATAACTAGTAGCTAAAAGAGATAGTTCATGTGTTTTTCAAACAAGGTGCGTTGTGATTTTTCACAATAAAGGAGCTTCTTGTTTGTACATGATCTACACATATTTTTGAATTATACGTATTTCACAAAAACTGAACAATTGTATTAAAAACATCCATATATAGAGAAAAAGTGGCAGAAATATATTTAATTTTGTTAATTTTTATTGTTTTATTCATTCCTAAACATATTAAGTTTTTTCTGATCTAAACTTAAGATATTTATTATGAAATAGTATCATTATGAATAATTTTGCTATCACCTATGACCAAATTTCAATTTGAATAAGCCTTTTCTTCCTCAAAAAAGAAAAAAGAAAAAAAGAATAAGCCTTTTCAAATTTGATATCAATTTGTCACTTGATATGGTTGATGAAAGAAATACAAACAACGGTCACAAATTAATTGAGAAAGGAAAATTTCCAATCAACAACATTTCTACTCCTTCTAGATAAACATTTTTCATATAGAGAAGATCACAACATTAATACACAACGGCTATATAACCTAAGTTTTTTGTATAAATACCCCATTGTGTAAATCAATATTAAACCACATGAAATTTAATCATATAATATGTATTGAATGGATATGTTCAAGAGGTAACAATGATGGACAATCTTGGTTGGCAAAGTTGTACAATAAAAATAAAAAAGTTCGTACTTTTCTTTTTGTTCTTTTTTAATTCATTTTTTTGGTGTTCATATCTAAGATAGAATACGAGCAATGGTGTCAAATTGAGATATGATACACCAAAACTAGGAAAAAAAAAAAGAAAAAAAAGAAAGTACTTCTAAATCACCAATGTTTCATTTGTATAAGGTAGAACAACCTTGGAGCTTTTATAAGACAATTGTCTAGACTCTAGAGCTAAACAAAGAAGTAGATAAAAAAAAAAAAAAAAAAAAAAAAAAGAAAAAAAAAAAAAAAAGAAAAAAAAAAAAGAAAAAGAAAAAAGAGAGAGTATTCAACCTTAATACTTAGAGGGTGCGTTTGTGATTGCGATTTCGTAGACAATAAGTGCGATTTTAAACCAAATCACAGAATATAAATCGTTTGGAAATTGTGTTTCTAAAAATTAAAATTTGAAAATGCAGAAAATTTGCTTTTTCAAATTGCAGGTAAGAGCGTGTACTTTTGAAAACACAGAATTTTAAAGGTTAATTTGTAATTTTAAATTCTAAACTACGATTTTGCCAAACACTTAGCTACGTTTTTAAAAATCACTTTTTCAAATCACATATTTTAAAATTGTTATTTTAAATTGCATGTTTTGAAATCGCAAACCCAAACGGACCCAGAGTATTCTCAGCAGACACCCAATGCTTTTCCTTATATTTATTATTTAGATAACAAAATTACTTTTTTATTCTCTAATCAAATATACTCCACAATAATTTTTTTTTATCAATTCCTATAAGGAAAAAATATAATTTATCCCTCCAAATTACCACCGTTTCTCTGGATGACCCCCCAAACTACCAAAATCTTTGAAAAAAAAATATTTTTTGGCGAAATATACCCATAATACCCCTAACACGTGTCATTTTTTAATTAAAAAAAATATATATAAAAAATCAAAATCAAAATAAAAAAAATTAAAAAAAATTAAAAACTAAAATTTTATTTTTAAAAAAATATTGCGATTGACTGGAGGACGTACTGCTTCTTTCTAGTGTTGTCGTTGGGCACGATGCACGCCTATAGCTCGGCAAACTCGTCTCCGCCTCTCCGAACGTAGCCAATAGCTACTTGGGGCTCAAGGATCACAAGCTTTTCTCTCAGGTGGATGATATTTTCCAGAGCGGGGTGAGCTTGAGCTCAACTGAGATCAGCGAGCAAATGATTGCGAATCAGAACTTGTTGAGCCGGGCTATAAAATCGGTTATCACGGCGTTGCAAACAGACAGTGACTGGAGGAGTGTTGAGAAGATCGGGTCGCGGTTGAGAAATAACGCCACCCCAAACACCCATCTTTTTTGTAAAAAAAAAAAAAAAAATAGTTTTTTTAGTTTTTATTTTAAAAAAAAAAATTTAAAATTTGAATTTTTTTACTATTTTTTAATTGAAAAATGACACGTGGCAGGGGTATTATTGGGATATTTTGCAAAAATTGGCATTTTTCAAAGGTTTTGATAGTTTGGGAAGCCAGAGTGCAAGCCTTGGTAGTTTGGGGGGCTATCCGAATAAATGGTGATAATTTGAGGGGTTAAATTGTACATTAAAATTTATTTGTATTGAAATTTAATAGGTATCACACAGACATTATCACAAATTTATGCTAATTTTCTATTGATGATTTAATAATCGGAATTTAGATTTTCTTCTTGCTGCTTTTTCTTATACTTCTTTTAGTTATAAACTACACATATGAGAACAAAGATTTTAAAAAGTTTTTATTTTTTTGGATTAAAATAAAATTAAGGGTCTTAACTTTAAATGTCTTTTTACTGAAAGATGTGTGATATTTTTTTTTACCTGGATTTTTTAAATTATAATGAAAAGTACAATGATAATGTGTTTAAATTCATAAATTAAATTATAATGAACAATTGATCTCGAGCATAGCGCGGGTAATGAGTTAGTTTATGTATAGTTTACAAGTTTTGGCAGTCATCCAAAATGTGTATGACAAGATCTAACAAAAACAATAAATGCATTCACTTTGAAAAACAATAAATGTGTTCCACTTTATCACAACAAAATGATTGCAATGCAAATCCTTGCAAATAATATTTGGCTCGAGTATCTATAAATATCTTGTAGTTTTATAGATATATATGGTGAAATTTTAAAGATGCAAAATTGTATTTACACAGTTTTACGATGCAAATTTTTTACGTACAAATCTGATTTATTGGAGGAAATCAAATGTTTGTCTCTTAACCAAGTGTAAGTTGGCATTTTGGTGTTCACACAAGCATTAAACATTTCGAACGTAAAATATATATATATATATATATATATATATATATATATATATATATATATATATATATATATATATATATATATATATTTTCTTGGTTCTGCTAAATCTACGCCAAGAATTTAATAAAGTTTTTATACTTACTTTTTTGATTTATTATTTATTACCTTTTTTTTTGGATGAAATAGTAGTACACGCAGATTTAATTACTCCTTTAATGCAGTTATGTACTTTCATATTTCCATCCTATTCTAACCGGGTAACTTAACTCACTTCCTTCTATGAGAGGACTCCTATTATCATTTATCTAGTTAATCTTTATTTGTTTATGAATTTACAGCTAGAGAAGATGATGATTCAAGCCCATACCTTCTTGCCATATGGAAAGCTGGTACAACACTAACCAATATATATGAATAGTTAGGCTTGCCACATATATGCTACTCTCTCATAACATGCTAAAAGAGTTGATGGCTTCGAATAACATGTTCTCATTTCTCTACATTGAAAGATCTTTTGTCTGAAATCTCAAGAGAGAATATTTCATGATTCCATAAGTATGCTAATCAAATTAAGTGGGGCAATGTTCCATATCAGGTGAAACTGCAATTTCATTTGAACCGCTCATGAAAATATGCACCTCCTAGTCTGAAGAAATTTGTAATGAGGAAAAGTGTTTTTCATGTAACAGTAGTCGAGAACAGAACTTCAACAAAATTCGTCGAACAATTTTAGTGAGTAAAAACAAGAAACCCATGAACACATATCCTAATTGCTATACTTGTAGAAGGTAGACTATTATATGAAAGAAATGACCCATAAAACAATCCATGAACAGATCCCGTGTAGAACAGCAACGCAAGGGAGTTTTCCTCTCAATGGCACATACTTTCAAGTTAATGAGGTGAATTTATTCAACACCTCTTTACTTCTTCGAATATTTAGTGTTTTACATGTAATAAAATTGAGCATTTCAGTTCAAGTCGCTGCACTATAACCTTACAGGTATTTGCTGATGATGAGTCTAGCCAGAACCCAATTCACGTTCCTAGGGAATGGATATGGCCTCCAGAAAGGCGAACTGTATACTTTGCATCTTCGGCTTTAGCAATGTCTGAAGGTAAACAAACACTACAAAAAGTGAGCTCTATAATATATGGGTCAAATTCATGTCTCAGAGATATGTTTTTTTTTTTTTTTTTCCTTGTAAAAACAGGCCTGTTTATCAACGGATGCAATTCGGACAGGCTTTAAGGAAGGTATTATATGACTCACTGATCAAAAGTTGTTCTAGTTGTCATTATAGCTTTAAACACAACAAGGAAAAATTATAGAATTTGAGAAAAATGCTCACACACAAAGGAATAAACTATTTCCCTCAACATTATAATCATGATTGAAACATAAATTATTAACATTGATAGTAATTTGGTAGCTTATGAATGTCCAACCCCTCAGAGAGATAAAAAAATAAAAATAAAAACAATGTCATCCAATGGTACCATACTTTGGTGGACAAACCAATGTCAATCCCACATCAAACAGGAGTTAGGGTTTGGTCCTTTTTGTGCGACTCATACCTATGCCCACTATAAATGAATTTTGTTGAAAATTGTTAGTAAACGCTTATATATATATATATGTTAAAAACAAATAATACAGTTTTAGTACTATTTCACAACGTTCTCTGTCACACTATATCTAACTTGCGAAAAACTAGATCACCTTGCAATGGTAAATGAGCACTATTGAAAGCTACGATAAATTAAGTTAAGAGTTTCATTATAGAGACCACCAAGAAAATGAAATTGCAAATATGCATCTACTTGTACTTGCATTTTATAGCTAAACACTTAAATAAGCTTGCATAGAGGAAAAAGAAGAAGGATTTAATTAATAATGGCCTGCGTCTGTCCGTTGATACCATTTGAAATTAAGATTTTTTCTATATTATAATTAATCATTGAAATTTTGTTTTTGTAGGATTTATTTGTGTGAGGGGATTTGACAGAAAGACAGGAGCTCCCAGACCTCTAGTAAAAAGACTTCACAATTTATGAAGTAAAATGGGAAAGGCAATTAAGAACAGATGAGTAGGAAATGATGCTGTATAACTAGTAGCTAAAAGAGATTGTTCATGTGTTTTACAAACAAGGTGCGTCGTGAATTTTCACAATAAAGGAGCTTCTTGTTTGTACATGATCTACATATTTTTTTGAATTATACGTATTTCACAAAAATTGAACAATTGTATTAAAAACATCCATATAGAGAGAGCTAGTGGCATAAATATATTTAATTTTGTTAACTTTCTATTGTTTTATCCATTCCTAAACATATGAAGTTTTTTTTCCGATCTAAACTTAAGATATTTATTATGAAATAGTATCATTAAGAATAATTTAGGGGTGGGCAAATTATCCGCCTACCGCCTACCGACCGTTTACCGAGCCGAATCGCCATCGACCGCCTTCCGACTTAACTGACTAATTTTGGTTCGGCAGTCGAACCGAACCGAACCACTTTTTAAGCGGCAACCGAATCGCATTTTAAGCGGTAACCGAACCGAATTCTATTCCGTCCGATTAACCGAACTGACATAAAATGAAACGACGTCATTTTAGTAAGAACGAAACGTATGATCTTTTTTTTTTTTTTTTTTTTTTTTTTTTTTTTTTTTTTCTCTTTTCTCTTTCTTTAAAAAAATCAAAACGACGTCGTTTCATTACCCATTTTAACCGAATGTTAACCGATTTAACCGACTGCCTATTAACCGCTTGACCGAAATAAATTCACCGAGTACATTCCAACAAAAGTCGGTTAACCGACCGAATTAACCGCTTACCGAACCGACGCCCACCCCTAGAATAATTTTGCTACCACCTATGACCAAATTTCAATTTGGATAAGCCTTTTCAAATTTGATATCAACTTGTCACTTGATATGGTTGATGAAAGAAATATGAGCAATAGTCACAAATTAATTGAGAAAGGAAAATTTCCAATCAACAACATTTCTATTCCTTCTAGATAAACATTTTCCATATATAAATGATCACAACATTAATACACCATGACTATATAACTTAAGTTTCTTAAATAAATACCCCATTGTGTGTTTCCAAGGAGTAGCTTAATCTGCTGGAGACCACGCCTCATGAAGCGGAGATCACTAGTTCGAATCCCCCCTCCTCCTCTTGTGTGGACATGTAAAAAAAAAAAAAAAAAAAAAAAAAAAAAAAAAAAAAAAAAAAAAACCACTGTGTAAATCAATATTAAACCACATGAAATTTAATCATATAATATGTATTGAATGGGTATGTTCAAGAGCTATCAATGATGGACAATCTTGGTTGGCAAAGTTGTACAATAAAAATAAAAAAAGTTCGTACTTTTCATTTTGATCTTTTTTAATTCATTTTTTGGTGTTCATATCTAAGATAGAATACGCTCGTCAAATCGAGATATGATACACCAAAAAAAAAAAAAAAAAGTACTACTAAATCACCAATGTTTCAGTTGTTTCAGGTAGAAAGCCTTGGAGCTTTTATAAGACAATTGTCTAGACTCTAGAGCTAAAGGAAGAAGTAGATTTTTTTTTTTTTTTTTTTTAATTAAAAAATAAAAGAGGGAGAGAGTATTCAAGCTCAGTACTTAGAGGGTGTGTTTGGGATTGTGATTTCGTAGACAATAAATGTGATTTTAAACTAAATCGCAGAATATAAATAGTTTGGAAACTGCGTTTCTAAAAATTGAAATTTGAAAATGCAGAAAATTTGCTTTTTTAAACTGCAGGTAAGAGCGTGTACTTTGAAAACGTAAAATTTTAAAGGCTAATTTGTAATTTTAAATGCTAAACTGCGATTTTGCCAAACACTTAGCTACGTTTTTAAAAATCACTTTTTCAAATCACATATTTTAAAATCGTTATTTAAAATTGCATTTTTTGAAATTGCAAATCCAAACGAACTCAGAGTATTCTCAGCAGACACCCAATGCTTTTCCTTATATTTAGATAACAAAATTAATTTTTTATTCCCTAAATAAATACACTCCAGAAAATTTTTCTTTATCATTTCCTATAAGGGAAAAATATGATTTATCCCCCCAAACTACCACAATTTTTCCGAATGACCCCTTAAACTATAAAGGCTTGCACTCTGGCCTCCAAACTATCAAAACCTTTGAGAAAAACATCTTTTGGCTAAATATTCCTATAATACCCCTGACACGTGTCATTTTTCAATTAAAAAAATATATAAAAAAAAAATCAAAATCAAAATAAAAAAAATAAAATAAATAAAATAAAATAAAACTAAAATTTTATTTTTTAAAAAATATTGCGAGGACGTACTGCTTCTTTCTAGCATAGTCGTTGGGCACGATGCACACCTATAGCTCGGCGAACTCGTCTCCGCCTCTCCGAACGCAGCTAATAGCTACTTGGGGCTCAAGGATCACAAGCTTTTCTATCAGGTAGAGGATATTTTCAAGAGCGGGGTGAGCTTGAACTCAATTGAGATCAACTAGCAGATGATTGCGAATCGGAACTCGTTGAGCCGGGCTATAAAATCGGTCATTACGGTGTAACACCCAAAGAATTTATTAAGATAATTAAAAAAATATTTTGGTATAAGTATTAGGTTTAAATTAGATTAAATATATTTCCAAATATATTTATGTCTAATTTTATGTTCTTGATTTAGTATGATAAGCTGACAGTTTAAGCTAGGATTCTACTACGCCTACTTTAAGCATAAAAATACATTAACAATAGTGAAATTTCAAGGATTTCATGGATGTATTTTTAACTCCCATTTCTAATAGGCTAGTCAAACTGTCAAAAGGTCAAAGGGTCAAATGATATTCAAGAAAGAAAAGCCCAAGTGGGTTCGTTGGAGCCTTAAAGAAGAAGGAAAGAAAGAATAAAAAGAATGAGAAGAGAGGTTGACTAGTCAAAACTTGGTGAAGACTTTTCAAAAGAGAAAGAATGTTGCTTGATATTTCAAACAAATAAATAAAATATATAAATACAACACTCTTCATGTTAGACGTGCACAGTAGAAAGGCTGCGAAAGTTGTTACAATTTCTAGTGTTTTTAAGAAGTAACTACAGTACGAAGCAAAGTATGAAAACAAAAAGGGAGAATCAGTAAATCGAGCCAGCCTTGGTGCTCTTGTGCGTGTATTAAGAGAGAGAAAGTCTCGAGAGCCTTCTTAAAGAGAGAGCCCCTCTATAGTATTTGGTCGCCGGGGGAGGCAAAAAATGCCTCCCCTCCCGGTGTTTAGTTTCCCCTTAGCCTTGAAAGGGCTAGGGTGGTTGTTTTTGTTCTCCCCCTGGATTGTTTTCCAGGGGGTGTAGTTGTTGCTCCGAAACCTTAAGGTTGGGGAGATTTTTGTTCCTCCTGGTCTGATTCGGTGGACGCTGTTTTTCTCCTAGCTTTTAGCTATGGAGCTTGTTTGTTTTCTTTCTTTGTTGTTTCTTTGTTTTCTTTTCCAGCAGAAAGAGTTTCAAGCTACTGGTTTGTGGTTTTGGCGCTCATGGTGTGTCTCCGGCGAGTCACTTCTGGCGATGCTTTATTAGTTTGGTTTTCTTTGGTGCTAGATCTATGCGTTTTGGCTCGGATTCATGCAACACGCGCCTCCTTGTGGTGGTCACCGACCTCCTTCGGTCCGGTAGTCACACGCAGTGGCTGTGTGGTTCTCCCCTGTTTGGTGCGTGGCCAGCACGCGCCGGGGAGCTTTCTCCCTGGTCCTGCTCGTGAGGGTCACGAACCACTTCTCCGGTCTCAGTTGGTGATGATCTGGGCTGCTGGAGGGTACCTACTTCAAGTAGGGTTCCCGGAGTTGGCGTGTGCTCTGCACGCGCCGGCTCCACTGTCGACTTGCCGGAGCTAGTGGTTGTGGATTCTACTGCTTTGTATATTCCTTTGTATCTCCTGTTTTTCATAGTGTGTCTAATTGTAATGCATAAATGTTTCATGGGATTATTTGTTGTCGGTGATAGACTAGACCAGCCCTCTTATCTTGTCTAGTTTTGAGCTTAATTGTAAAGAGTGGCTCCAATTAGTATCCTTGTAATATTTATGTATTGTGTTTAGGCACCTGCTTCAAGTCAGGCTTGGTTTCTGACTTAAGGTTTAGGGGGGTCTTGGACCTCTATCCTTGTATTCGCCCTCGGGGCTTTCAATAATATATGGTAGCACATGCTATCTTGTTAAAAAAAAAGGGGGGGGGGGGGGGGGGGGGAAGAATCACGCGAACACCTGAGAAAACTGTAGAAACTTATATAACACTGAAGAAACTTACGCTGAAGCGGTGGTAAATGTGAAAACGAAATAAAATTGCGGCACCTACCACCGCTTAAAACTTTTATAAAAATTCCAGCCATATCCTAAATTCTACCTATAAATACCCAGCCCTGCATGTTAAAAAAAATTCACTCTCACTTTTCTTGCTTACTCTTACGAGCAGACATCAGTGAAAATTTAAGATAGTGAGAAAATTTTGGAGCAGTGGAATTGCTAGGTATAAATTCTTTTATCCTTAGTTTATGTACATTCTAGTTATTAGATTTTAAATTATGTTAATATAATGCCTAAATTGTTGGGGAAAGTATGATTGAATATTTCAAGGAAAGATATTATATTTAATCATTCTTTTAAAATTACAAATGCGTCGTTGTGATGCCTAAATATTTTTAGGTATTTTACAATAGCGCCGTCACTACAAAAATTCTCGGTTTTAGTAACCTAGGTTTACTAACGTGCAAAAGCCTTTTGCACGTTAGTAAACTGTAGTAACGTGAAATCAGTGGCGTGATTTTCACGTTCCTAATCCCTCAGTTAGTAATATAATCTTAGTAACGTCCAAATGGACATAACGTTACTGAATAGTAACGCAGAAAAAATTGTACGTTAGTAAATATATAGTAACGTGTAAATTTACGTTGAACGTTACTGAGTTCAGTAACGTGATTATGCACGTTACTAAACTAGTAACGTGTCAAAATTAACAGGTTACTAGTTTTAGTGACGTTCCACACTATGACACGTTACTAAAATTATTTAATAAAAAATATTTTTTTTTTTTAAAAAAAACACGTTACTAATGTATATAGATTTTTTTAAAAAACAATATATATATTAATTTTAGTAACGTGTGTTCACACGTTACTAAAATTATGTAAAATAATTAAAAAAAAAAAAAAACGCGAGCTGCTCTTCAACGTTACTCGCCGGAAATCGGTTTGACCTGCCAGAAGTCGTACCCTTGATTTCGCCGGAAATCAGTCACTGGCCTGCTGGAAATCGCACTCAAGGTCACCGGAAATAAAACCCACCGAAGGCCCCTGGTTTCGTCGGCGTCATCTGCTCCGGCCACTGGGTTTGTCGGGTCTTCTGCGTTCGTCAGGTCCTCCCTCTCCGTTTCGTCTCAGCCTCCCATCCAGTCTCTTTCTCGGGCAATCTTCGTCTCTCTTGGTGTCTTCCTATTTTCGTCTCAGAGTCAGCATATTCTTTTCCGTAAGAGAAAAAAAAAATGGAAACCCCAAACAGAAAATCCAAAGATTTCAAGGGATTTTTCTTCTCTTTTTCCTGGGGTTTCCAAGCAACCAAACAGGAACCCATACGGAATAAAAAGGAAGGAAGCTTGAAACCCTCAAGAGAAGAAAAAAGTACCATTTTTATGGCGAGAAAAGGGGAAGAGAGGCCATTGTTATGGCGATCATCGTCGATTTCTTCGCCAATATATGCATCTTCGTCTTCGACAATTTTTCCTGTGATCTTCCTACAAACGATGCTTTGATTGTGTGAGTACCATCTCCTATAAAACCCATGTGTGCAAACTGAAATTTGCAAAACAGGTTAATGGGTTTTTCAGAACCTTGGCCGAGGACTTGTGCCTCTTATTGTGTGGGCCTTTTTCACCTGAAAAATGAAAATACGAATTTGAATAAGAAACAGCTTGAAATTTATGATCCAAACGAGAATTTTGAAAAAATGAATAAAACAAATCTTCTTCTTCTCTGCGGGTGTGTGTGAGCTCGACAAAGCTAGGAGCAAATGGAAAGGCAGAAGAAGGGGTGGCACTTCGAGAAATGACGGGGAGTGTGTGTTTGACGTTAACAAACAGTGAAATTATAAAACCCCAAATTCGTGTGGCGGGACAAATTCGTGTCCACCGTGCACGAATTTTCGAGGAGCGGCGAGTGCAAGATACAAAATTTTCGAGTCCTGCGTGCACGCCTCCCCCCAAAAGGTCAATCACGAGCTTTTATTTTCAAAAAAAAAAAATGAGACTTTCTTTTTAATTAGTTTTTTTGGAAAAATAATTACATATATATATAGGTATTTTTTCTTAATTTATAGTTTTTTTCTTTTTTTTTTTTAAAAAAATTGTTTTCATAATTTTTCGGTTATTTTTTTGTTTGTTTTATAACAAAAAAAAAAAAATTAATTTTTTTATATATATATTTTTTTTCGTTTTTCTTTAATTTTTTTGATTTGTTTTTAAAAAATAACTTTTTAAGTTTTTTTTTTTTTTTCAAAAAATTGATTTTTTAGATTTTTTTTTTTAATTTTTCAGTTGATATTTGTTTTCTTTTTTTTTTTTCTTCTTCTTCTTCTTCTTCCTTTTTTTTCTTTTCTTTTTTTTCTTTTTTTTATTTTTTTTATTTTTTATTTATTTATTTAAAGGCTTAATTTGGAGGTGTTTTAACAAAAACAACTCCAATTGGAAAAGTTTTTTGTAACGGGAGGAGTAAGAAAACCAACAAAAAATAAAAATTGAAAGAATTAGTGACGTTTTACATTTGACATATCACTAATTAGATAAAAATATTCTATTGATCCTATGATCCCGCCATGATCTATCGAACTAGGACTTATTAGGGTCGATCGCATGTTAGATCGAACATTAACTGTGTCAAGTATGATTGATCGAACTCAATCACGATCGATCGAACTAATTAATGCACTATGATCGATCGGATGGTCTATCAATCATATTGTTCTATCATGATCAATCAGACTACTACACTATGATCGATCAAACTAATTAATGCACTATGATCGATCGGATGGTCTATCGATCATATTGTTCTATCAAGATCGATAGATCATCCGATCGATCTTGATCAATCAATAGTATTGATAGATCATCTGATCAATCGTGAGCGATCAATAGGATCGATAGATCATCCGATCGATCGTGATAGATCAATATGATCAATAGATCATCCAATCAATCATGGTAGATCATCCAGTTGATCATGATAGATCAATAGGATCGATAAATCATCCGATCAATCATGATAGATCAATAGAATCGATAGATCATCTGATCAATCATGGTAGATAATCCAATCGATCATGATATACCAATAGGATCGATAAGATTATCTATTGATCCTATTGATATATCATGATCGATTGGATGATCTACCATGATTGATCGGATGATCTATCGACCCTATTGATCTATCATGATGGATTGGATGATCTATCGATCCTATTAATCTATCATGATCGATCGGATAATCTATCCATCTTATTGATCTATCATGATCGATTGGATGATCTACCATGATTGATCGGATGATCTATCAATCCTATTGATGTATCATGATCGATTGGATTATATATCGATCCTATTGATCTATCATGATCGATCAGATGATCTATCAATCCTATTGATCTATCATGATAGATTGGATGATCTACCATGATTGATTTGATGATCTACCATGATTGATTGGATGATCTGTCGATCTTATTAATCTATCACGATCGATCGGATGATCTACCATGATTGATCTGATGATCTACCATGATTGATCTGATGGTCTATCGATCATATTGATCTATCATGATCTATCGATCCTATTGATCTATCATGATTCATGATCGATTGGATGATCTACCATAATTGATTGAATGATCTATCGATCCTATTGATTTATCATGATCAATCGGATGATCTATCGATCTTATTGATCTATCATGATCGATTGGATGATCTACCATGATCAATAGGATAATTTATCGATCCTATTGATGTATCATGATCTACCATGATTGATCGAATGATCTATCGATCCTATTGATCTATTATGATTGATCGGATGATCTATCGAACCTATTGATCTATCATGATCAATTGGATGATCTACCATGATTGATCGGATGATCTATCGATCCTATTGATCTATCATGATCAATTAGATGATCTACCATGATTGATCGGATGATCTATCGATGATCGATCAGATGATCTATTGATCCTATTGATCTATCATGATCGATCGGATGATCTATCAATCCTATTGATCTATCATGATTGATCAGATAATCTATCGCTTCTATTGATCTATCATGATCGATTGGATGGTCTATTATGATGGATCAAATGATCTATCATGATCGATCGGATGATCTATCGATCCTATTGATCTATCATGATCGATTGGATGATCTACCATGATTGATTGGTTGATCTATCGATCCTATTGATCTATCATGATCAATCGGATGATTTACCATGATTGATTGGATGATCTATCGATCCTATTGATTTATCATGATCGATCGGATAATCTATCGATCCTATTGATCTATCATGATCTATTGATCATATTGATCTATCATGATATATTGATCATATTGATCTATCATGATCGATCGGATGATCTACCATAATTGATTGGATCATCTATTGATCCTATTGATCTATCATGATCGATCGGATAATCCAATCGATCATGATAAATCAATAGGATCAATAGATCTTCCGATCAATCATGGTAAATCATGATCGATCATGATAGATCATTATTATTTAGTGAGGTGTTAAATTTGACACGTCATTAATAATTTAAAATTTAAAATTATTTTTTTATACCAACTTAGTAACGTGCAAGAATTTTGCATGTTACTATTTTTGTAATGTGCAAGAATTTGCACGTTACAAATTTTGCACGTTACTAATTCAATAATGTGCAAACAATTTGCGTGTTACTAAATTTAGTAACGTGCAAAATTAGTCAAGTTACTAATTATTTAAAATTTTATTATTTTTAAAAAAATTATATTGACATAATATTTTGTAACGTACAAATTTTAGCACGTTACTAAATAGTAACGTGCAAATTTAGTACGTTACTAATGTAGTAACGTGCTAAATTTTAAGGTTACTACTTTAGTACGTACCAAATTTAGTAACGTGCATATTTTCGCACGTTATTAAATAGTAACGTGCATATTTTCGCACGTTACTAAATAATGTGTTAAAATTTGCAGGTTACTAAATTTTGTAGTAACGTACGAATTGTTAGCACATTACTAATATTAGTAACCTATGAAAATTTGCACGTTACTAAAATCTAAATTGTTTGTAGTGCGTTGTGATGCCCAAATAATTTTAGAATATTTTAGATATGCCGTTATGATGTCCAAATAATATTAAAATATTTAGATATGTCGTTATAATGCTCAAATAATTTTAGAATATTTTAGATATGCCGTTATGATGCCCAAATAATATTAAAATATTTAAATATGTCGTTATGCTACCCAAGTTGTATTTATGACATTGTAAACATAGTGTTATGCTGCCCAAATTTTTAGAATTTAGAATAAGGTTTAGGAATGAGAAATTAAGAATATATGCTAATATGGAGATACAATGTTAATGCAGAAAATTTACGAAAGCCCAGAGAGTTATCATAAGAGTATAAGCCTGAATTGTAAGTTCAAACTTACTGACCCTGCATTATTTTACAAAAGCATGTTATGTATGTTTTCTTGAGCCCTGCTATTTTAATTACACGTATGAATATATTTTAAGATGTTTTACATATGTGTTAAATGAAAATGTGTTTTCAAAAGGATATGATTGAGTTTTGGAAGGAAAATGTGATTTGCGAAAATGATAATATTATATAAAAAATTATATATGAAGGCATGCCAAGGCCCAGCGGTTAGGGGGAGATTATGCGCCTAACACCTCGAAGCTATGAGATGGATAAATTATTAGCATCCTGCGGTTAAGTGGGGTTTCACTTGACACCTCAAAGCTATGAGAGAGATAAATTATTAGCAACCTTGCGGTTAAGTGGGGACGCACTTAGCAAACTCCTGGGGATAAGTGGGACTATAAATTCACTTATTGAGATGTTATTATATGTTATGTTATGCTATGCAATGTTATATGCTAAAGTATGTTAATTTTAACTGATGTTTTACTTATCATGCTATGAACTGTTTTACTGCTTCATGTTATAGAATGTGGAGTTAATTATGTAGTAAGAAAATGCAAAGAAATATTTTTATTTTTTATTATTATATATCAAACTGTCTATCACCTGGTTTACTATTTAACCATATTTTTATTGAAAACAACTTTGTAAAAACCCTGCATACGTGGCTGTCTAGTAAGCATTAGTGATGAGATATTTTATAAACAACTGAGGGCTCAGATTAGAAAATGGTCAGTTTGCTTGAATTTGCTGAGCCGTGGACTCACTCTTCCACCTATAAATTTTTATAGATGCGGTTGAAGAGGAGGAAGAAGAAGAACCAGACCTGTACGAATGTCCGGTCTATGACGGGAGAGGCTGACTGGGGGCCTCAGTTTTTGGAAGAATTAGTGTACTTACTGTCAATAGTGGAAATACTGGTATTTTTAGATGTGCGTATTTTAGCATGCTACTTATGGCAACTTTTGCTCTACAATGTATTGTTAATAACCTTGTAAAGGATGTAGTCCGCTGTCTGTGGCAGTTTTGGTAAATTAAGTTTTTAGTTGTTGATATATATAATATGTGAAGTTTTTAGATGCTCTGGTACAATTATACTTCTGAGGAAAATTCTGATATAAAAAAATAATAATAATAATAATAATAAAAAAGTCTGCTGCTATTTTATGTAGTAGTGTTACGTGTAATTGTAGATAATTACACTTACGGCTTGTCAAGAAAGCTGGGGATCTACACACGGCGTTGCAAATGGACAGTGACTAGATGGGTGTTAAGAAGATCAAGTTGTGGTTGGGAAATAACGCCACACTACAAAAAAAATTGTAATTTGCCACATGCACTTCGCCACGTGTATGGACAGTGTATACGTGGCGAACAGTTTGCCACGTGCAATTGGACACATGTGCGGCGCGTGTTAGATCCGGGTGTAGCTAAATGCACATTTTGCCGCATGTACTGAAATACACGCGGCTGACAGTTAGCCGCGTGTATTTCAGTACACGTGGCCACTTGGCCGCGTGTATTTCTGTCACGCCCCCGTTTTGGAATAGAAGGGAAACGCGAACTTGAGTACTAAAAACAAACATTTTAAATGGAAGCGTGCATTTACAACATATAAATTTAAAACTTCCTATTTTTAAACCTTTCTATTAATAATTCTTTACAACACTTTGATTTCTCTAAAAGAAACAAAACATACTATACAATACTAGGGTCCGGCCGGTTCATCACGAACTATCGCTCTCAGCGAGGTCTACGCCCTTACAAGGAAAAGACTTCGTCTTACTGTTGACATCTGGAAAGGGGTGGAGGGAAAAAGGGGTGAGTTCGACAACTCAGTAAGGAAAATACAACACTTGGGGACATAAAACATGCTATAAACCTTTATGTCATAATCTTTAGTCATGCATAATGACAGACTTATTCTATTCACTGTTAAGAATTAATTACAAATATGATGAATTGCATAAAGTAAATTGAATTACAACCTAAACCAATAGTATATTGATTTTAATTTATTTTAGATGATTTAAGTGTTTTTGAATATATTAAGATTACGATGATGTTTAAAAGTATAAATATGATATGTGATCTTTAAGTGATTATAAAGTGGAGATTATAGTTATGCAAATTGTTTAAGAAATGACCTACTAGTCTGTTTATGATTTATAAGAAAACACGTGTTAAAAATATGATTCATGATAAGAAATGTATTGTTTTAAAGCAGGAGGCATAATCATATGAACAATTAATAGAACAAATGAATGAGGAATATAAATAATGGCATATGAAATTATTAATGATCTAGTAAACTCTTTTTATCTGTTTTCTCTTTAATCCTTTCTCTGTGGTTTATCCCTTTATAGACTCTACACCGCCAGTTCCCGTGAGCGGCGCACGTTGGCTTTGTCCAAAGGACCTATAGACTCAGCCTGTCGTCACAGAGAAGAGTCGCCGGGTTGGGGATCTTTCCTAGGTTGAAGGCCAACCCCGGCCGGTAGCACACACCGACTTACGGTATGCTTGCCTTTCTACCCTATGGGTACCAAATCTAACTGTAGTAGTGCCTAAGGGTTAAACAATTACTGCACATGAACGTTTTCTGTAATACTGTAGGCTCTGTTATAACTGTAAACTTTATTTCAAAACTGTAAGAGCCGCTTTCATAACTGTAGTCATGTGCAGAATTTAACTTTAGATTTTCTTTTCTTTCAAAACTGTATTCATGAATAGAATCTTATACTTTGGAATTCTCTGTAATCATATCTTTGAAATGCTCTTTATCATCTCTCTGAGTATGCATAATTCATAATTTTTGAAATGCTCTTAATCTTAACTATAATTATGCATAAATCATAATTCTTAAAAAAAATGCTCTTAACCATAACTATGATTTATGCTCAAAATTCTTAAACAATATCATATGAGTAATAAAGCTTGGCATTAAAAATCATATGAGCAACGCTTTGTAAAATTCCCCAACACTTTTTTAAAAGATTTGTAATAAAATCTTGTTGGGGGTTTTTCGGTGTTGTATTCCCTTACCTGGACTTTCCATTAGCGTCAGAATCGACCTTTTACCTAGATAAAACACAAGGATGAATTTAGAGGAGCGTTCTGAATTTCAAGTTTAAAACTTAACTAAATTATCCTATATACATAACCATCTTACTAAAACATAATTGAATACCCTATTGACAAATCAATAAATCCTAAAACATATCACATGGCCAACTCATCAAAATAATATTAAATCCTTTAACCAAAATATCGTACTCAATTACATACCCAATCAGCTACTCCAAATACGACATTTCAATCGGAAATTATACCCCAAAATTATCAATATTCCAAAATTACCCATAGTTAACACACAGTGAATTTGCCCCCCTAAAATTTAAACAGAGAATATCATACCCCACATGAATCTGGCCATCATCACTAAAATTTATACCTACACCCATTGAAACATCAAACGGCCAGCACAAAAACAGAAAAAACATCTCACTGTCAACAACAGAGAATAATCCCCCAATCCATAATTTATCAACTAAAATCATCACTATCCAAATTAATAAAATAATTTCAGAATATTATAATCCAAATCCTCAATTCTAAGAAATTTCAATAAAAACACAGCCAACACCCATAGCGCCAAAGAATCAGCTTAAACTATTTTACCCACCAATTCACCAAATTCCTCAAACAACATCGAATCCAATATACCCAATCCAAAATCATCAACAACAAATACTAACTCTGAAAACCCACTATCTAAGTATCATATAATCAACAAACTAGCAATTAGAAATTCACAATAAATTAACCTAATTTTTTTCCTGAATAACTCACATCAATGATTGTGCAGAAAATCCACCGAAAATCAGTGAGCTGGAATCGCCGAAAAAGTCACCGGAAATCACCCATTGCAAACCCAACTTGCTCACCGGCGTCGCCCACCGAAAATCGCACCTCCGTTCCGCCGAAAATCGGCTCTGCCTCGCCGACCCAGCTCACCCACCGGAAGTCCCGCTCCAGGCCGTCGGAAGTCGCGTCCTCCGGCGACCCATGGAGGACCGGCCTCCCCTGATTCTCTCTTCTCCGGTTCGGTCTGGGTCCACCACGATCGGCCCTCTCTCTCTCTTGATCGTGTTTTCTCTCTCTCGATCTCTCTGTTCTTTCAAGTCTCCCTCTCAGTCTCACTCTCTCGCCTCTGTTTCTCTCTTCTCAAGCTCCCTCTCTGTTCTCGGGTAGAAGAAGAAAGAAGAAGGAACGAAGAATAGAGAAGAAAGAAAGAAGAATTTTATAAAAGAATAAAAGAACTTGCCGTGCAAGTTTTTCCTTTCTTTTTTTTTTTTTTTTTTTGTTTTTTTAAAAAAAACCAATTAATAAATTTTAAAAAAAATCTGGGGTATTACAATTTCAGTACATGTGGCAATTTGTTTTTTTTTTTTAAAAAAAAATATATAATTTTTTTATTAAATTATATTTAATTTAAATTTTTATTTATTTATTTTTTAAATTATTGATTGTATTTCTAATTTAATTCTTTTTTTTAGAGGAAAAAAAAATTAATAACTGAAAAGGAAAAAAAATAAAAGGAAGACCACACGTGTGGTTTTCTTGAACGAGCAAGTTCAGTAGAGAGAGAGAGAGAGCAAGCGAGAGAGAGAGAGAGAGAGAGAGAGAGAGAGAGAGAGAGAGAGAGAGCAAGCGAGAGAGAGATACAAAGAGAGCGAGCGAGATTTGGGAAGGCCGGCCACTCGGTGGAGGGGAGCTGGCCGGTGGTGCAGTACTGACGGAGAGAGAAAGAGAGATAGAGAGAGAGAGAGAGAGAGAGAGAGAGAGAGAGAGAGAGAGAGAGAGAGAGAGAGCGATACAGAGAGAGCGATACAGACAGAGAGAGAGAGAGAGAGAGAGAGAGAGAGAACGCGTGCAGTACGTACGTACTTAACGAAATTTTTTTTCCTTTTCAAATATTTAAATATAATATATATGTATTTTGAAAGTAATGGTCAGGTGGCGCGCGGGACAATTCCCGTGCACCTACCTACAGAAATTCTGGCCACGTGGCCTAAAGCCACGTGGCCAATTCTATTATACATATACATATATATTAATATATATTAATATTGTTTTTATTAATATTTATTTGATAAAAACAATTGGCCACGTGTTTTAAAATACACGCGGCCACTTGTTTTTCTTATACCACCAGCCACGTGTCTACATTACACGTGGCCAATTGGCCGCGTGTCTACAGTAACCGCTACAGTAGACACGTGGCGAGTTGCACCTTTTTTTGTAGAGCCACCCCAAACACCCATCTTTTTTTAAAAAAATAAAATTCAAAAATAAAATTTTAGTTTTTATTTTTTTAAAAAAAATTTAAAAAATTTGAATTTTTTTAATTGAAAAATGACACGTGACAGGAGTATTATGGGGATATTTCGCAAAAATCAGCATTTTTCAAAGGTTTTGGTAGTTTGGGAAGCCAGAATGCAAGCCTTGGTAGTTTGGGGGTCCATCCGAATAAAGGGTGGTAGTTTGAAGGGTTAAATTGTACATTAAAATTTATTTGTATTGAAATTCAATAGGTATCACACAGACATTATCACAAATTTATGCTAATTTTCTATTAAAGATTTAATAATCGGAATTTAGATTTTCTTCTTGCTACTTTTTCTTATACTTCTTTTAGTTATAAACTACACATATGAGAACAAAGATTTTAAAAAGTTTTACTTTTGTGGATTAAAATAAAATTAAGGGTCTTAACTTTAAATGTCTTTTTACTGAAAGACGTGTGATAATTTTTTTTTTACCTGGATTTTTTAAATTATAATGAAAAGTACAACGATAATGTGTTTAAATTCAGAAATTAAATTATAATGAACAATCAATCTCGCGCATAGCGCGAGTAATGAGCTAGTTTATGTATAATTCACAAGTTTTGGCAGTCATCCAAAATGTTTATGACACGATCTAACAAAAACAATAAATGCATTCACTTTGAAAAACAATAAATGTGTTCCACTTGGTCACAACAAAATGATTGCAACGCAAATCCTTGCAAATAATATTTGGTTCTAGTATCTATAAATATCTTGTAGTTTTATAGAAATATATGGTTAAAGTTTTATGATGCAAAATTATATTTACAAAGTTTTACTATGCAAATTTTTTTACTTACAAATTTGATTTATTGGAGGAAATCAAATGTTTTTGTCTCTTAACCAATTAAAGTGTAAGTTGGCATTTTGGTGTTCACACAAGTATTAAACATTTAGAACGTACAATATATGTATGTATGTATGTATATATATATATATATATATATATATATATATATATATATATATATATATATATATATATATATATTCTTGGTTCTGACAAATCTATGCCAAGAATTTAATAAAGTTTTTATATTTACTTTTTTGATTTATTATTTATTAGCTTTTTTTTTTTTTGATGAAATAGTAGTACATGCTGATTTAATTTCTCCTTTCATGCAGCTATGTACTTTCATATTTCCATCATCTTCTAACAGGGGTAACTTAGCTCACTTTCTTCTATGCAAGGACTCCTATTATCATTTATCTAGTTAATCTTTATTGTTTATGAATTTACAGCTAGACAAACGAGAAGATGATCATCCAAGCCCATACCTTCTTGCCATATGGAAAGCAGGTACAACACTAACCAATATATATGAATAGTTTGGTCACCTGACACATATATGCTACTCTCTCATAACATGCTAAAAGAGTTGATGGCTTCAAATAACATGTTCTCATTTCTCTACGTTGAAAGATCTTTTGTCTGAAATCTCAAGGGAGAATATTTCATGATTCCATAAGTAAGCTAATAAAATTAATTGGGGCAATGTTCCATATCAGGTGAAACTGTAAATTCATTTGAACCGCCCATGAAAATATGCAACTCCCGGTCTGAAGAAATTTGTAATGAGGAAAAGTACTTTTCATGTAACAGTAGTCGAGAACAGAACTCCAACACAATTCGTGGAACACTTTTAGTGAGTAAAAACAAGAAACCCATGAACACATCCTAATTGCTTTACTTGTAGAAGGTAGACTATTATATGAAAGAAATGACCCGTAAAACAATCCATGAACAGATCCCGTGTAGAACAGCAACGCAAGGGAGTTTTCCTCTCAATGGCACATACTTTCAAGTTAATGAGGTGAATTTATTCAACACCTTTTTGCTTCTTTGAATATTTAGTGTTTTACATGTAATAAAATTGAGCATTTCAGTTCAAGTCGCTGCACCATAACCTTGCAGGTATTTGCTGATGATGAGTCTAGCCAAAACCCAATTCATGTTCCTAGGGAATGGATATGGCCTCTAGAAAGGCGAATTGTATACTTTGCATTTTCGGCTTTAGCAGTGTCTAAAGGTAAACAAACACTACAAAAAGTGAGCTCTATAATATATGGGTCAAATTCATGTCTCAGAGATTTTTTTTTTTCTTTTCCTCGTAAAAACAGGTTTATCAACGGATGCAATTCGGACCGGCTTTAAGGAAGGCATTATATGACTCACTGATCAAAAATTGTTCTAGTTGTCATTATAGCTTTAAACACAACAAAGAAATTATAGAATTTGAGAAAAATGCTCACACACAAAGAATCATGATTGAAACATAAATTATTAAAATTGATAGTAATTTGGTAGCTTATGAATGTCCAACCCCTCATAGAGATAAAAAAATAAAAACAAAAACAATGTCATCCAATGGTACCATACTTTGGTTGATAAACCAATGTCAATTCCACTTCAAACAGGAGTCAGGATTTGGTCCTTTTTGTACGACTCATTCCTATGCCCACTATAAATGAATTTTGTTGAAAATTGTTAGTAAACGCTTATATATATATATATATGTTAAAAACAAATAATACAGTTTTAGTACTATTTCACAACGTTCTCTGTCACACTATATCTAAGCTTGCGAAAAACTAGATCGATCACCTTGCAACGGTAAATGAGCACTATTGAAAGCTACGACAAATTAAGTTAAGAGTTTCATTATAGAGACCACCAAGAAAATGAAATTGCAAATATGCATCTACTAATACTTGCATTTTATAGCTAAACGCTTAAATAAGCTTGTATAGAGGAAAAAGAAGAAAGATTTAATTAACAATGGCTGTGTCAGTCCTTTGATACCATCTGAAATTAAGATTTTTTTTATATTATAATTAATCATTGAAATTTTGTTTTTGTAGGATTTATTTGTGTGAGGGGATTTGACAGGAAGACAGGAGCTCCCAGACCTCTAGTAAAAAGACATAACAATTTAGGAAGTAAAATGGGAAAAGCAAGAACAGATGAGTATGAAATGATGCTGTATCAGTAGTAGCTAAAAGAGATAGTTCATGTGTTTTACAAACAACGTGCGTCGTGAATTTCCACAATAAAGGAGCTTCTTGTTTGTACATGATCTACATATATTTTTGAATTATACGTATTTCACAAAAACTGAACAATTGTATTAAAAACATCCATATAGAGAGAGCTTGTGGCAGAAATATATTTAATTTTGTTAACTTTCTATGGTTTTATTCATTCCTAAACATATTAAGTTTTTTCCGATCTAAACTTAAGATATTTATTATGAAATAGTATCATTATGAATAATTTTGCTACCACCTATGACCAAATTTCAATTTCGATAAGCCTTTTCAAATTTGATATCAACTTGTCACTTGATATTGTTGATGAAAGAAATATGAGCAACGGTCACAAATTAATTGAGAAAAGAAAATTTCCAATCAACAACATTTCAATTCCTTCTAGATAAAACATTTTCCATATATAGAAGATCACAACATTAATACACAACGGCTATATAACCTAAGTTTCTTGTATAAATACCCCATTGTGTAAATCAATATTAAACCACATGGAATTTAATCATATAATATGTATTGAATGGATATGTTCAACAGGTAACAATGATGGACAATCTTGGTTAGCAAAGTTGTACAATAAAAATCAAAAAGTTCGTACATTTCTTTTTGATCTTTTTTAATTCATTTTTTGGTGTTCATATCTAAGATAGAATACGAGCAATGGTGTCAAACCGAGATATGATACACCAAAACCAGAAAAAAAAAAAAAAAAGAAAAAAAGAAAAAGAAAGAAAGAAAAAAAAAAGAAGTACTTCTATATCACCATTGTTTCATTTGTATCAGGTAGAACAACCTTGGAGCTTTTATAAGACAATTGTCTAGACTCTAGAGCTAAAGAAAGAAGTAGATATTTTTTTTTTAAAATTAAAAAAGAAAAAAGAAAAAAGAGAGAGTATTTAACCTTAGTACTTAGAGGGTGTGTTTGAGATTGCGATTTCGTAGACAATAAGTGCGATTTTAAACCGAATCGCAGAATATAAATTATTTAGAAACTGCTTTTCTAAAAATTGAAATTTGAAAACGCAGAAAATTTTCTTTTTCAAATTGCAGGTTAGAGTGTGTACTTTTGAAAACACAGAATTTTAAAGGCTAATTTGTAATTTTAAATTCTAAACTACGATTTTGCCAAACACGTAGCTGCGTTTTTAAAAATCAATTTTTCAAATCACATATTTTAAATTCGTTATTTTAAATTACATTTTTTGAAATCACAAATTCAAACGGACCCAGAGTATTCTCAGCAGACACCCAATGCTTTTCCTTATATTTAGATAACAAAATTAATTTTTTATTCCCTAATTAAATATACTCCACAATAATTTTTCTTTATCAATTCCTACAAGGGAAAAATATAATTTATCCCTCCAAACTACCCTCATTTCACCGAATTGGCCCCCAAACTACAAAGGCTTGCACTCTGGCCCCCCAAACTACCAAAACCTTTGAAAAAAAATATTTTTTGGCAAAATATCCCCATAATACCCCTAACACATGTCATTTTTCAATTAAAAAAAATATATATAAAAAATCAAATTCAAAATCAAAAAAATTAAAACAAATTTAAAAAAAATTAAAAACTAAAAAAAACTAAAATGTTATTTTTTATTTTTAAAAAAATATTGCGATTGACCGGAGGACGTACTGCTTCTTTCTAGCGTCGTCGTTGGGCACGATGCACGCCTATAGCTTGGCGAACTCGTATCCGCCTCTTCGAACGCAGCCAATAGCTACTTGGGCTCAAGGATCACAAGTTTTTCTCTCAAGTGGAGGATATTTTCTAGAGCGGGGTGAGATTGAACTCAACTGAGATCAGCGAGCAAATGATTGTGAATCGTAACTCGCCGAGCCGGGCTATAAAATCGGTCATCACGGCGTTGCATACGGACAATAACTGGAGGGGTGTTGAGAAGATTGGGTCGCAGTTAGGAAATAACACCACCCCAAACACCCATCTTTTTTGTAAAAAAAAAAAAATTAATATTAATTCGAAAAAAAAAATTAGTTTTTTAGTTTTTATTTTTTAAAAAAAATTTAAAATTTAAAATTTTTGAATTTTTTTTTACTATTTTTGAATTGAAAAATGACACGTGGCAGGGGTATTATCGAGATATTTTGCAAAAATTGGCATTTTTCAAAGGTTTTGGTAGTTTGGAGAGCCAGAGTGCAAGCCTTTGTAATTTGGGAGGCCATCCGAATAAAGAGTGGTAGTTTGAGGGGTTAAATTGTACATTAAAATTTATTTGTATTGAAATTTAATAGGTATCACACAGACATTATCACAAATTTATGCTAATTTTCTATTGATGATTTTAATAATCGAAATTTAGATTTTCTTCTTGCTACTTTTTCTTATACTGCTTTTAGTTATAAACTACACATATGGGAACAAAGATTTTAAAAAGTTTTTATTTTTTTTGGATTAAAATAAAATTAAGGGTCTTAACTTTAAATGTCTTTTTACTGAAAGATGTGTGATATTTTTTTTACCTGGATTTTTTAAATTATAATGAAAAGTACAATGATAATGTGTTTAAATTCATAAATTAAATTATAATGAACAATCAATCTCGAGCATAGCGCAGGTAATGAGCTAGTTTATGTATAGTTCACAAGTTTTGGTAGTCATCCAAAATGTGTATGACGCGATCTAACAAAAACAATATATGCATTCACTTTGAAAAACAATAAATGTGTTCCACTTGATCACAACAAAATGATTGCAACACAAATTCTTGCAAATAATATTTGATTCGAGTATCTATAAATATGTTGTAGTTTTATAGATATATATGGTGAAAGTTTTATGATGCAACATTTTTACTTACAAAATTTTACAATGCAAAATTTTTACTTACAAATCTGATTTATTGGAGGAAATCAAATGTTTTTGTCTCTTAACCAAGTGTAAGTTGGCATTTTGGTGTTCACACAAGCATTAAACATTTAGAACGTACAATATATATATATATATATTCTTTGTTCTGCCAAATCTACGCCAAGAATTTAATAAAGTTTTTATACTTACTTTTTTGATTTATTATTTATTACCTTTTTTTTGGATGAAATAGTAGTACATGCTGATTTAATTACTCCTTTAATGCAGTTATGTACTTTCATATTTCCATCCTATTCTAACAGGGGTAACTTAGCTCACTTTCTTCTATGCGAGGACTCCTATTATCATTTATCTAGTTAATCTTTATTTGTTTATGAATTTACAGCTAGAGAAGATGATGATTCTGTTAGAAATATTCAACATATTGCTTAAACTAACATGCGCAGCGGAAATAAAAAATAGGATTCAAGCTTACCTCTAGCCATATTTGCTCAAGCGTCTCCACGATCCATCTGAATAACAAGAAAAGTTATTTGAGGGATCTTCTAACCTATGCCTATTACCGAATTGCCGTACTGATGGTGTACACAGGCTATTAATTTATAGGCTAGGTCAGGGACCCTCAAATATAGTAAATACCGTATTGTTCCTCCCATCAAGGAAACAATTTTATTAATTGATTTTAAATCAATTAATCGATTCCTTTACGGTAATTTAATTAATTAAATTATCTAACCGTAATACCGTATATACTATTTATTTATTAAATTGCTAATAAATACTTCCTTATGTGGCATATAGGCCATATATGGAGATAATATCTTACATTCTCCCACTTAGCCTTTATGACACATAATCTTATGGTATTAGGTTTCTTAGTTTGGCCAATCACTTATGGAATCCTCCTACTCAGATAAGAAATGTTTCACACGAATCATGGCGGTAAAACCATTATAAAATTAGGTTGTCTCTTCCATGTATCACAATGTAAAACACTCATTACATGAGTACCTTATGGATAATCAAGCTTTATGAACGAACTTCCTATAAGTCATTCGGGTTCAACTTTATTTATCCTCATGGACAAAATAACAAATGTGCACAAAATCTTTATTATAATAACTTTATGTCTATAGACCAAAAAGAGACAAACCAAGCGAAAATGAATTAATGAGTCTCATATATTCCGCATGACTTTATTCTTTCTTTACCGATAAACTTTAAGTCATGGGATCCGCAATCATTAATTCAGTACTTATATGCTCAATAGACCCTTTATGTCTCTTAATGTTATCTCTCGTACTGAGATACTTGATGTCGATTTACTTTTGCTTCTACTCTTTATTCTTATAAAAAAATATTATAGTAGAATTACCGCAGAGTATCTTTATAGTCTAACTGTAAAATCGACAATATTGAGACTTTCAACAAAATGTCTCAACCATCATGCCTGTGTACTAAATTCATAGCACGCTAGAATTTTAGCTTTCTTGGTAGACGTAGCAACCATAGTCTGCATACTGCATCTTTAAGATATATCTCTCAATAAAAAGATATATACTCTAAATAGACTTTCTACTATCTACACAATCAGCAAAACTCAAATCTGAACAACTAACCACCTTCAAATGGAAAGTGTATCCTTAGGTTAAGTTGTACTTCTTGGTTCCTTGCATATACCGCAAGACTTTATTTGCAGCACTTTATTGACCTAATATTCTTATTGTCAGTCATATGGTTATGCATAATGCAGACGCTTTAAAAAACCCTTTTATCTGCCCTTATTCCAATACCTTTTGGGACATTAATCTGTATATAATTGGTCCCTCTTAATTTCTACTGAAGGTGCAAATCCTTCATTCTAAATTTTTCCAAAACTTTTTCAATGTAGGCCTTCTGAGACAATGTTAATATTCTTTATGTCTCTGTGAATCTCTATGTCAAAAAGACATAAGAGGTTTCACCCAAATCCTTCATTTCAAAGTTTTGTGAAATGAAATTTATGTAGCAAACCTAAATCACCACTTGCAAAAAATAATATCTACATATAGGACTAGAAAGATTACTGTACTCCCACTGACCTTAAGGTATATATACTAATTAACAAGGTTTTCAATAAACAATAAAACAATAACCTTGTAAAAAGTATATTACCATAGAGAGATCTATCACAGTCCATAAATAGAATTCTTTAATTTGCAAACTTTCTGACTGTTATTTATAATTTTTTTTTTCTTTGATTGTTTCATATAAACCTCATATTTAAGATCCTCATTCAAAAAAGTTGTTTTCGCATCCACTTGATGTAGCTCTAAATAGAAATGAGCTACTAATGCTATAATTATCTTGATGAACCATTCTTAGACACTGGAGAGAATGTTTCACGATAATCAATGCTTTCCTTTATGGGTAAAACCATTGGCTACGAGTCTAGCTTGACCTTTTAGCCATGGACTTATCTCTTACTTCATGGCATTGAATCTCAATGTGGAGTTTTCTCCACTCATAGCATGTGAAAACAAATTTGGATCATCTTTATGTCCAATGTCAACATCAGAATCTGGGAGGTATACAACATAATTACTAAGAATTGTTGATCTCCTTATTCTATAGGATTTTTCTTAATTCTACTTCCTCTGCATTTTGCAATGGGAGAATAGACTTTTGAACCTGTTCTGTATGAGTTGATTGTTCTAGAAATGATTGTGGCTCAGGATAATCAATCTGATTTTCTCTGAATACAATCAATCATCCTCTATGAGGAGGAGATTTGGCCAACTTTAGTGCTTCCTCAAATTCCAATTTGTGTGAATGAGCACTCCCTCTAGGTTCCGCATCCTCTATAAATTTTACAATCAACAACTCTAGGCTTATGTGAAGGATAATAAAAACCCCTTAAAGTTTACTAGATAGCTTATAAAAGATCTGCTGGTTGTCCTTGAATCTAATTTCCTTAGGTGAGGATTATAAATCCCCTCTTTAGCAAGGCAACCCTACATGTGTAAATAATTTAAACTTAGCTTCCATCTATTTCATAAAAGGTGTCTCAAGGACAACCTTAGATGGAATCCTGTTTAACATATATACAACAGTCTTCAAAGCTTTACTCTATAAGGGTAATAACATATTAGTATTACTAATCATTTCCCTTTTTGTGTATACCTACCTTAATACTCTATGCCTATATTAGATCTTATGATCTTCATGTTGTTTCTCCTCTTCTTCCTTATAGGTATTAAAAACATTCAATACCACAGCTTTAATATTTAGAAGATAGAGATACATAAACTTTATATGGTCATCATTAAAAGAGATAAAAAAAAATATCTCTGACCATTTAGGCAATGAGTATGAAAAGGTCAACACCTTTCAATGTACATGATTTCAAGAATCTCAAAAGGCTCTCTTTGGCACCTCTAATGGTCTTGTTGGTATGCTTTCCCTTATGCAGTCCACACAAGAACCAAAGTCAGTAAATTACCGACTTTTATTTTCTGTATGGAGATATATTTCAATCTCCAAAGCCATAACAAGAGCATTTTTTTAAATTCTCAAAGACTCTACTTTACGTCAACATCAGTATGCAGAAATAAACAAATAATTTTGTTTCAAAAATTGGGATGTAGGTCAATTTTAAATATACTTTAATTAAACCCCAACCAATATTCCACCAAAAAATAAGAAAAATTTCAAGTTTAAAATAAAATTGAAATTTTTAACAAGCCAAACCAGAAAATAAATTTCTAAAAGATTATGGAATATAAATCATTTTTAAGATAAAAATATAACTGAATTTCAAAATTAACCTATAGATCCCAACAACTTCAAATTCTAAACGTGTTATTCATTTTAAAAAGACTCTGCATTTGTGTTGACAACGTGGATTGTTAAACCATAATCAATCCACAATATATTTGAATGAGTCACTAAAAGAGATTCATGACATACTAGATATATGAGATTATCTTTATTTTAAGTCATTTCTTATACTTCATGCAATCTTTCTTTATATGTCCTTAATTTTCCTTATTGCATGAGAAACAAGTATTTTGATTGCCATAATACTATATTGACACCTTATTCTCATGCTTTAAGTGTTGGACATGATTGCATTTATTGATCCTTCCCTTGACATGAGTAACCATGTGAATACTTTATGAATTCTCTCATATCCTTGAACACACATGGTTATAAGTTTATTTACTAACCATTTATCCTTATGTGTGTTACGAGATAAAATTCTACACTTATAAGAGAGAATTCAAAAAAATGAAATAGACCAATAATGACTCAAAAAATCTCAATCTTTAGGGACTTAAGCTAAGCCATAATATCCTTTATTCCCATAATGAAATTAGAAACACTCAAATGAAAAGGCATATTAATCCTTTTCCAGTCAGAAAAATTGATGAGTGCCAAATATTGCATATGTAGACCCCTTAATTTGCATTTACTAAACCTTTAGTTTTGTTATTTTCTAATGTTTTTGGTTAGTTTTGGTATTTTAGTATTTTGCAGGTCATTGAGAGAAAACAATAGCTTTAAGGTGAAAGAAAGCACACTTTGAGAAGACCTAGAGGATGTGGGTATGTTCAACCAAATCAAGGAGAAGACTAAATCGGAATTTCTCTAATTAGAGTCAAAATCGGATTAGAATTCAGATTCTGCACATGTCACAGTATTTTGGCCATAACTTTCAGCTCAAGTATCCGATTAAGGTGAATCAAGTGGAGTTGGAAAGCTAACTCAATTTTATACAAATTATTATGAAATATAATTTTCCTAATTCGGACGTCTGCTATGTCAAAAGTGCCCCGCAATAAAAGGCCACAAATTTGGACGGATTTGGAGTCATTTTCCTTCTTGGATTGAGTTTTGAGTCTCCTACTCAAACTAGGAGACTAACCTCCGATTTTTCTAGGAATTCTAGGGCTTCTAAGATTTGTTTTCTCCCTATAAATAAACCTCTAAGGCTAAAAAAAAAAGGGGAGAGAAGCTAGAGACCAAAATATTCTTTTCTTTTTAGTTTAGTTTTTCTTTAGGTTAGGTTTTATTTTCAATAGTCATGTGTAGCTAATTTTTCAACTAATGTTGAGGATGAAGCCTCATCATTGAAGAGAAACAATATTTTCATGTAAGTTTACACTCTCCGATTTTATTTGGTTTAATTTTTCCTATGTTTTACTTCTTTTCAATTTGTGGAATGATTCTTGGATATCTTTTGTGATTCAAGGATACATTTGATGATTTGAGATAGTTTCACATAATTGATTGCTTGGGTTTTTATTTATCAAAACATTGGATATTCATTGTGTTTTGTTCTACGGATACATTTGATGATTTGGTTAAAACCAGATATCTTTTGTGATTTGTGCAAAGAATGGATTCATTGAATGATTTAATGATTTTTTTTAAGCATAGTAGAACATACATAAGAATTGTATGGTGAGAACTTCAGATGTGTATTGATGAACATGAGAATATGTTGCTATGATTTGGTGGATGTGGATTCCAAAACCTTAGTACCTTTTCTTTTGTTTTATTTTACTTTATTTACTTTATGTTGTTTTTCTTTTTATAAAAAATCAAACGTTTTTTTTGGAACTAGGTTAAGATTTAATTAATTTAGTCAAAAATTTGTTTTCAAGAACACAATTCCCTGTGGGATCGACCTCGCATTTGCAAAACCATTTATTGCAAATGATTCGTGCACTTGAGAGTACAATTAAAATTTACATCAAGTTTTTAGTACACATGACTATTGAAAATAAAACCTAACCTAAAGAAAAACTAAACTAAAAAGAAAAGAATATTTTGGTCTCTAGCTTCTCTCCCCTTTTTTTTGAGCCTTAGAGGTCTATTTATAGGGAGAAAACAAATCTTAGAAGCCCTAGAATTCCTAGAAAAATCGGAGGTTAGTCTCCTAGTTTGAGTAGGAGACTCAAAACTCAATCCAAGAAGGAAAATGACTCCAAATCCGTCCAGATTTGCGGCCTTTTATTGCGGGGCACTTTTGGCATAGCAGAAGTCCGAATTAGGAAAATCCTATTTCATAATGATTTGTAGAAAATTGAGTTAGCTTTCTAACTCAACTTTATTCACCTTAATCAGATACTTGAACTGAAAGTTATGGCTAAAATACTGTGACATGTGCAGAATCTGAATTCTAATCCGATTTTGACTCCAATTAGAGAAATTCCGATTTAGTCATCTCCTTGATTTGGTTGAACATACCCACATCCTCTAGGTCTTCTCAAAGTGTACTTTCTTTCATCTTAAAGCTATTGTTTTCTCTCAATGACCTGCAAAATACTAAAATACCAAAACTAACCAAAAACATTAGGAAATAACAAAACTAAAGGTTTAGTAAATGCAAATTAAGGGGTCTACATATGCAATATTTGGCACTCATCAAATACCCCTAAACTTACATTTTGCTAGTCCCTTAGCAAAACAAAACAAAATATAACATAAAATGAAAGCTTGAAACATAAATCCTCTTTCGTGGGAGAAACGATTGCATTTAGCGTATGCAACAAGCCTTTTAAACCCCTAGGACTCCCTAGTGGACGAGTGAAGTCTCGTGAGGGTTTGCCAGGAATGATACCCACAAATATTTTAAAGCACTATGTTGTTGAAAAACAAGAATCCACACAAACACATGGTTCGGACATCATGAGTAAGTTTAACAAACTGAACAACATACTCACATCATCAGGACATCAAAAATCATTTAACTCATAGTTGGAAAATTGAGACCACTCATGCTCAAATAAGTGTAAAGTGAGATTAACATAGATTCATAAGGTTTCAATTTTCTCAAAGTTTGTATACCCCAAAATTCATAGGAATCTTATCAGATGAAACAACCAAGGCTTAAATCATTTTTTTTTTTTTTTTTTTTTTTTTTTTTTTTTTTTTTTTTATAGGCTGTGCAATGTCTGACTCCCTCAAGCTTTCTAATTGACCTATATAACGAGTGTTGGGCCAGTGACTCTCAAACTAGATGGTTTTAGGGCACTAGATGTAGAAACATCTCTAAGGGCTTAATTACTCAAGTCAAAAAGGCTACGAAGTCAAACTAGCCATATGATCAACCAAATTGAATCTCTCATCTTTTGACGCGAACACTCAATGCTTAGTGAGGCAAGAGGCCCGGTTACTCAATGAGAAGTCAAACTGGTGATATTATTGTTATCTTTCTTCTTTTTCTTTTTTTTTTTTTTTTTTTTTTTTATTTCTTTTTGAATTTAAGCCAAGGTTTCATCAACAAATCATCCAACAAATGTCAAGACACACATTCCTCAATTCAAATCTCATACCTCACAAAACCAATGCTAATGTACTGAAAAATAATTCAAACAAGTGAAGTCTCTCTAATCCAGCAGACAAGTCAAAAGATTCAGATTTCTAAATACGTGCAGTGTTCAACATGTTAAACGAACCAATGATATGCAAACCATAGTTGCGATGTAATTATGCTCAATCAACAACATAACACAATTTTATTTATTTTTTTTATTTTTGAACAAAAACACAAATAAACAAACAAACAAACAAATAGACAAAGTGTTTTTCCATACCCCCAAACTTGAATTACACATTGTCCTCAATGTGTAGTATAGAAATACATTACCAGAAGTAAGGAAACATCAAGGTGCGAAAAAGGATAGGGCATCCCCCAAACTTAAACACCAAAACACCTGTCAACAAAATTAACAGCAATATTTTCTCATAGAAATAAACATCAAAAGGTTAATTGCTGTCAGTTCAAAATAAAATAACAAGAAATTAAATGAAAAAGTAAAAAGAACTCAGAAAGTAAATGCAGAAAATAAAATAACAAAAAGACTTACCATACCTGCCTCGATCATGTGGATGTCCAACCAATCCCTTCCACCATTTCTTCTTTAAAATTTGATAGCACTCTGGGAGGATGTTTCCCCATCGTAGGTAGCCAACTTGCTTGCTTGAAAATATTTTCTTGGGACGATGATTCCTAGATTTATGCCATTGTTTGCATAAATCCTTGAGAATCTTTGCATACGATGGCTTTTTGAGACATTGAAGAATTAAAGCTTTGGATTCATGATGTGTCTCAAGAGGGGCAATGATGAAGGAATAAGCTTCAGTACTCACTTCCTTGTCATTGGACAGACTTGTATCTGCTGGGGGCTCAATTTTTTCTTTATGTTCAACTTGCTCCTCTTGTTCAATTTGGTCTCTGTGTTCAATTTGCTCCTCTTTCTCTTCTTGCTCCTCTATGTCATCCACTATTTGCTCCTCTTTTCCTTCTTCCCCTATGTGCTCAATTTGCTCATCTTTTCCTTCCTCCTCATTGTTATCCACAATTTCCTTACTCTCGAGTATGGTGGTGTCAGGGACATGCTCATGACAAGAATGGCTAGCATCATCCTCATCAATCATGTAGTGCCCTTCAGCCATCAACTGACTTTGAAGCTCTTCTTCCTCCATTCTGTTGAATTCAGCAACCAGATAATCAATATGTCCTTCTATCTTGGCAAGATCCTGTATATTCTTGTTATCGCTTATAGAGGCGGTCTTAAGCTCTTGCATAGCCTGGTTATTGCTCATAGTGGCATTCTTCAGCTCTTCTCTACTCTGTTTAAGCTCCTGCATAATCTGGTCGTTGCTCATAGTGACACTCTTAAGCTCTTGCATCAAAAATATTACCATAATGTATTGGAATATAAAACTACCAAAAGGTAGAGTAACAGGAATAGCTGCAATCACTAAGAATATTAAAATAAAAAAATACTTTAATGCTATGAAGTAACTTTATTTTAAATTGGCCAATGCCAATTTAAATAGTAAATAGTAAATTTCAACCTACCTGTGGGCAAAGGTTGCATCACGCATGAAATTTACTCTTTATTAATAAGACTAATAAATTTAAATATTAATAAATAAAATTCTTTGTACCTTTGGGCAACCGAGAAAAATTTTACTTTTAATACTAAATTTGTTATCTTATTCTAATTAGTCACAAAAATAAAAACTTCCCTTTGGGGATAGATAATTAAATTTATGAATTAATTACAATACGATGTTAATTTTTCTATATGAAGTTCATGTGTACGATCCTTATGCAATTATTACAAAATTAGGATGCTTTGGCTCTCCCAAAATCATAATAATCACGCTGTAATTCATGAACATCTAATAAATCTTTATGAGGTTCATGCGTGTAATCCTGATGTAATTATCATTAAAATTTGGGATGCTGTGACTCCCCAAAATCATTATGATAATTGCGACTTCATTAACATCTAACAACTTTATAGATGCCCCCTTAATAACCCCAGGAATATAACAAACCAATACCTAAATGGGGTAAACGGCATTTTCCAAGGTGCAACCAGGTGAGTTCCTAGGAAAGTGAGGGGGGTCACTTGGACACACTTAAATCCCAAGGCTTTCCTAGCCAGAACTTTTCTAGACATTGCATTCTTGGATATTACTGTAAACACACCAGCGTATATGGTATTGTTAATTATTCTTAGGTCTAGGCATCAAGCAATTTATATATAAATAATTTGAATTAAACAATCAAATATATTCCCAAGATCATGTATTAAAGAAACAATTGTTTTAATACACAACACTGCAAATCATAAGAGGAATAAAACTTTAATAAGAAAACATAAAACCATGCCCAGCTGAATGGTTTGAAGCTTAGCACTTTATGGACATGAAGGTCCCAAGTTCTAACCCCATATGAGCCCAATCTTTTATTTTATTTAAAGGCTACTGTAATGGGCTACTATATTGGGTTGGGCTTCTGGGTCACAAGACTCCAAATGGGCTACTGTATTGGGTTGGGCTTCTGGGTCACAAGACTCCAAATGGGCTACTGTATTGGGCAATTAGGTCAACCCACTTAAATGGCTCAAAACTGCATGGGTTTTAAAAAACTCTACCCGAAAATATATCCAACCCAGAAACCTTAATGGGTCGAAACCCTACCTGGTCACCAACCAACCCGACCCGTAATGTTCCAGATGGGTTGAAAACCCTAAAAATTGGAACCCTAGCCGCCACCCCTTTATGACAATACCCATATCAAGATTACGGCAACTCAAAAATAGACAGTATATCACAATACACAGAATAATGATAATAAAAAAAAAATTGTCATATCAAATTTATGAGTTTTCAAACGTATGTGAACAACAAATTTAATTGTATTCACAAAACATCTACTGGATTGAACAAAAATATGTTCACAAAACTATGATTTAACAACCGAACGTGAACAATAAAAAACAGACTATGTTCACAGAAATTATGGATTCAACAAAAACTTACTGCTAAGCTAAGAAAAGTAGCATAGAAGTGGCTCTGATACCACATGTTAGAAATATTCAACATATTACTTAAACTAACATGCGCAGCAGAAAACGAATAAGACATGATTCAAGCTTACCTCTAGCCATATTTGCTCAAGCGTCTCCACGATCCATCTAAATAACAAGAAAAGTTATTTGAGGGATCTTCTAACCTATGCCTATTACCGAATTGCCGTACTGATGGTGTACACAGGCTATTAATTTATAGGCTAGGTCAGGGACCCTCAAATATAGTAAATACCGTATTGTTCCTCCCATCAAGGAAACAATTTTATTAATTGATTTTAAATCAATTAATCGATTCCTTTACGGTAATTTAATTAATTAAATTACCTAACCGTAATACCGTATATACTATTTATTTATTAAATTGTTAATAAATACTTCCTTATGTGGCATATAGGCCATATATGGAGATAATATCTTACAGATTCAAGCCCATACCTTCTTGCCATATGGAAAGCTGGCACAACACTAACCAATATATATGAATAGTTTGGTCACCTGCCACATATATGCTACTCTCTCATAACATGCTAAAAGAGTTGATGGCTTCAAATAACATGTTCTCATTTCACTACATTGAAAGATCTTTTGTCTGAAATCTCAATAGAGAATATTTCATGACTCCATAAGTATGCTAATCAAATTAAGTGGTTCAATGTTCCATATCAGGTGAAACTGCAAATTCATTTGAACCGCTCATGAAAATATGCACCTCCCAATCTGAAGAAATTTGTAATGTGGAAAAGTGTTTTTCATGTAACAGTAGTTGAGAACAGAACTTCAACACAATTCGTGGAACAATTTTAGTTAGTAAAAACAAGAAACCCATGAACACATATCCTAATTGCTATACTTGTAGAAGGTAGACTATTATAGGAACGAAATGACGCGTAAAACAATCCATGAACAGATCCCATGTAGAACAGCAACGCAACAGAGTTTTCCTCTCAATGGCACATACTTTCAAGTTAATGAGTTGAATTTATTCAACACCTCTTTACTTCTTTGAATATTTAGTGTTTTACATGTATTAAAATTGAACATTTCAGTTCAAGTTGCTGCACTATAAAGTTGCAGGTATTCGCTGATGATCAGTCTAGCCAAAACCCAATTCATGTTCCTAGGGAATGGATATGGCCTCTAGAAAGGCGAACCGTATACTTTGCATCTTCGGCTTTAGCAATGTCTGAAGGTAAACAAACACTACAAAAAGTGAGCTCTATAATATATGGGTCAAATTCATATCTCAGAGATATGTTTTTTTTTTTTTTTTTCCTTGTAAAAACAGGCCGGTTTATCAAAGGATGCAATTCAGATCGGCTTTAAGGAAGGTATTATATGACTCACTGATCAAAAGTTGTTCTAGTTGTCATTATAGCTTTAAACACAACAAAGAAAAATTATAGAATTTGAGAAAAATGCTCACACACAAAGGAATAAACTATTTCCCTCAACATTATAATCATGATTGAAACATAAATTATTAAAATTGATAGTAATTTGGTAGCTTATGAATGTCCAACCCCTCATAGAGATAAAAAAAAATAACAATAAAAACAATGTCATCCAATGGTACCATACTTTGGTTGACAAACCAATGTCAATCCCACATCAAATAGGAGTCACGATTTGGTCCTTTTTGTACGACTCATTCCTATGCCCACTATAAATGAATTTTGTTGAAAATTGTTAGTAAACGCTTATATATATATATATATATATATATATATATGTTAAAAACAAATAATACAGTTTTAGTACTATTTCACAACGTTCTCTGTCACACTATATCTAACTTGCGAAAAACTAGATCACCTTGCAACGGTAAATGAGCACTATTGAAAGCTACGACAAATTAAGTTAAGAGTTTCATTATAGAGACCACCAAGAAAATGAAATTGCAAATATGCATCTACTATACTTGCATTTTATAGCTAAACGCTTAAATAAGCTTGTATAGAGGAAAAAGAAGAAGGATTTAATTAACAATGGCTGTGTCAGTCCTTTGATACCATCTGAAATTAAGATTTTTTCTATATTATAATTAATCATTGAAATTTTGTTTTTGTAGGATTTATTTGTGTGAGGGGATTTGATAGAAAGACAGGAGCTCCCAGACCTCTAGTAAAAAGACATAACAATTTAGGAAGTAAAATGGGAAAGGCAATTAAGAACAGATGAGTAGGAAATGATGCTGCATGTATAACTAGCTAGTAGCTAAAAGAGATAGTTCATGTGTTTTACAAACAAGGTGCGTCGTGAATTTTCACAATAAAGGAGCTTCTTGTTTGTACATGATCTACATATATTTTTGAATTATACGTATTTCACAAAAACTGAACAATTGTATTAAAAACATTTATATAGAGAGAGCTAGTGGCAGAAATATATTTAATTTTGTTAACTTTCTATTGTTCTATTCATTCCTAAACATATTAAATTTTTTTCCGATCTAAACTTAATATATTTATTATGAAATAGTATCATTATGAATAATTTTGCTACCACCTATGAACAAATTTCAATTTGGATAAGCCTTTTCTTCCAAAAAAAAAAAAGAAAAGAAAAAGAATAAGGCATTTCAAATTTGATATCAACTTGTCACTTGATATGGTTGATGAAAGGAATATGAACAACGGTCACAAGTTAATTGAGAAAGGAAAATTTCCAATCAACAACATTTCTATTCCTTCTAAATAAACATTTTCCATATATAGAAGATCACAACATTAATACACAACGGCTATATAACCTAAGTTTCTTGTATGAATACCCCATTGTGTAAATCAATATTAAACCACATGAAATTTAATCATATAATATGTATTGAATGGATATGTTCAAGAGGTAACAATGATGGACAATCCTGGTTGGCAAAGTTGTACAATAAAAATAAAAAAGTTCGTAATTTTCTTTTTGTTCTTTTTTAATTCATTTTTTGGTGTTCATATCTAAGATAGAATACGAGCAATGATGTCAAATCGAGATATGATACACCAAACCCCCCCCCCCCCCCCCCCCCCCCCCCCCAAAAAAAAAAAAAAAGTACTACCATCCAATGTTTCATTTGTATCAGGTAGAACAGCCTTGGAGCTTTTATAAGACAATTGTCTAGACTCTAGAGCTAAATGAAGAAGTAGATTTCTTTTCTTCTTCTTCTTCTTCTTTTTTTTTTTTTTTTTTTTTAATTAAAAAAGAAAAAAGAGAGAAAGTATTCAACCTTAGTACTTAGAGGGTGCGTTTGGAATTGCGATTTCGTAGACAATAAGTGTGATTTTAAACCAAATCGCAGAATATAAATCATTTGGAAACTACATTTCTAAAAATTAAAATTTGAAAACGCAGAAAATTTACTTTTTCAAGTTGCAAGTAAGAGCGTGTACTTTTGAAAAAGCAGAATTTTAAAAGCTAATTTGCAATTTTAAATGCTAAACTGCGATTTTGCTAAACACTTAGCTGCGTTTTTAAAAATCACATATTTTAAAATCGTTTTTTTAAAATGCATTTTTTGAAATCGCAAACCCATACGGACACAGAGTATTCTCAGCAGACACCCAATGTTTTTCCTTATATTTATAGAACAAAATTACTTTTTTATTCCATAAATAGATACACTCCACAATAATTTTTCTTTATCATTTCCTATAAAGGAAAAATATAATTTATCCCCTCAAACTACCATCATTTCTCCGGATGGCCCCCCAAATTAGGGCTGACAATTTTGACACTACCCAACAACCCGACACGAAATTAGCGGGTTTGGGTCTACCTTAAACGGGTCAACCGGTTTAACTCGTAGGTGACCCGCCAGACACGATTAACCTGTTTTTTTTTTTTTTTTTTTTTAAAGAAAGAAAAAAAGAAAGGGGAGTTGGGATTACTTCTGTTTTAGCTGAAAACACAAAACCCTAACTTTTCTTTTTCAGTTTTTCCTTTAGCTGAATCAGCTCCTGCTCCGTGCCGCCCTTCTCTTCTTCTTCAGCTCTGCGCCTCCACCCCTTCTTCTTCCTTCCGCTCTACGCTCTCTCTCTCTCAGTTGTTCTAGTCTCAGTGCTCGCTGGCAAAATATGAAAGAAAAGAAAAAAGAAGCGGGGAGGACAAAGACGAGACGAGGAAGAGTGAACAATGATGAGTGATTGGATTTGCGGGCCCTTGATGAGTCTGATTGACACCGTGGTGATCGGTCAAAGTAGCTCCATTGAGCTCGCTACTTTAGGTACTGTGTTTTTCGGTGAATTTTGTGTTGTTTAGAGGTAGTTCTCTGATTGGTTGCTGAGAAAAGGCAGGAAAAGTTTCTAATTTTACAATTCTGGCTGAGCAAAAAAAGAGGAACTTCGGCTCAAACTTGCTTGCTTTAATTGTTAAGTTAAGTTATGGTTTAATTTGATTGTGAATTTGGACTGACAGGCCCGGCAACAGTTATATGCGATTATATGAGTTATACGTTCATGTTCCTTTCGACTGCTACTTTGAACATGCTTGCTACTTCCCTTTCCAGAAATGTTCGTTTCTTAAACAATTGAAGGCCTTTGTTGCATTTAGGGCGTGTTACTTCACTTTTGATAATTTGTTTTAATTAATGTCTCTTTGCTCCTCGATGTTTTATGCTGACTTTTTTTCTTCTTTTTTTTCATTTTTGTTTTGACGGTATGGCATTGATACAGGATAAAAATGAAGTCCAGCATCACATATCTAACTTCCTCTTTATTGGGTTCACTTGTGGCTGCTTGATGCTTTTGTTTACGAAGTTCTTTGGTTCATGGGTACTGACTGGTAATAAGGCTTGGAGCTGCATTGGGCTATTTCTCAAATTACGATTGATAAATGAGTGTTTGATTGTTTTTGGTAGTCAGTAGTTTTATGTTTTTCACCACTTAATGGATAACAGCAAGTGGTTTTTACTAAAAGAATTCCAGACACAATCCAACGACTGATGACTATACTACTTTCGTTTTGTTAGCTTTTACTGGACCAAAGAACGCACATGTTGTACCTGCAGCAAACACATTTGTTCAGGTAAATTTCTCTTAAAATTAATGGTATGTTTTGATATATACTTGGAATTTTTCCAGTTATTTCTTTTGTGCAGAATTATTTCCGGTTATTAAATCATAAAACCAAGTTATAGAAGGGGCAGGAGAAGACTAGAAGTTCAAAAAAGTAAAATAGAATAAAATAACATAAAAAGTTCCCCTTGCTTTTCTGCGGAAAAAACAAAAAAGAAAAAGAAAAAACCCCCCATTCACATTGGAATTCAGAGATACTTGTTGATAATGTAATTTTTTTTTTTTGCTGTCATTCATAATACTCATTTATCATACGAATGATCAACATCTATGCACTGGCTTGCAGTATCTTTTGTCTTCATTGATTGCCTTTGACAGCTAATATAATCTGACACAGAGTTTTGCCTGTGAACATTTGTACATAAGAACAAATATCTCATGGATTCTGGTTGCATGTTTGTAACATTTAATATTCTGCTCCACTTGATGTATTTAATTGAATCTTTTGTGATTGTAGATTCGAGGCTTAGCATGGCCAGCACTTCTCATTGAATGGGTTGCTCAACGTGCAAGGTGCTTTTGATGAACCATATCTCGTCCCATACATTATCTACTGAATAAGCTCACAGTGCCTTAGTATGGTTGTTCATACTTGTTCTTGACCTGCTAATAAATATACTCATTATTTATGAGCTGTACTGGACGAATTTTGTTAAATCTGCAAAGCCTTATTTGGTGCTGCTTGCATCCTTTTCCATACAATTTTGGTGTTTGCCTACTAGGAGTCTTAGGAATCTAGAGATGAATTGCTAAAACTATTATTATTTCAAAAAAAAAAAAAAAAAAGAAAAAGAAAAGAAGAAGAAGAAGAAAAAAACACTTTTAGGCTAAACGGGTCGTGTCGTGTCGTGTTGACTCGATACGACCCGTTAGGCTAAACGGGTTTCACGGGTCGTGTCGGGTGACCCATGAAATTGCCGTGTCGTGTCGTGTCTGGAGCCTTACCCGTTAACGTAAACGGGTTGTGTTCGTATCTAGGGTAAACGGGTCGTGTCGGGTGACCTGTTTTGCCAGCCCTACCCTAAACTACCAAGGTTTGCACTGTGGCCCCCAAACTACTAAAACCTTTGAAAAAAATCTCTTTTGGCAAAATATCCCCATAATACCCCTGCCACGTGTCATTTTTCAATTAAAAAAATATTAAAAAAAAAATCAAAATCAAAATAAAAAAAAAATTCAAAACTAAAAAAAACTAATTTTTTTTTTTTTTTAGAAAAATATTGCGATTGACTGGATGACGTACTGCTTCTTTCTAGCATCGTCGTTGGGCACGATGCACGCCTACAGCTCAGTAATCGTCTCCGCCTCTCCGAACGCGGCCAATAGCTACTTGGGGTTCAAGAATCACAAGCTTTTCTCTCAGGTGGATGATATTTTTAAGAGCGGGGTGAGCTTGAGCTCAACTGAGATCAGCGAGCAAGTGATTGTGAATCGGAATTCACCGAGCCGGGCTATAAAATCGGTCATCACGGCGTTGCAAACGGACAGTGACTGGAGGGGCGTTGAGAAGATCGGGTCGCTATTGGGAAATAACGCCACCCCAAACACCCATATTTTTTTAAAAAAAAATAAATTAATTAATTTAAAATTAAAATTTTAGTTTTTTTAGTTTTCATTTTTTAAAAAAAAAATTAAATTTTTTTTATTTTTTTTTACTATTTTTTAATTGAAAAATGACACGTGGCAGTGGTATTATGGAAATATTTCGCAAAAAATGACATTTTTCAAAGATTTTAGTAGTTTGGGGGGCATGAGTGCAAGCCGTGGTAGTTTAGAAGGCCATCCGAATAAATGGTGGTAGTTTAAGGGGTTAAATTGTACATTAAAATTTATTTGTATTGAAATTTAATAGGTATCACACAGACATTATCACAAATTTATGCTAATTTTATATTAATGATTTAATAATCGGAATTTAGATTTTCTTCTTACTGCTTTTTCTTATACTTCTTTTAGTTATAAACTACACATATGGGAACAAAGATTTTAAAAAGTTTTACTTTTTATGGATGAAAATTAAATTAAGGGTCTTAACTTTAAATGTCTTTTTACTGAAAGATGTGTGATAGTTTTTTTTTACCCGAATTTTTTAACTTATAATGAAAAGTACAATGATAATGTGTTTAAATTCAAAAATTAAATTATAATGAACAATCGATCTCGCGCATAGCGCGGGTAATGAGCTAGTTTATGTATAGTTCACAAGTTTTGGCAGTCATCCAAAATGTGTATGACACGATCTAACAAAAATAATAAATGCATTCACTTTGAAAAACAATAAATGTGTTCCACTTGATCACAATAAAATGATTGCAATGCAAATCCTTGCAAATAATATTTGGTTCGAGTATTTATAAATATCTTGCAGCTTTATAGATATATATGGTAAAAGTTTTATGATGCAAAATTTTGTTTACAAAGTTTTACGATGCAAAATTTTTACTTACAAATATGATTTATTGGAGGAAATCAAATGTTTTTGTCTCTTAACCAAGTGTAAGTTGGCATTTTGGTGTTCACACAAGTATTCAACATTTAGAATGTACAATATATATATATATATTCTTGCTTCTGCCAAATCTACGCCAAGAATTTAATAAAGTTTTTATATTTACTTTTTTGATTTATTATTTATTACCTTTTTTTTGGATGAAATAGTAGTACATGCTGATTTGATTTCTCCTTTCATGCAGCTATGTACTTTCATATTTCCATCCTCTTCTAACAGGGGTAACTTAGCTCACTTTCTTCTATGCAAGGACTACTATTATCATTTATGTAGTTAATCTTTATTGTTTATGAATTTACAGCAAGAAAAACGAGAAGATGATGATCCAAGCCTATACCTTGTTGCCATATGGAAAGCAGGTACAACACTAACCAATAAATATGAGTAGTTTGGTCACCTCCCACATATATGCTACTCTCTCATAACATGCTAAAAGAGTTGATGGCTTCAAATAACATGTTCTCATTTCTCTACATTGAACGCTCTTTTGTCGATCTGAAATCTCAAGAGAGAATATTTCATGATTCCATAAGTACGCTAATCAAATTAATTGGGGCAATGTTCCATATCAGGTGAAATTGGAAATTCATTTGAACCGCCCATGAAAACATGCACCTCCCGGTCTGAAGAAATTTGTAATGAGGAAAAGTGCTTTTCATGTAGTAGTAGTCGAGAACAGAACTTCAACACAATTCGTGGATCAATTTTAGTGAGTAAAAACAAGAAACCCATGAACACATCCTAATTGCTTTACTTGTAGAAGGTAGACTATTATATGAAAGAAATGACCCGTAAAACAATCCACGGACAGATTCCCTGTAGAACAACAACGTAAGGGAGTTTTCCTCTCAATGGCACATACTTTCAAGTTAATGAGGTGAATTTATTCAACACCTCTTTGCTTCTCTGAATATTTAGTGTTTTACATGTAATAAAATTGAGCATTTCAGTTCAAGTCGCTACACTATAACCTTGCAGGTATTTGCTGATGATGAGTCTAGCCAAAACCCAATTCATGTTCCTAGGGAATGGATATGGCCTCTAGAAAGGCGAACTGTATACTTTGCATCTTCGGCTATAACAATGTCTAAAGGTAAACAAACACTACAAAAAGTGAGCTCTATAATATATGGGTCAAAGTCATGTCTCAGAGATAGTTTTTTTTTTATTTTTTATTTATTTTTTTTTTGTGAGTAAAAACAAGAAACCCATAAACACATTCTAATGGTTATACCTGCAAAAGGTAGATTATTATATAAAAGAAATGACCCGTAAAACGATCTATGAACAAATTGTTAAACCTCATGTTTCACAATACAGCTGCCACTGCAGTTGTATCCGTTGAAGATCAACCTGCTAGACATGCCCGATCAAATCAGGATCCTGGGGATCCTTATGCAGCCGCATATCATGCAGCATCTCTAATGGCAGCATATCGTGCCAATCATCCAATTAAGCGTAATTGTGCAGCCAATCACTCACGCATGACTTCCCTCAATGGCAACCTACCAGCGCTCAAAACAGCAAGTTTATTCTGGCCTTGCTCTCCACGCTCATTGGACCATAGATGTGATCCGCACACTCAGGAATTACAACACATCTAAGGGGCGATCCATGAACATACACCTTGTAGAACAACAAATGATGGGAGTTTTTCTTTCAATGGAACATACTTTCAAGTTATTGAGATGAATTTATTTAAAACCTCTTTGCTTTGAATATTTAGTGTTTTCCATGTTATAAAACTATGAGAATTTCAGTTTAAGTTGATGCACTATAACATATACGTAAACCCCTTGAAGGTATTTGTTGATGATGAGTCTGGTGTACGTATGGATATGGCCCCTAGAAATGTGAACTAAATACTTTGTATTTTCAGTATTATCAATGTTTAAAGGTAAACAAGAATTACAAAATGTGAGCTCTATATAAATATATGGGTCAAATTAATGTCTTGGAGAAATTTTTTATTTTTTATTTTTGGGTAAAAACAGGTTTATCAATGGATGCAATTTAGACCAACTTTAAAGAATATATTATATAACTCACTTATCAAAAGTTGTTCCGATTGTCATTATAGCTTTAAAAAAAACAAAGAAAATATAGAATTTGTGAAATGCTCATACACAAATAATACAGTTTTATTACTATTTTATTAGGTCATCTCTCACACCATATCTAACTTGAAAACTAGATCACCTTGCAAGTATAAATGAGCACTGATGAAAGCTATTATAAAGCAAGTCAAATAATTTCCTCATTGAGACTACGAAGAAAATGAAATTGCAAATATGCATCTACTAATACTTGCATTTTATAGCTGAAAAAGAAAGTAAAAAAGAAGAAGAATGATTTAACAATGCTAGCGTCTGTCTGATGATACCATATGAACTTAAGAATTTTTCTATATTATAATTATATCATCGAAATTTTGTTTTTACAAGGTTTGTTTGTGTGAGAGGATTTGACCAAAAGACAGGAGCTCCCACACCTCTGGTAAAATGACTTCACCTTTTAGGAAGCAAGATGGGAAAGATAAGAACATATGAGTAGGAGATGACATTAATTACATGACCAGCCAAAACCTGTTTTACATATGTACATGCTATAACTGTTAAAGTGTCTCACATCACTAAGATTTCTTTCACCTTTACACTTTATAAGTCATGGCGTCCCCTCCTCTCTCAAGACATCTTTTGAAAGTGTCAATGGGCCTATGGACTTTTCATATGGTATCAGAGCAGGTTCCTTAGACGATGATGGACATTTTTCTTCCGGTTGAACATGTGTTTAGCCAAAGTTATCACACGTGAGGGGGCGTGTTAAAGTGTCTAACATCGCCAAGAGATACATGACCTGCGCATTTTATAAGCCATGGACACTCCTCATCTCTCAAGGCGTCTTTTGAAAGTGAGTAAGGCCCAAAAACTTTCATATGGTATCAGAGCCACAAATTTCTTGTGATGATAAGTCTTTCCCTTCCGTTGTTGTCCACGTGTTTGGCCATTAGTTGCCACGCGTGAGAGAGCATGTTAAAGTATCCCACATCGCTAAATTTTTTTTCACCTTCGCACTTTATAAGCATACTTTAACAATAACATGCATGGCACGAAAGGCAAAAAACTAGGTGCCTCATGATTTCTCACAATAAGGGAGCTTATTGTTTGTACGTGATTTACATCAAAATCTGAATTGCATCTCACATAAACAGAACAATGTATTAGAAATATCCACAGAGAGAGAGAGAGAGAGAGAGAGAGAGAGAGAGAGAGAGAGAGAGAGAGAGAGAGAGAGAGAGAGAGAGAGAGAGAGAGAGAGAGAGAGAGAGAGAGAGAGAGAGAGAGAGAGAAATGGATCGTTGAAATGTTCTAGGTTGCAGAAATATATTTAATTTTGTAGACTCTCTATTGTTTTATTCATTCTTAAACATATATATTAAGTTCTCCTTATCTAAACTTCATATATTTATTATATCCATTATGAACAATTTTGCACTAAAGGTGAAAAATCCATCACTACTTGAGTTAGATGAGTTAGAAGAGATGAAACAAAATAAATATTGATGGCGAGCATGCAGGACGGAGCAGTCAATGCCAAACCTTTGAGCCAAATGAGTCAATGACTTATAAATAAAAATATTTTCTTGCATTTTACCAACGTTATCGACGATAGCCAACACTAAAGTCAGTAATATGGGTTGCCTCTTTCACCCTTTTATTCTCCCTCAAAAGTCATGGGGGGTATCTAAGAAGCAACTTTAGATCGATCATGGCGGAGTTTTGTGCTTGGACTGCGAGACTTACAGAAAAACCATCTTCAAACAAATAAAGCTTAGATTATTTCTTAATGATATATTTCCTACATAGTTACATAAAAAATATATATTTTTTAATACATTAATTATTTTTCTTTTTAAATTATTTGGTAAACTGCTACGAGCTAGTCTAGTAGTAGAGGTATTTTAGGATTATAATAAATTAGAGATAATAAGTTATCAGTATCGATAACATTACGAATATGATTTGAATTTAAATATTAGAGATAATTATTATCATTAGAATTGTTTACTCTAGGTGCTTGTATTTGAAGAAACCATCAAATTCATGAATAATATGAAAAAATTATTAATTATTCTGCTCTTATAGTTGTCCAAAGATTGTCAAGGTTTCTCAAACTACCATAACAATTAATTAAAGCCAAGTTTGCTCAGCAATTCTAGCCACAAACCAGTCAATTCTGCATCCACACCACTAACAGTGAACCTCTTACACAAATATTCGACAGAAACCCAAACACCTAAAACTCCACCCAAAAATAGTCCTCCGGTCATATTCACAACAACACCAACTCGACCCAAGAACCACAAGCCACTGTCCATCCGTTGCGAGTTACCACATCACCCAACCATCGGTGTCACATAAACAAAAAGAAAATAATAATAATAATAATTCATATATTCCCCTCAAACTTCTACTTAATTAACAATGTCCCCCCAAACTATCAAAACATTATCAATGTCCTCCTCAAGGCTAACAAAAAGATAAAAATGGCCATACAATTTTTTTCAATCAAGCAAAAATACCCATAGAAATTCAAAAAAAAAAAAAAAAACAAAATTTTTTTAATTTCTTTTAAAAAACCAAAAATTTTAATTTGAAAAAAATGAAATCTTTTCATTTTCATTTTTATTTTTAAATTTGGCCTCCTTTGGGTTTTGTGTATTTATTTTTTTAAGTTTTAGTTTTTTTTTTTTTTTAGTATTTTTTCTTATTTTATTAAGGGTATTTTTGTCATTAGGTGAACATTAACAATTTTTGGTAGTTTGGGGGAGAGAGAGAGAGAGAGAGAAAACATCGTCAATTGGGTGGTAGTTTGAGGGGGAGTATATCGACTTTACCTAAAAAAAACATTCACAACCATAGGAGCTTATGTGGTCGATATAGGAGGCTCACCGCTGTCCATGATTTTCACGAAGACTAGGATGCTTGCTGTACCCAGAGTATTGATTGGTTCACTCAACCACCACCGGGTACCGGCCTCTGGAAGGAGGCCGCTTGCAATGGAGGAACCGCCACATAAACAAAGGTCAAACAATTAATGGCCTCATTTAGTGGCGCGAATTCAGTAATTTATCCGTTATGTGAATCCGTTATGTGAATATAAACAATATGGACAATGTTTCATCCTTACTAACTTACATGCTTGTATAATCCGACGGTTTGCTCAAAATCAAACACTAATAAGTTGAACACCCTAGTGACCATTGGTACAAACTTGTGAAACCTTAATCATCACCGGCTCCGGGATAGCTCTCAAGTCGACGCCACCCTAGTTGTGTGTTTTGCAAGTATTCTTTGTCTAGTTTGATTGTGCAAAAATAGGTATAATCAATTATAAAGATATAAACAAAAACAATGGGAAACTGCACAAAACCTCTATGAACTTCCACTCAATTTGAAACTACCCCCTCAAAATTTAAAAACTCTCAATTTCACCCATCAATTTTTGAATTTGTTGCAATGTGTCCCCCTTCAATTAGGATTTTATATTAAATCCTAATGGCACCCTTGAAAATGACAAAAATACCTTTACTTTTTCTTTTTCTTTCCCTTTTTTTTTTTTTTTTTTGGAAAATGAGAGAAAAGACCCATGGGTCACCCATAACCCGCGCTTGGTGACTGTGTGACCCGAGTTGGATCACAAAGTGACACGCACAGGGACACAAGGTGACGTAGACGTGGGTCACAAAGTAACCCGTGGAGGGTCACAAGGTGACGCAGCCGTGGGTCAGTCGTGACCCGTGTTAGGTCACAAGTTGACACTACTGTGGAAAACCAGACCCACGGCGAGGTCACCAGGTGACTCCGCGTGGGTCTCAAATTTTTTTATTTATTTATTTATTTTTAACTTTTAATTTGAAATTAAGGGTAAATTGAGAATTTTATAAAAAGTTTCAGGGGCATAAATATCATTTCACCCCTGATCCAATTTGTTGCAATGTCCCCCATCTGATTTAATGCCAAACCCTAACAAATGGGGGACATTGCAACAAATTCAAAAATTGAGGGGTGAAATTTAGAGTTTTTGAACTTTTAGGAGTAGTTTTAGGTCAAGTGGAAGGTCAGAAGAATTTTGTGAAGTTTTGCCATAAAGAATATAATTTGTGATTGGCTTTTGTTTTTCTAATTCCTATGGTTATGAGCTTGATATTGTAATTTATGTATAGTTCACAAGTTTTGGCAGTCATCCAAAATGTGTATGACATGATCTAACAAAAACAATAAATGCATTGACTTTGAAAAACAATATATGCGTTCCACTTGATCACAATAAAATTGTTGCAACGCAAATCCTTAGCAAATAATATTTGGTTCGAGTATCTATAAATAGCTTGTAGTTTTGTAGATATGTATGGTGAAAGTTTTACAATGCAAAATTTTATTTATAGCAGCGCAAATTTTTTTCTTACAAACTCTACTCGTGCGTGTGTGTGTGTGTGTATAAGCATAAATTAAGTAACAAATAACAATAGTTAATATATATTAAGTAGCAACATGTAATTGGTTATATGTATATCAAATAGTGAAAGTGAATAATATCAATACTTATCATATGATCAAATGACAATTCAAGTACTTAATATAATAATTATATTCTTCATGTAATATAATAGGACTGTATAATAATGTAATAATATAATATTGTGTCATATGACATATAATCACCATATCAGATGAATATGATTGTATGTTATTATTATTAGATACTTAGGAATCATTAGGTCATGTAATTCAAGATCTAACATCATACGAATTATTAGATCATATGATCTTTTTTTTTTTGAACGAAAGATCTGAGTATTTCATTAATTAAAGATCACGAGTATAAGCTCTTACATCACAAAGCATAAAGCTTTGCAAAATCATAGCCACATGCTATGAGGTTACAAAGTCATAGATACAAACAAAATTCTTACAATAAAATGTTGTCTATAACTTTCATATTCTAAAAAGTAGATCTGCTCCTAGCAAACTAGATCTAAGACAAGAGTAGCCAAATATCATAGAAAAAAGTATTTAAACCGGCCGTGAGAGATAACCCATCACACTGAACAATCCAGGCCGTGAGAGATAACTCTTCACACCTGACTAACTTTCGTCCCATAGATCGTCCATGAGGGCAGATTTATGAAAAAGAAAACTCTTATTCAAAACAAGAACTCAACCAGCAAACAACAGCAGCGGTCATGAATGATATGAACGGCACAACACGAAGGTAGATGGACAGATACATAGCGAGGAGGCCAAAATTGCTGATCTGGTCAAAGAATACCTACAAACAAAAAAACCAGAATGAGAGGAGGATGGTAGGAGCAGAGAGTAGAAAGGGAAAGTGAGAGGAAGAGGGAGCAGATCTGCTCCCTCCTTCTCTCATATCTATTTTCTAAGAGTTTTTTTTTTTTCTCTAGGGCCGATTGAGAGAGCTCTCTATCTCAATTCCTTTTGTGCACTAATAGATCATACGATCTTAATTATGATAATACTTAGATCATATAATCAGTAAATAGTTAGAAATTGAGATAATTATGACTCATGAAGATCATATTTATCATAGATAATCTCATAAGTCATATGATATAGTATGATTATAATTCATATATATATATATAGGGAGAGAGAGAGAGAGAGAGAGAGAGAGAGAGAGAGAGAGAGAGAAATTAAGTACAACTATAAATTATAGCCAAATAATGTCATATAAGTTTAAAAAATTATACTAATACAATCTTTAAGTATCTAGATACTTATATACAAGGTCAAGTATAATTTAAGATTATAAGTACCTTACAATTCTTAATCATACTTAGAAACAATAGTTAGATATATATATTACATATGTAAGTATGAATTTACATTAATCATGTGATATAATGACAATTCTGAAATGTAATTATATAAAATGATAATGTGATTCATATAATTTTAAATTAAGTGATTAGGAGTAGAATCACTAATGTATTAATCAGGGGTAATTACCTTTTTCCCCCATGAACTACCAAAAAATGCCTAATGCCCCCATGAACTACCAACTTGACCAAAATAGAGCATTCAACTACCAAAGACAACCATTTTCCCCCTTCCGTCAGTCAAAGGGGTTAAAACAAACGGTCAACGGGTCATGTGCCGTTTTATATGGGGGCATGTTGGAAGATGATGGTAGTTCATGGGGGGAAAAGAGGAAGATGGTGGTAGTTCATAGGGGGAAAAGAGGAAGAAAATGAGGGTAAAACGGCGTGTGACTGATGGAAGGGGGGAAAATGGTTATCTTTGGTAGTTAAATGCTCTATTTTGGTCGAGTTGGTAGTTCATGGGGGCATCGCGCATTTTTTGGTAGTTCATGGGGGGAAAAGGTAATTACCCCTATTAATTATAATCACAAATTAAGTATTATCAATCATTACAATTTAGATTATATGATTATATATATTATTATTAGAATTTAGATCACGTAATCATATGATTTAACATTGTGTCATATAATCATTATATCATATGATCTAAGTATTATGCAAATTAAACAAAAAAGAGAGAGTATTATCATTAGATACATAGAAATCATTAGATCACGCGATTCAAGATCTAAGATCATACGAATTGTTAGATCATATGATCATGTGATAATACTTAAATCATATGATCTAAGTATTATCATTATATTATTAAAAATTCGGATAATTATGACTCATAATGATCATGCTTATTATAGATAATTTCATAAATCATATCATATGATACTTATGATACTTATCCCAGTGACCACGCTGCCACCCAGCTCTGCTTCATGCGGCAGTGGTTATGACATCGTTCACACACAACGAGGACGAGATACTGATCATATTCGTGACAAAGAGTGGAAAGGAGAGATGGTTACAAGGAGTAGTGACAGTGCCAAGATTTGAATTGGAGGCAAAGATTATAAAATAAAGTTAAACAAAAATTTATTAAAAATACTAATGAATAAATAAAATAAATAAGCAATTTAAAAAAAAAAAATTATTAATGGTTTAAAACATATAGAATGTATATTGCAATTTACTTTTTTATCAACAATTAATTTTAAATAGCAATATAAATATAATAGTCTACATACATAAATTTATTATTTAATAGTAAAATTAAAAATAAATCAATGTAATTCCACAAAAATTATGTACCAAACATCTAATTATTCAAATGTAAAAGAGAAAATAAAACTCATCTAACTAGTAGTTTGTTTTTAACTAGTATTCGAATGCAAAAGCCAAATTCGCAGCCATTAACGTGAAAGCCATAAAAAATAAAAAAAATAAAAAATGTTTTCTTGTTTTTAATCTAATCTTTGCATAATTTCAACATCTTTTTACACTATATGCAAGCTGAAATAAATTAAAATTTCACTTGTTACGTAATTCATGATTATCAGCCAAAGATGGTCCTTGTTTCATAGAATAATCGAACTTTGGATTACTCAAAGATAATATAAAAAAAAAAAAAAAAAAAGTAATTGTAGTGAGATATAACTTTGAGATGATAGTGAAAAAAAATCTAATATAACCTAAAGATCTTAAACTTACCGAATTCAAAACGACGTTGTTGTAGTAAATTTAATTAAATTTCTATTAAATACAATATATATATTTATTATATGTAAATGGAATGCGGATGTGATTATTAACCACATTTATAAACCCTAAAATTGCATTCGCACCCACATATGTGGATAGTGATTAGATGCAGATAATGGATGCGAACGGTTATTATCCGCCCGCATTTTCACCCCTAAAGACACCGGCGTGAATGAATAGTAATCACGTCGGTGACGTGGCACATGCCACTTCACATTTTTTTAAAAAAAAAACGTGCCTGAAGTTTAATACCAAAATCTTCACGTAAACCTAAAGAGTGCAACTTCTGTCCGGTCAGGGCAAAAAACAAGGGCTTCATGCCCACCAATAAGCGGTCGACATGTCAGCTAGAAAAAAAAAATAAAATGAAATGTTGCTGAAGAGCCTAAAGTATCGAATCCCTCTCACAACTCCCCATTTTTACCTTCTAAAAAAAAAAAAAACTCTTTCCACTGTCCCAAATCACGATCAGACTTCTCTACGCTAAAGAAAAACTCCTCAAAACACGAGGAGTCGCCGTTGGTTGTGGATATCAAACCCAAAAGCAAAACCACGCCAGAGATGTTCATATTCTCAGCTCTGCCTTCCTCTTGATCTTTCTTGCCTATGGAGGAGGCATTCAAAATTTGGAGAGTACCGTCAACATGGTGAGTCTCCGTCCTGTGTTGTTTTGCATTACCCAGTTGAAATTTTTGTGGTTCTATGTTTGGTTTGGCAGTTTTTTGAGAAAATAAAGGGAAAAGAGAGGATAATTGAAAATTCTGTATCTCGTTCTTGACGGTGACAAAGGGTCTTTTTGCTTCTTTTTTTAAGCAGACGTTGAAGAAATTAGATCCATCGGGTATTTTGATTCTATTTGATTTTTTTTTCTCTAGGCTCACGTGTCAACTTCTCATTAGAATGTAAAAAATGCATAGTTTCTGCCATGACCCCGGATAGAAGTTATACTCAAACGTAAATTAACCTTCAAATTTTGCTGAAAACAAATTTTCCATGCCCAAGTTTAGAGAGCAAACAGCCGAACAGGCCATGATTTTTCATTTCAGATTTCAATATCAGATATAAAACTAATTAACAATCAGCATGCATCTTCTCAATTTGTAAGTGTAGGTCTATATATATATAGGCAATAATTAAACCACAAACTGCACCTCAACAGTCACCAACATGAAAATTAAATAGTTTCTCAATACAAGCATATATAGTTTAATGGTGAAAATTAACCTATCCAAGAAATACTGTCAAAATCAGCTCAAAAATTCTGTAAGCTCAAGAAATTTTGTCAAAAAATAAAAAAGAAGAAGAAGAAAAAATCAGGCATGAAGAAAAACCAGCCTGCTTGTACAAGTTGCAACAAAATCAACTCAAAGACAAATCCCAGGAATTATGTCTAGAAAGCAAAAACATACTGATATGATTTTAAATGTCTCACTCTCTTGACGCAGCAGGGGATAGGAAAATAACATAAATAAAAATAAATATACGTTAATTTAGAATCTCACCAAAATAACGAAAATGATAGGTTGAACCAGAGTCTCACTAGTATTAGCAATGTCTCACCATCAAAAAGAAGAGAAATCGCATCTCAAGAAAACAACATATTTCTTATTCTATTATAATCTGTCTTATTAAAAGAAAACATTATGTTAAATAGACACTCTAACCCTAACCCTAATGTGACTAACTTTGGGCCAAGGGCCAAGCCCACTTTTAAAATGACAAATAACTTAAACTTAAATGACTAACTATGGGTCAAGCCCATTATTGAATTACAAACAAAAACTAAATGACATATTTATTCTTGTCTCGTCCTGCATCACCTCTTCTTTTAAGTCGGTTTTTAAATGTAAATTCTACCTAAAGACAAAAAGAAAAAAGAATATAGATAAAATAAAAAAATAAAAAAATAAAAAAATAAAAAGAAGAAGAAGAAGCTAAAATTATGGATATCACATACACTACAAAAAACACTGAAAATCGCCGCGTGTCTACAGTACCGGTTATTGTAGACACACGGCCAAATGGCAGCGTGTGTCTTTGGCCACGTGGCCATATGTGGCGTGGAAACAATTGGCCGCGTGTATAAATAAGACGCGGCCAGATGGCAGCGTATAATTTATACACGTGGCCAACTGGCTGCGTGTAATTTATACACGCGGCCAATTAGCCGCGTGTACTTATACACGCGGCCAGATGGCCGCGTGTATAAATTATACATGGCATTCTGTTGGACACGTGTATAAAAATACACGTGGCTAACTGGTGTTTTCCAAAAAAATATTTTTGGAATTCCTTTTTTTAAAAAAAAAAAAAAAAAAAAACCAAACAAACAAACAAATAGTATGTACATGATAATATTACTATGTACCCTATACCAAATTAGAGTTTATAAACTAATTAGTTTTGTACAGTACTTGTATTTAAATTTTTTTGAATTTATTTATATAAAAAATTCTTATTATATACCCCAACAATAAATTTGAGCTATATTTAGTATGTATTGTACTTATAGTTATGTTTTAGGGTTTACATGCAGGTTGAGTTTCTTGAATATGGTTTATGCGTTAGGACTTAATTTATTGTATGTGTAGTACATACTCTCAGGATTAGGGTTCGTAGAACATCCATCTGAATGTGTTCGCCTTGTGGTCCCGATCATTATAGCATACCTTACACAAGTATAAAATTGCATGCCTCTATCATTTGATCCAGTTCAATGTTCAAAACTTGGTCGAACTATCATTTGATCCTAGAGTTAGGGTTTATCACTATATATATAGTATATATATTTAGGGTTAGGGTTTATGGCTTATACATATAGTACATACACTTAATATTAGGGTTAAGGTTAGGGTTTATGGCTTACATATAGTACATACATTTAATATTAGGGTTAAGGTTAGGGTTTATGGCTTACATATGGTACATACACTTAAGATTAGGGTTAAGATTATGGGTTTTAGGGTTCAATTTTATGGTCAGGGTTTAGTATAGTATATATATATATATATACCTAGGGTTAGGATTTAGTTTTAATTTATAGTTTACGGTTTAGTTTTATGGCTTAGGGTTTAGCAATTTGTACAGTACATACACTTAGGGTTTAACAATTTGTACAGTACATACACTTAGGGTTGCATGTGTTTATGTTTGTATTTGTATTTGTATTTGTATTTGTATTTCAAAACTATCTTGTCATATTATGTATATACATATATATAATATATGCATGCATGTAAACAGCGTGCCGAAACTATATACCTTTATAGTTACTTGTATATACCCTAACATTGGTGTTTATGGCTATATATATATATATATATAGTATACTTATACAGCTATATACAGTATAGTTATATATAGTATATATATACACTTAGGGTTAGGGTTTATAGATATATATAATAACGTTGTATATACACTTAGTGTTAAGGTTTATGTTTATATAGAGTACTAAATGCATAATTAACCCAAATTTGTGCTATATATATATGCATAATTATACGGCGAGGAACAAAAAAAAAAAATATGCAACATAACAAAGTACATACACTTAGGGTTAGGGTTTATGACTATATATAGTATATAGACATAGGGTTAGGGGTTATGGGCTACGTGCAATATGTTTATAGTATATTTACATTTTACGTGTTGAGTACTTTACATATATATGGTATACTTATAAGTAAACCCTAACTCTAATTAGGATTTACGTTAATGGAATACTAATCTAATAAAACCCTAACCCTATATATATATAGGACCTATATATATATATGAACCTTAACACAGACTTAGGGTTTAAGAATTAGTTTTAGGGTTATCATTTAGGGTTTAGTTTTATGGGTTAGAGTTTACGTAAACCTTAACACTATATATATTACATACACTTAGGGTCGGATTAGGGTTTGTGTTTGTGTGTTGTGTTTGTGTTTGTGTTTACAAATACAAATATATATATATATATATATATATAATTTTTCGTTTTTCAAAAAAAAAAAAAAATTAAAAAAACAGATAGAGACGTGTATTAGTATACATGTCTCTAATTGGCCGCGTGGCATTACGCCACGCGGCCAATTTTTTGCCAGGTGACCTGCGCGGGACAATTCCCGCGCGCCACCTGGCCTAATTTTTAATTAATTAAAAATTTTTTTTAAAAAAAAGGTAGCTACCCTCGATCCACTCATTTCTCTCCCTCAGCTCTCTCTCTCTCACTCAGCTCTCTCTCTCTCTCTCTCCCTCTCCGTCTCCGTCGATCACGGATGTCCGCACCAACCACCAACCACCGCCCTCCGCTGTCTTCTCCGGCCAGCTCCCTCTCCGGCCGTCACTGCACCACGCGTGTTGGCCCAATAGGTGCATGCTCTCTCTCTCTCTCTCTCTCTCTCTCTCTCTCTCTCTCTAGCTCTCTCTCTCTCTCTCTAACCGAACCAGGAACCCTAACCCTAGGTCCGGACCTATCTCTCTCTACATCTCCCTCTCTCTCTCTCTAACCGAACCACAGTAGGAACCCTAACCCTAGGTCCGGACCTATCTCTCTCTACATCTCCCCCCCCTCTCTCTCTCTCTCTCTCTCTATGTCTCTCTCTATCTCTCTGTCTCTCTCTAGCTCTCTCTCTCTCTAGCTCTCTCTCTCTCTCTCTCTCTCTAACCGAACCACAGTAAGAACCCTAACCCTAGGTCCGGACCTCTCTCTCTACATCCATCTCTCTGTCTCTATCTCTCTCTACATCTCTCTCTCTCTGAAACCTCTCCCGGTCTCTCTCTCTCTCTGCCTTGTACGTGATTGCTATTTTGGGACTTGTTTTGGGATATTATTTTGGGACTAATATGTTTTAATGCAGGTACATTTTGGCTAAGGAGCATAAAATACACCCAAAAAAAATATTTGTGAGTAATTTTAGCATTAATTTTTTTTCTTTATTTTTTGCTATAATAAACTTGGTGCATTTAAATTAATTTGTTTAAAATATGTTTCTAATTTTTTTAATAGTTTCATATAATAATTGTGGATTTAGCAATTAATAATGGTCTATGCAATGCTGTTAATTTTGTTGGGTTTGAATATCTATTGTTGTGTAATTTTATGTGTTTTGATGTGGTTGGTCGTTATGCATGAAAAATATTCGTACAATTGTGGTATTTTTTTATTTTTTTTTTGTAATATGTTTTACTGTACTACGAATTGGTGTGTGGATTATTATTTGTGGCAATTATTTTATTAACTTCATCATAAAATCAATGATCCAAACCAATAAAATATAAATAAGTATGCGGTACTATTTCAACAATTTTTGGGTTTTTTAAGAACAAAAAAAAAAAGTTTAATTGTTCATTTTCAGGTAATTTTTTTACAAACAAAAAAAAAACATTTCAAAGTAAACTCGCCATCATTTTATAATAAAATGATCGTATCTAACGATTATTGGATAGATACATAAAATTAAATTTGGCCACCGTCTACCATTTATAATAATTTTTTTTATTATTCAATTTATAACAAAGGTCTAAACAATAAACCCTAAACCCTAAATCAAAACCAATATAAAAATCCCTATGATCAAATCTCAAAACCAAACCCCTAAGCTTTATACTCTAAAAAACAAGCAAAAACCATAAACCCTAAACCCTAACCCAAAATACCGTTCACCCTAAAAACCCTAAACCCTACAAAAGAGTGAAATTTTTTTATTACTTTTTTATTTTAGTTAAACCCTAAACCCTAACCTTAAAACCCTAACCCTAAAAACTAAACCCTAAAAACCTAAATCCTAACCTTAAAACCCTAAAACCTAAACCCTAAACCCTAAACTCTAACCTTAAAACCCTAACCCTAAAAACTAAACCCTAAAAACCTAAACCCTAACCTTAAAACCCTAAAACCTAAACCCTAAACCCTAAACCCTAAACCCAAACCTTAAAACCCTAACCCTAAAAACCTAAACCCTAACCTTTTTAACCCTAACCTTTTTAACCCTAACCCTAAAAACCTAAACCCTAACCTTTTTAACCCTAACCCTAAAAACTAAACCTTCAAAACCTAAACCCTAACCCTAAAAACTAAACCCTAACAACCTAAACCCTAAACCCTAAAACCTAAACCCTAACCTTAAAACCCTAACCCTAAAAACTAAACCTTCAAAACCTAAACCCTAACATTTTTAACCCTAACCCTAAAAACTAAACCCTAAAAACCTAAACCCTAACCCTAAAAACTAAACCCTTAAAACCTAAACCCTAACCTTTTTAACCCTAACCCTAAAAACTAAACCCTAACAACCTAAACCCTAACCTTAAAACCCTAACAACCTAAAAACTAAACCCTAACAACCTAAACCCTAACCTTAAAACCCTAAACCCTAAAAATAGAAAGAAGAATAATAAAAAACATAAAAGAAAAAAGAGACCGATCTGTTTTTTTTTTAAACTTTTTTATGGTGAGGTAAACCCTAAATCCTCACCTTAAAATCCTAACCCTAAAAACTAAACCCTAAAAACCTAAACCCTAACAACCTAAAACCCTAACCCTAAAAACATTTACCCTTAAAACCTAAACCCTAACCTTTTTAACCCTAACCCTAAAAACTAAACCCTAACAACCTAAACCCTAACCTTAAAACCCAAACCCTAAAAACTAGAACCCTAAAAACCTAAACCCTAACCTTTTTAACCCTAAACCCTAAAAAAAGAAACCTTAAAACTCTAAACCATAAATAAAGAAAGAAGAATATTAAAAAAGAAAAAATTAAAAAAGGGAGAGATCTCTTTTTTTTTTAATTACTTTTTATGGTGAGGTAAACCCAAACCCTAACCCTACAAACTAAACCCTAAAAACCTAAAACCCTAAACCCTTAAAAAAAAAAAAAAACTCTAAACCCTAAACCCTAAAAACAGAAAGAAGAATATTAAAAAATATAAAAGAAAAAGGTTCGAGATCTCTTTTTTTTTTTTTTATTACTATTTTATTTTAGTTAAACCCTAAACCCTAAAACCCTACACCCTAAAAACCCTAAACCCTACAAATATTAAAACCTAAACCCTAAACCCTAACCCTAAAAACTAAACCCTAAAAACCTAAACCCTAACCTTAAAAACTAAACCCTTAAAACCTAAACCCTAACCTTTTTAACCCTAACCCTAAAAACTAAACCCTAAAAACCTAAACCCTAACCTTTTTAACCCTAACCCTAAAAACTAAACCCTAACAACCTAAGCCCTAACCTTAAAACCCAAACCCTAAAAACTAGAACCCTAAAAACCTAAACCCTAACCTTTTTAACCCTAAACCCTAAAAAAAGAAACCTTAAAACTCTAAACCATAAATGAAGAAAGAAGAATATTAAAAAAAAAAAAAATTTAAAAAGGGAGAGATCTCTTTTTTTTTTTTAATTACTTTTTTATGGTGAGGTAAACCCAAACCCTAACCCTACAAACTAAACCTTAAAAACCTAAAACCGTAAACCCTAAAAAAAAAAAAAAACAAAACCCTAAACCCTAAAAAAAGAAAGAAGAATATTAAAAAATAGAAAAGAAAAAGGTTCGAGATCTCTTTTTTTTTTTTTTATTACTATTTTATTTTAGTTAAACTCTAAACCCTAAAACCCTACACCCTAAAAAACCCTAAACCCTACAAATATTAAAACCTAAACCCTAAACCCTAACCCTAAAAACTAAACCCTTAAAAACCTAAACCCTAACCTTAAAACCTAAAAAGAAAAAACCCTAACCCCTAAAAAAAGTATGAACAAATGATACTTTGAGTTAACTGTTTAAAACAAACATTAAACAAACAAGCACTTTATTTGCTGTAATCAAATAACATATTTTGTTTCAGACTGTTAACTCGCGTACAGAGGAATATGGACAAGTCGTGGATGTCAGCACCTAGAGGTATGACACAGTATAACGACGGGTGTAGAGCGTTCGTGGCATTCGCCGTTCGTAACTGTAGGTCTGCTGATAGCAAAATTTACTGCCCATGTAAGTACTGCCGAAATAACCAGCGGCACCCCCCAGATTACGTTCTTGCCCACCTGACAGGGGGGAAGGGAATGTCCACGGGATACGGTTTCTGGTATATGCACGGTGAGACAACCCTAAACCCTGTTGATCTTGTTCGGGGTCACGACCATCCCAGTGTCACAGATACGGCTGCATGTGGCATTGAACATGTAGAAGTCACAGAACAAGGCGGAGACCTGGAACAAGGTGGTGACATGCACACCATGTTGCATGACGCCTTCGGCGTGCATGAAGTAGGTGACACCGATCATGTTGGCCAGCCCGGAGAAGTAAATGAAGGAACCTCTGCAAGGGACACATTGAAGTACCTTGAGTTGTTGAAGACTGCCGACAAGCCACTTCACCCCGGTACAAAGCACAGTAAATTGAGTGCTACTGTACATTTCTACAACTTGAAGTGCATTGGAAGTATTAGTAACAAGATTTTTTCTGATATTCTTGAGTTTGTCAGTCAGTTATTGCCTCCTTGCAATGAGGCATTGCCGGTGAATACGTACGAGGTGAAGAAATTCCTCAGTTCCATGGGTCTCGGGTATGAGAAGATTCCAGCGTGCCGTAATGACTGTATGCTATTCTGGAAAGACAATAAAGATCTAGATACCTGCACCGTATGTGGAGAATCTAAATGGATGGCTGATATACATTTCGATCAGGATGGTGAGGTAATATCGTCGAGGAAAAAACGTCCAGTGAAGGTGTTGAGATGGTTTCCACTCATCCCACGGTTACAGAGGTTATTTATGTCGGAGCACACGGCGTACAATATGAGATGGCATGCAGAAGGCCGCACTAGGGACGGCGTATTGAGGCACCCCGCGGACGGTGAGGCATGGAGATCGTTCGACTCTCTACATCCGGATTTTATGACTGACAGTAGGAACGTGCGGCTTGGACTGACAGCAGATGGATTCAATCCATTTGGGAACATGAGTACATCCCACAGCACATGGCCCGTATTGCTTGTACCGTACAATTTGCCTCCTTGGATGTGCATGAAACAGACGTCGTTCATCCTGTCACTGGTTATCCCCGGACCGAGCTCACCTGGTATGGATATCGACGTCTACCTTCAGCCACTGATTGATGAGCTGTTGGAGCTGTGGGATGTAGGGGTACAAACACTAGATGCTGCGAATATGGAGAATTTCAATATGCGTGCTCAGTTGATGTGGACAATAAACGACTTCCCGGCGTATGCAGATTTATCCGGTTGGCCTAACAAAGGTGTGAAGGCATGTCCTTGTTGCATGCATTCGACACGTTCTAAATATCTGAAAAACGGTTGTAAATTTTGTTACATGGGACACAGGAGGTACTTGCCAACCGAACATCTGTGGCGGCTGAACAGAAGAACGTTTGATGGGACTGAGGAGTTAGAATGTGCTCCTGATGTGCCTTGCGGGGACGAGATCCTCCAACAGTTGGACGGAGTTGCGTTTGGGGATGAGAACGCGGGTAAGACGAGACGGAAGAAGCAGAAGACGGGTGCACGGGGTGCTGATGATGTTGTGTGGAAGAAGAAAAGTATTTTCTTCAGATTGCTGTACTGGAAGGACAATTTGCTTAGGCACAATCTTGATGTCATGCACATAGAGAAAAATGTCATGGACAATATACTTGGCACTATTTTGGACATCAAAGGGAAAACGAAGGACAACTTGGCAGCTCGGCTGGATTTGCAGGAGATGGGGTTGAGACCTAAATTGCATCCGTTCACCGCCGCAAATGGCAAAACATTTATACCCGCGGCTTGTCACACGATGTCCAGGGAGGATAAAGAAAGCTTTTTAAAGGTGCTTCGAAATGTGAGAGTTCCAGACGGATATGCGTCGAACATTTCACGGTGTGTTCGGATGAAGGACCGTACAATTTCAGGGTTAAAAAGTCATGACAGCCACATACTGATGCAGCAGCTTCTACCAATTGCATTGCGTCAGTCATTGCCAGACAAAGTGGTCAAACCTATCGTTGAGATGTCAGCATTTTTCAGAGGCATATGCTCAACCAAGCTAACCCAAGCTGAGATGGACCGACTGCAGGGTGACGTCTGTATCACACTGTGCAAGCTGGAACAGGTATTTCCTCCTAGGTTTTTTACTAGCATGGTCCACTTGGTCGTGCATCTTGTGCGCGAGTGTAGACTCGGCGGACCCGTGCAATATAGGTGGTTGTACCTGGCAGAGAGGTAAAATACAACAGAATATATATATATATATATATATATATATATATATATATATATATATATATATATATATTCATATATATTTTTTTATTTTTTTTATTTTTTTTTTCATGTAACTCGTGGCATTAAATGGGGATAAGCCCTTAATGTTTGTGTGTGCACCAGGAGTCTTGGGGGTTTCAAGTCGAATGTGCGCAACAAAGCGGCTCCTGAGGGGTGCATTGCAGAAGGTTACATAGCGACCGAGCTAGTAACGTTCTGTTCAAGATATCTAGAAAATGCACCAACCTTCCACAACAGACCTTTGAGAAACCCTGATGGTTCCAAGGGGGCGGGAACGCGAGTTAGTTTGAACCGGTTGACGATGCATCAGATTCATCGTTATATTGTGTTCAACTCTGAAGAGTTTCTCAATTTGCGGATGTAAGTAGTGTTTACATGTTGAACCGGATTCAAATGATATAATTGATAATAATTAGTTTTTTAATTATATCCGCTGAATGTAGGATGCACAAAGACGCTATTAGGCGATCATGCGTTAGGGGTCGCATCACAGACGCTCTGATTGAAGCCCAACATCACGAGCAGTTCTGCGAGTGGTACCGCGCATATGTAAGGAAATAGTGGTATTTTCGTATATAATATTTACCTATTTTCAGTGTCAATTTAAGATAGGGTTCGACAATATGCCGCTATTAACCGATGTATTCTTTTAATATATGAAATGATAACATAGGTTGATGGCCTTGACGATCAAGGTAGGGAGGAATTGGGGCTGAAATTGGTTATGCGCAGTAGAGGGTTGAAAGAGACAGCAGTGAAGTATAACAGGTACGTGGTAAACGGGAAACTGTTCCGCACTCTAGCCCATGATGTGGGAAGGAGGACTCAGAACAGCGGCGTATGTGTGCCAACCGTTGAATGCGAAACCTACTACGGGCAGTTAACCGATGTGGTTGAGGTCGAGTACTACAATAGGACTACGTACGTCCTATTTAAGTGCAATTGGGCGGACCCCACGATGGACAGAGGATTTAGAGTCGACCATTATGGTCTAGCGTTTGTCAACTTCACTCACCTCGTCCATAGGGGAGAACTGCTTACTGACGAGCCTTATGTGCTTACATCTCAGGTAGACCAAGTGTTTTATGTCGAGGATGAAAGGAACCCAAACTGGGTTTGTGCCGTGAGGACTAAACCGCGCAACGTGTATGATGTTGGTCAGGGGGAAGGGAGTCGTGATGCAGATAATGCATATCACGAGTGTGTACCGATCGTATTACCCACTGATGACCTGCATGATATGAATGATGAATTCGATCACGACAGGCCCGACATTGATCCGATTGAAGCTCATGTTATACAATGATTGCTATATTTATTATTGGTACAATTTGCTTAAACTCAAAGTACTTTCTTATTTTGCATAGAGCTCATTGTATATTATGCATATTCTTTTTTAATATTAAAATTAAAACGAATTAATATTAATTTGTCTCACATTTGTTCGCAGGTTTCGATGGACCAGAGACCCCTTACTTGCGCACATCGTACACCACGCCTACCCGTGCCTTGCACGACTACATCCACACCGGCGATGTCAGCGGCACTACATACCACACCGTGGCCACACCACCCGGACGCCGTTTACAGACCATTGCCCCCGGGTACGGCGGGGATGAGCAGGTCAGATCCCGGGTAGACGAGCACAGCTGGATATTCTCCTTCTCTATACCCGCCTACGTCCACACCGGCGATGTCAGCGGCACTACATACTACACCGTGGCCACACCACCCGGACGCCGTTTATAGACCATTTCCCCCGGGTACGGCGGGGATGAGCAGGTCAGATCCCGGCCAGACGAGCTCAGCTGGATATTCTCCTTCTCCATACACGACGTTCTCGCAGTTGGGGATGACCTCACCGGGTCATATTGATCGATGGTGGGCGCGAGAGTGTCATGATCTGAGCAGATTTTCGTTGTACTATCCATACCCCTTTACACCACCTATGCCAGTCAACCCTGATAGTGAGACTCAGGATGACAGATTCCCGCTACCACAGCGGGTGGGGGGGATGCCTATGCCGGGTATGCGGTCGGGACAGCTGTCGGCCCCGGCGGGGGGCCAGGGCCCGGCACCTGGGGAGAGCCAGATGCCTGTTTATGGACAGAGCCAATTGCCGCTTCCTGGGGAGAGTCAGGACCCAGATGTGGGGGAGAGCCAGCTGCCCCGCGAGGGGGACGATGTGATGTTGGGTCTTGATCAGTTAGCCCATGATGTCCCCCAGGATATGCCTTTGGATGACGATCATGATGATGAGCATCACCCAGAAGATGAGGTAGGCGAGGAGCATGCTGGTGACCCAGCGACCGAGCACATAGCGTTCGACCATATTCGGCTGATGGGTAAGTACATTTTTATACATCATTATATCTTAATTTAGTAAGTTCGTATAATATTTAAATTGAATTCTTAATTTATTAATATAATTAAGTTATTTAGTGTTAATATATTAACGTTTTATATTTATTGACTAGGGTATAACCCAGACGGGAGCATCTATTTTGAGGTGATTAAGGACCCAGAGAGAAATTGGGTGCTCCCGAGGGGTAAGAAAGTTGTGTTGCAGTACAATGCTGCAACACAACCCGTGGGACGAGCATGCAATCGTTATAGACGGGCTGCGGGCAAGCTGTTACGGAGCGGGTCCCACATTTACTTGCGGGACAAATGGGCAAAGGTAGATAAACAGATTAAGCAGGCTATGTGGGATGCCATAATGGTATGTGTATGAAACTAATATATGTATTTTGTGAAATTAAAGTTAAGATGATGTTTTTATTGAACCGCTAAAATTAATCATTAGATTGAATGTGCAGCAAGAATTTTATGTACCCATATCCGTCGACCAGCGCCTGGCACAGAATGAATTCTGGGGTGATATGGGCCGTAAGCACCGTTCGTGGAAGTCGAAGTTGAGGACCCAGCTAAATATTCGAGACGGTGACACGCCATTGACAATACGTGCGAGAATGCCAGATACGTTTTTTGATAAGTATGACCGAACGGATGTGGAGGACGTACTGCACGAGTGGTGCACAAAAATAAATGTGGTATGTAGGTCTTTGAATGTATTACTATAATGTTGTGTTTTTTTAATAAACAGTTCATTCAATTATAGCACATAAGTAATTAAGTGTATCAATTCTTACATTTTTTTGGGAATGTTCAATGTAAAGGCGAGGTCTGAACGAATGAAGCGGCTGCAGGAGCAGAATGACATCCCCCATAGTCTGGGGTCCAAAAGTTATGCCAGATTTAATCACGATGAGGTATGGAACAATATGTAAAAACCCTAATTCTTATTTGTGCGTAATTGTTCTTTCTTAACATTAAATGAATATCTAATGTTTGTTATATATTTATACTGTATGGCGACAAGCATCTATATCTGGCACGCCCCCCACTCGCGCCGAGTCGTTTGTGAAGACGCACACAAGGAAAGACGGCACTTACCTGAACGAGCGGACACGGGACCTATGCGTATGCTACTGTTATAGGTTATCGATTATTATTAGTTATGCGTGTGATAAAGTATTTATTAATTACCAGTGTTTTGTATGTTGACGACGTACAGGAGCGGATGACACAGAGTTTGTCCACTGATCCTGCTGCCTCGGACCCCGTCTCATCAGATACGGTGCGTTGGGCACCTGGCGACGCGTACGAGCAAGCGGTTGGTCGACCCGAGTATGCGGGTAGGGTTCGGCAGGTTAGGCCGAACGTTACTCCTGTTCGCGGGACTTGTTTCTCGTATAGGGCCCACACACGGGGGGGACCGGCCGAGGGCACGTCTCAAGATTGGGCTGCTCACAAAATTGCGGAGTTGGAGGGCATAGTGCGGGCCGAGAGAAAGCGGGCTGACAGCATGGAGCAGCGCATACGACAGTTTGATGCTATGGAGCAGCGCATGCGACATTTTGAGGCCTTCATGTCCTCTATAGGATTATCGTTCGTATGCCCTGGTGCTCAGCAGTCTTCACCTGCACACGTAAGTAGTACGTCATCTGTTAGTAGTGCGCCTACAGGTATGGTTCATATTATGTATACACTTAGGTTTATTTTTAATTTGTTCTCATTACTTGTTTAAATTTCCATATAATATTATGTAGGTTAATTATTTTTATTACTTGCAGGTAATGCGACAACGGTTGGTCCGTTGTCGCCTTCTGGACAATTGCTGAGCCAACAATCCCCTCTCGGGACTACATTGCCCGTTACACCATCTCTTGCGGGACAATCGACAGTTGGCGAGGTCACGCCCGGGACTGCACCTCGTGATCCGCAGCGACGTCCTCCAGATTTGTAGATATTTTGTGTATTTTTTTTTTTTGTTAGTAACGAATAACTTCATTAAATCAAGATTTTCAAATTTGTTGATATTGTTGTGTAAGTAGTTATTGTTAGTAATGAATATATTTATTAGTACATGGTATTCGAATTTTTAAATATTGTTGTTTTGATTAATTTGTGCAATTTGATTTTGTGATATTTTTGGATAAAATAAATTTGGAGAATTTTAGTAAATATATATATATATATATATATATATATATATATATATATATATATATATATATATATATATATATACACGCGGCCAATTGTGCAATTAGCGTTGCCCAGATCCACCGCCTGTATGTACGCGGCTACTTACACGCGGCCAACAGTTCTCCACGTGTACAGTGATTGTACACACGGCGAACTGCAAGTGGCGAAAATCATGTTTTTTTGTAGTGATAGAAGTCATGCTCATTCGTATAAAATGAAGTACTAGAGTTGACGACGCCAAACAGATGCATTAAATAAAGTTGGTGGACTCTTGGTTTCCTAGGTCCCAGATGATGAAACATACAAGATAATAATCTAGCATAATTAAGTCATTTCTGGCTTAATTAAGTCAAGCCAATTCATAAAATAAACTAGCATAGAAAGAAAAAAAAAATTATTATAACTTAATTAAAGACAAGTTGTAGTGCTAAAATGAATTGAAACCCTTGAACAATTACCATAAACACTGGCACATTTATTTGGAGACAAGAATGTATAAGTTAATGCAAGCAGACAAAGCGTACAAGTCTTGTACCATCTAAATATCTGGTAGAGAAATTTAAAATTGGACTGATGAACTATTTGCAAACAAGAATGTGTTAACTTAATTAGACTGATCGATGAACTATCAAGTCCAATTGAAAATTCATAACTGAAAAATTCTTCTTCCACGGTGCAGAGGAGGGCGTGGAGTGGTTAGAGGCAATTAAGGGATCGAAAGGGGTGACCGGCTCGTAAAGTTTGTAAAATAAGTAACTTATACTAAAATTTTGAGAGCTTGTAATCCTGACCGTTCGTTAAATTATATTAGATCTGCTGTTATTAAAACTACAGCATGAAAGCCAAATCCTATATTATAAACCGTGTCATCGACAATTTCAAAAATAATTTATACGTTCTTCCGGGAAATGGGATGTTGGAGTGTGCAATTTTTTTTTTTTTTATTTTGAACTTTTTTTTAAAATTTCGAATACCAAGGAAAGAAAAGAGTCGAAATTATGGGTTGAAAAGAAATCAGACTATGAGTCAAACGTGATTTCTCGAAAATAAAAAGAAAAAAGAAAAAATTGAGTTGGTAAGGGCTCGTTCGGGTGCGTATTTTTTTATTATTATTATTGTTGTATTCTACTATATTTAACTATATTCAAAATTGTGAATACCGAATAAAATTTAAAAAGTATGTTTGGATGATTTAGAAAATTTGAAACAAAATAAAAAAAAAAATTGGATAAAACTTAAGTAGAATTTAGATTTCAAAAATCAAACCAAATATGTTTTCCAAAAGAAATAATTAAAAAAAAAAAAAAAAAAAAAAAAAAAAAAAAAAACATGAATTATCCCAACATGCCACTTAAGGTTCCCAAACATCCCGGTACACCACATACACTTCCTTTGTCTTATCACCAAACGGCATGTCTGTCGTTTTCTTCATACCAAACGACTAACAGTTTAATTAGGCATTTGCAAATGACATTTTCAGGCATCGACCCTATATATTATTATATTATATGTTTGTTTCTCTTGATTATTCTATTAACTTTCTTCTTTAATGTATATAACAAGTTAACAACTATCGGTTCCAGAAAAGGAATAGGAAAAGGAATAAAAATAAATGACCATGCACATTGTACGTACGTGTTAGAGACTCACTTTTTCGTGTCCTTTTGTGTATGGTTATTTGTTAGTCTTTGCCTTTTGGTCTTGAAATTTGAAAAAAAAAGTTTGGTTTGATGCTACCCTCGGTGGTCCCATTATATCAATTGGCATGCAACATAATTAACAATCATCCTTAATCTTTACAACTTAATTAACGATAATACAAGAGGAAAAAAAAAATTGAAGTTAAGGGTAATGTAATTTAGTAGACTTTTATATGAGTCTTATATAGCTGTACTCAGTAAAATAACTTTTAGATCAACAAAGACTTTGTAAAAAATAATAATAAAATAAAAAGTACGCATACATTCCTCAAACTACCACTTTATTGTCAATGTACCTTCTAAATTATCAATTGTATCGATGTTCTCCTTAAATATCGAAAAAAAATATCTGTGTCCCCCTAAAGCCAACAAAAAGACAAATGTAACCCTAAAAAAGTTTCAATAAGACAAATATGTCCTTATAAATTTGAAAAAAAAAAAAAAGAAAAAGAAGAAGAAAAAAACTAAAAGATTGAAAAAGAAACAATTTTTTTTAAAAAAAGAAAACGAGAAAAACGAAAATTCAAGGGAATAACCCAAATTGAAAATTATATAATACAAAATGAAAAAAAAAAAATGAAAAACCTTGGTTTATTTTTTATTTTTTTAAAAAAAACAAAAACAAATAATTATTTTTCGCTTTTGTATAATTTTAAGAATTTTTATAATTTCATGAAGGATAGTTGTCATTGTGGGTGTATTGACATTGTTTGATAGTTTAGATAAAAATATTGACACAATTGATAGTTTGGGAGCACGTTGACAATTATGTAGTAGTTTATGTTTTCCAAAGAAAAATTAAGAACTGATTTTTATTATAAGATCATCCTAATTATATAAAAGACGTATAGAAATAAATAGTAAATAACATTTCTGGTGAATTTAGTTGTATGACCCAATTGAAAGGGTGTTTGTCTGTGTAAGCATTAATGCTGAATAAATTGGGCCGGGCGGCTTAGCTATTTCCAGTCAAAATATCTTATTTTTTCCTTGCACTTTTTTCCGGGCTAAGAGGCGCGAGTCAAAGTGTTCTTCCACTCTGAGAGTTTCCCCAAGTAACAGATCGGTGCCAGGGGAGGCTTTCAAGCCTTCCCCCTAGGCTATGTTTTCCCCTTTAGTCTCTCTAGACTAAGGGGTTTTTGTTTCCTCCCTAGGGTTTTTCTTGCGGAGGATTGAGTCTCCCAACCACTAGGGTTGTGAAGTTTTTGTCCCTCTGGTTAGATCCGGTTGTGGGTGTCTGTTTTTTCTCATAGTCCGGTTGGGTTATGTTGTTTTTTTTCTTGTTTCTTTGTTCTGACAGGAAGCTTGCGCATGAGGTGCTCGATGGAGAAGGGCTGTCCTGGCGTGTCGACGGTGGAGTTTGGCCTTGTCTTTCATTTTCCTCATTTTGAAGGCCAGATCTGTGCTTTTCCACCGTCTTCTGCTCGACATGCACCTTCCAGCTGTGTTCGCCGACGTCTTCTGGTCCGGGATCCGCTTGCTACGACGGTGTTGAAGTGCGGTGTGCGGCGCGTGGCTACCACGCGCCTGGTTTCTTTTCTCTTGGGTCTGCGCGTGCTTGACCACGCCCTGTTCTTTTAGGCTGTGGCTGGTGGAGATTGGAGGATTTTGGTGAATGCATGTTGTGGGGTTATTCTGTGCCGGCGCGTGTGTCACACGCACCGTCACCGGCGGAGGGTTTTTACCGGAGGGCATTTCCTGTGTGGGTTTTTCTATTTGTTTGTTTTGTCTTTTAACTGACAGGTTGCTTAGTAGTTTTTAATCTAGTCAGTGCTTTTAGCCCAGAATGTATGACCGACTCTCTGATCAAGCAAAGTTATATGTCAACGCAGAGGCATCATTTTGGTTGGCTGGGTTTTATGTGTAGCAATCTGTCTGAGTCCTGTTACGGTTGGGTGCACACCTTTGTGGTGGTGTAATTTGTACACCTTTGAGGTGGTTATGTACACTATATGGTGGTTTATGTACCCTTCATGCTTTAATGAAAGTATAACTTTCTCTCAAAAAAAAAAAATATATATATATATATGTGTGTTCTTCCACAGTCCACACCCTTAAAAGTGGGAAAAATGGTCCCCATCAATGTGCTTAATAATTAATTTAGCTTTTCTTTGATATTTTCAATAGATGTACAAACAAAATTGAGTCATTTTGCTGGTCTACAAACGAACCCCTAATTTATCTTCGAGCAGAAAACAGAAGGCTAACTGATCAAAGCCCGAATTTTCATTTTTACATAATCAAAGAAAACAAAACAAAGAACAATGAAGAGCTCCGTAAGCAAATTAAATAAAAGTTTTATATTAGTTATATTTAGTTAATATGACCACTTTTTCTCATCTAGGAGAGTAGCTAGAGACCATGTAAAATACATAAAGTGCTACAGTAAATAATAATATTTTGCCATTCACATTAGATAAATATTTTATTGTTTTTCATGTTACTTTTTAGTTGTTAATTTTTTGTATCTTTTTCGTGAAAATAGAATATAATAATAATAAAAAAAAAAAAAAAAAAAAAAAAAGAAGAAGAAATAATTCTTCAAAGCAAGTAAAAAATATAATAGAAAATTATTAGAGTGTAAAAAAAAAAAAAAAAAAAAAAAAAAAAGGAAGCAAAAATAAAGTTACATTTATTTACTAGATACTTTATATATTATTATTGGAGATGGTATGATGGATTATTTGTTTGATTAGCCCTTTCATATTATAACTTTAAAATGAATGAAGGATAAATAATTTTTTTTGTCGGACTATAGTTCATCATTAAAAGAGTAATTTTAAAAAAAAATTAAAGGTAAAATTTTAAACTTTTTTGTTTTAGATTTTTTTTTTTTTTTTGTGATAAAAAATCTTGAGGCTTGGGGGCCGGGCCGGGCCCCCCCTGCCCTTAATGGATCCGACCCTGTTATAAATCTTTTTGTCAGACTAAAACCAATCATCCTAGGGAATATTGTTTTCCCTTTTCCTTCCCTTCTTTTTCTTTCTCTCCTTCCTTTTGGCTTTATGATGCCAAACGTAACGACGAAAGCTTTAAGCAACTAAAACTTGGCAAAAGAAGAAGAAAAAAAAATAAATAAAACTTAAAACTTAAAAGGCGGCGTATTTTAGCTATATATGTTGGATTTTTCTAATAAATTTTAACCATGAAGTTTATATACGGTCATCTATCTAATGGTTTGGATAGAGTTCATGTGAAATTAACCGCACGGATACGAATATTAATCGCATTATGCAGATGCAAATATTGCTAATAACTATATCCGTATTTACATTTTCGTCCCTAATTCATAGGAACTCTACCTCATTGGCTATTTTCCAAGAGCTATTGTCTCTCTTTCCCTAGTCATAAAAAAATAAAAATAAAAATAAAAAAAAACACTCTCTTTTGTGGGCCTATTCCTTCTTCTAGTGTTGACCGGAGTGGAGGTCCTTCCCTCCTTAATTTATTTATTTGTATTTGTTGCAACTTAAAAGCCATACACCCCCTTTCACCTCCCCACCTTTACCAACCTTGAATCCACCAGCCGACCACCCCCTCCGCAGCATGTGCAACTCACGCACCGCCATGGCCCGTGTGACCTAAACGTGCCGCCTCTCTGTTTTGATTTGTTGCAACTTAAAAGCCATACACCCGCTTTCACCTCCCCACCTTTACCGACCTTGAAACCACCAGCTGACCACTCCCTCCGTAACACGTGCAGCTCACGCTGCCGTGACCTACACGTTTCGTCCCTCTGTTTTGACTCTCAAACACTATGTTTGATCTCTCACTCCCCTGCTCTCTCTAGTCTGAATCTTAATAATTGCTACCCCTCTTTGGTTTATACTCCATATCCAATTGCAAATCTAGATACGATGTCTCCTATGCCTACGTTTCAAGTAATTCTACAAGCCTCCATGTGTCCAGATAATGCTAAAGGAAATTAAAATAAAAGAGAAATGAAGAGAGATAAAATAATGAAATAGACACAAATATTTTACGTGGTTCGGTCCATGTCTTACATTTACAGGACTCTGTTGCTCTTATTCTTGATATTTTTACAATACCTAAGAGTCATGAGACTCTATTTATAGGAGAATTAGTGGTAGATAAGAGAATCCCTAGTGAGCTTTCTATTTTAAGTTTTTTTACCAAAATTTGATAAAAAAAACTAAAAAAAGTTCACTTCAACAAACTCTCTATAATTTCTCTATTTTAGCTCTTGTCAGAATTTCCCTCCAAATCCGGTTTACAAATTTCATGGGCTATGAATATTTTATCATTTTTCTCTCATTTCACTTCACTTTTTACTTTTCCTCTCTCCACATTTGTTAGGAGCGGTTGCTTAAAAGCAATAAAAAATTAATATTTAGTTGAAATAGAAAAATATTTGAAGAGTTTGATGTAAGAGCATTCCTAGTAGCCTCATCAAAATAGTTTTTTTAGCTATTTTGATGAGCCAATTTGATGAAAATCCAGAAAAACCACTCCCACAGCCCCACCATTTTAACCAAAAAAATTTGATGACTGAAATTACTAACCAAATTAGAAGAGGCATTTTCACTCAACAACTCACTCACCAAATTTTGTTTCACCTTTCTCTCTCACATGATTAGCACACTTTTTTTCCTTTTTTCTCTCATTTTCTTCTCCCATCTCCCATCTCTCACACGATAATGTCCTTATTTCATGGATATGAATGATTTTTTGTAAAAAGATTATATAGAGAAAAAATAAATAAATATGAAAAAATTATTATTTAAATGGAATAGTGAATATTGACTAATTAAAATGATGAGGCTACTGGGAGAATTTTAATAAAGTGGCTCACCAGAATAGAAAAAGTGATTTTTAGTTAAAATAACAAAAATAAATTTTTTAACTAAAATTTGATTAAAGCTTGGAGAGCTCACTAGAGATGCTTTAAATATGAAAATCAAATCATATTTAAATCAAATTACAATCAAATTTTATTATCATCACATCCGATTGTAGGAGATTAAATCTCTGAAATCAATATTATAATATGTTTTAATACTTTTTGTATCCCTTAAAAAATGATATAACTTTTAAAATCATCATTTAATTAAAATTTAATAGTAATCTATTACAAATTAAATAATAATTTTAAAACTCATATCATTTTTTGATGGACAACACGAGAACATCTAGCATTACTCCTTCATTCCTGGGAATCTCTCTCATTGACATGATTTCCAAATTTATTTGTTGCTGCAATAGCTGCTGCTACATGAAAATCTGCCTCTGGACTGCTCCTACAAACAATCCTTTATGATAACCTTTTACGAGGTCCTGTAGGTGTCTTTTGCACTGTGCTATTTGCGTTAGTCTTTGTTGGACTACTCAAATCATAATAAATAAATTAATTAAAAAAATAAAATAAAACCAACCGAATTAGCTTATCACCAACTTGGGGCCACAAGAAGAAAGCGCCAGTCAAACTACTTTCTCCGTCTTTATAAAGCCACGATGCCTTTTTATAGCACTGACGAACCAAATCAGCACTGACCATCCAAAATGGTATTTTGGTAATCTCCCGATTTATATGACTTTAATTTAAACTAATAAACAAGATATGATTAGTTTAAACATAACGAAATAAGAAGCTAAAAAAGTATTTTTTAAAAATAACTATATATATTTTTGCATGTCTGAAAAGAATAAATAAACCATTTAATTTGAAACAATAAAAAAAAAAAAAGGTTAAATGATTTCTCTCAACGGTTGAGTTCAACTGAACTATGCCTCTCTACTTGCTAGGGATCGATAATATTTGATAATGTGTTTTGGAAGATATTTTTTAATATTTTTTGAAAAAGTGTTTTAATTTTAAAAAACGAGGGGGAATATGGTGTTTATTACCAAACACCCCCTAATGGGGCATTTGGATATTTGAACCGGAAGGAATTCAGTTGGTGTATTTTGAGGGGTAAACTTGCCCATAAAAATGTGAATGAACAAGTTTATCCTTAAAAATGCACTACCTGAACCTCCTGTGCAAATAAACCTAAGAGGATCCTTGTCTCCCAATGGAAATGACTTACATGAATATGGATAATTGCATGCTTATTAACATGTTTTGGGTTATTTTTTGTTATTTTTTTTTTATATGAAAATGTATTATGATGTAATATAAGTGTGAAAACAGTTTGTTAGTGTTTTTGTTTTAAAAAAAGAAAACAAAAGACAAATATATATATATATATATAGTTCTTTCCTAAAAAAAATAGCCATCAAACTACTAACGAAGTCGAAGCATCAACTTGGATTAATTAATAAATGCTTCAACTTTCTAGCGGATAATCCCGATTCCTTTCTTCTACTCAAGAATCATCCCCTGCGGCCTGCGGCCTGCAGCACCTCAAGATAAATAATAAATAATATACATACTTTCACAACACCTTAAGCCTCACATAATAACAAAGAAAAAGATAATAATAATAATTAAAAAAAAAAAAAAAAAAAAAAAGAACAACTAGGATATAAGTACTGCTCTAGCCAGCTCTTCTGACAAGTGTTCTGCTGTGCCGTTTCGTGTAACTAACTCATCATGGTACGGTGAACACGTAAAATTAATTACATGTTTTTAATCTTATTTACCTCGACCCTGGGTAAATCCTAGAAACCGTGGTCGTGGTCGATGATCTCTGTGGTCGCGACAAAGGTTTCCAGGGCTCGAGCACCGAGTCCCTGTACCGGGTCGGCAGCACCTGGGTTCTGCCGCGCTTGGACCTCACCACCGGCGAAGTATCCTCCTCCACATCTCCCAACCAATCCACCACCCTCCAACTCTTCTTGTTCTTCTTCCTCTTCGATCCGCTTTTACTCGACTCGTTGCGAGTTCCACTGAGTTCCTTTTCTTGACTCGGTTCTCCCGAGTCAGCCTCGTCGGCCTCGTCGTCCCCGAAATTGCCCGAAACCAGCCTCGCCGCTTGGACGAGCAGGCCCAGATAGTCATTGCTCTCGTTCTCTCTCCCTTTTTCTAACGCCGACGTTTTGACTTCGCCGTTGTCGTCCCCACCTTCTTCTTCTTCTTCTTCTTCGAGTTTTTTTGTTTCTTCTTCGTCGATTTCACTGCTTTCTACTCCCTGGTTGGTGATCTCCGAAACTTCCTGAGCCTTGTCGGCTACCGCTTGTGCGGGTTCCTCTTTGGGATCGCATTCACCCTCTGAGCTCTTCTCCAGTACTGCCGGTAAAACACCGGTAGACTCCGCCACCGAATCGCTCTGATCAGTCTCAGCGGCTTTACCCACAAAGCTACACGCACTCAGGTTCCCATTCTCCGCCTGAGACTCCGACTCTTGGGCACCCACAAAAGAACCCAATCTCAGGTTCAAATCGACACCAACCCCTCTGTTATTCCCATCCACCTTTGGCTCCTCATCGCGTATTTTTGGGGTTTCGTACGGTGGAACAGTAGAAATTATGCTCAGAATCTTGTTCAAGCACATTTGGGCTTTAGAACAGCCATGGCGTCTATTATTACTAGAGCAAGAATCGCGTACCTGGTTATACGAAGCCATTATCGAGCTTTGTTTCAGCTATCTGCAAACTAGGCTCTTCCGCAGATCACGAGGAAATGATGTAGGACCAGATATGAGATAGCCATGAAAAATCAATAAAGACACAGAGAGAGAGAGAGAGAGAAAGAGAGAGAAAATAAATAAAAATGGATTTAGTAGATGGGAAGGACAAACCTGAGGCCAAGCATGCCCGAAGCTAATTAAGAAAGGTCTTTAATAACCCCTTTACTTTTTTCTTCTTCCTTTTTTTTGTTCTTGGAATTTATTTTACATATTCTATTCTAAGCTCTGAGTCTGACAAGGTTGTTGAACACTGATTGGAGCTTTACTGACGTGGCAACAATCTGCCAAATCATCTTATACGTGGCAGATACTTACTCCATAAGGTATTTAGATGTATGTCATGGCACGGCACGTAGGCAGCCTCTCTAACACCAAAAGTGTTTCTCTTAACAGGATTCATGGTAGATTTCTTTGATTTTTTATAGATTTAGATGACAAAACTACTTTTTGGTTTTTTATTTAAATATATTATATAATAATTTTCGTTATTTTTTCTTATATTAATTAAATATTATTTTATTACAAATATAAGTTTCTACTACCTTCACATTTTTTAAAAAAATTTCAACACAATTCTCAATTAAAGACAAAGATTAGAGAGAAGAAAAGTTTTTTGCATTAAAATAATAGATAGAGAAGGTCTTTTGGTTTCTTATGTTAGAACATATAAACATATATTATGCCAAACTAACATGTGCAGCGAAAAACAAAAGACAATGATCTAAGCTTATCTCTAATCATCTTTGTGCAAGCGTTTCTACGAAGATCTGAAGAACAAAAAAATATTATTTAAGAGATCTTCTAACCTATGCCTTATTGTATTACCGTACTGATGATATACACAGGCTGTTTATTTATAGGCTATGTCAGGAACTCTCAAATATGGTAAACACCGTATTGTTCCTCTCATCAAAGAAACAATAATTAAATTTATTTCAAAATCAATTTAACGATTCCATGACAGTAATTTATAATTAAATTTAAATTACTTTAACTATAATATTGTATATTATATTTATTTATTAAATATAATAAATACTTTATATGTGACATGTAAGAGGCTATATATATAGAGATAATATCTTACTTCATATGCATCGAGGAAAACTATATCATTTTCGGTGTTTAAGGAATCGTTAAGGTTTATGTTGTGATCTTTTTGACATTTTTTCATTATGTAATGATCAAGAGAATGAACTATATAGTAAATCTGTCGAGAACGTCCGTTTTAGTGTGACATGTTCCGTGTGACATGAGCTCTCCCTCCACTCTTGTGTCGAGGGGAGATGTCCTTTAATGATTTAATTAAAGAATATCCCAACCTTTAATTTCCTCGCTAATTTGTCGCTTAACTTGGCGTGGTTTTTGTCCAAATGGCACGGTGCTAGGTGATGGAATTCAGGGGCTGAATCAGACCCTTATCTTAATCTTCACTTTCATGATTCTATCTCGGTTGTTTTTTTCTTCTCTTTGCGGCGTCCAAGCAGCAAAACTACTGAATTGTCTTGTTAGCAAAATTATTGAATGCCTTACATTGATGTGTTCCACATCCTCTTCTTTTAATTACTGTATCTTTTTTGTTTTCTCTTCAACTGTTTGATTTGTTTTTTCTTCTTCTATTTCTTCCCTCAACCTTCTTTTGCACCGCCGCCGCGGCTGGCCCTGAGTAAGCCCATTTCAACTGGGTCGGTGCCACAGTGCAATTTTTTTTTTCTTAATCTATTGATGCATGGCTGATTTGTTTCTCTGGCTTGCTTTTCAAGCTGTCCGAACTTCAACTGTTGTGGAAGTACATTCATGCTTATAGAATCTGTTTAGGGACGTCGTTGGTTTGAACATCAATAATACTCATATCAAATCTTGCTGTTCAGTTTCTGTTGAGACTCATAGACACAGAATCGAAGAGGATTGAAATTTAGTCGATCGGTCTCTTTTCTGGCAGCAGAGGACCACTTTCTGTCGACGTTACTTCTTAAACTCACATCAAATACTCCTACAAAGCCACAGCCTACACGTTGCATGTTCCCCACTAAACGTACTGATCCCAAGACCCACTTCGCCTTCAACTTCTCACCTAGTGCATGTTTCGCCTCTGTTATCCCCTGTTTCTCACGCCCCTAACAGAGCTCCTACAATCTGGGGACTTGAGCAGCCAGTTGCAGCTGTCTGGTGGGAAGAAGAAAGATCAAGTTAGTATTGGAAACGTGATTTAATCTTAGCATGTACTTGTGTACAAGTTAGTGGAACTTACGACATGTATCTAGGAATATTGGAAACGTGCGGTTCTGACAAAGACATATGGCTTCCCAGTAGAATAACTATCATTTGATAAGATGGTGGCCGGTGGGAGTGTGGGACACTAGCCACTAGGGAAATGCCTTTGGAAAGATGGTGCTTAACTGCTTAAGGGTGATACAAGGATAACTATCATTTTTGGGCCTTGTATAAATTGGTAAGAAATGAAAAATAATGGGACTATTCAATTCCTCAATGGCTGAACACACAAATCTGTATTATATTGTTTTGGATTTTTTTTTTTTTTTTTTAGCAACTAGTTTTGAGTGTTTTGTGTATTGAGTTGTTTATAAATTTTTTTTTTTTTTTTTTTTTTTGTTGCTAAAAACATAAAAAAGTTGTCCTAAAAAGTATTGTGATGTTCAGACATTGAGCTTTGTGTCTTCAGTTTCAGAAGAATTTGATCTTTGAAGGAAGCAGGTCTAATGAAGTTGTGAATGGTGAGATTATGTGCAGGGTCAAAGAGTATTGTAGGAGTTCATTAAGACTTTAAGAGTTGGAGATTGCAGATTATGTTCCACCTGGCACCTTTGCTCTTCTCCTTATCATTTTTCTTCTTCACCCACTTCTTTCACTTAAGGATAATGATTCACTACCACCCGTAGATATTATTTTTCACCATTTTGCTTACGTAGTAAGGTGGTTCCCCATTATCTTTTGAATTTTAAAAATAAAATAAAGTGATGAAAAGTAGTATCTTTAGATAGTGATAAATCATTACTCTTCACTTATTAGAATATTTTCATGTTAAGCTTGATTTAGTTTCTTTGTAAGTCTATCATCAATTCACTGCCTAATCTAGCTCACCTTGCCTTGTTTATTACACCTTAATTTATTTATAAATACAACATATTATAATACAATTCAATATAGCAAGATGTAGCCCTAATTCTTGTTTTCTTTTGCTCTTTATGCTTTCACTCTCTCTTACACTTTATATATATATACAAACATATTTTATTATAAGAAAAAATCCACATACTCCCCTCAAACTACCACTTCGATCCACCAGATTATCAATGTCTCCTTCAAACTTTACATTGTGTCAAGGTCTCCCCTACAACAGTTATGATAAGCGAGCTCACAATCTTCTTTTTTTGCTTACAGCACCGAATCCTGTTCAGCAACCAAAATATAAATAAATCAATTCATTCTCTTTCTAAACTGGAATCTTAAGTTTGAAGAAGGAAATTATAATATTTTTTGTATTTTTCGATGTTTTGTACAACCAAAAATGATAGTCAACGAAAATCATTTTCAGTTTGACTGTAAAAACCTTTTTAATTTTTAAAAAAGATTTACGATTTTAAAACTGTAAATCGTTTTCTGAATTTAAACTATTCATACTTGCATGCATGTTTGTAGAAATCCGCAACCACGGGACATTAGAGTTTGTTGGTAGTTTGAATCTACTGTCAAAGGTACCCAAAATTTGGTATCCAATTGCTGGAATTTAACGGTACTGGCTGAATTTTGACGACTGCCATCGGAATCGGCAACCTAGATTCTGGCAAAATAAGCCAGAATTCGGCTGATGCCAGAATCTGGCGACATCCGGCCACCGTCACTGAATTTTGCCTAAATAGACCAAAATATGGCCAGTACGGTCGTAATCCAGTTGAATTGTGCCAAATTTCGGTCACCCTAACCAGATTCTAGCCTCCATAGCTAGGATCCGGCAACGGTAGACGAAATCTGATGAAAGTGGATGGAATCCTGCCAGTCAGTGACGGAATCTCGTCACCGGTGGTTTTTTGCTCTATGTGATTTTTTGGTACAAGCCAAACGCCAAAAAATATTTTCAGGGAAAAATGATTTCGTTAAAAATATTTTACGACGAAAAACATTTTACGTCGAAACAAACGGAGCATAAGTCTATAATCGATTCCCCACCTTATCTAGCCCACCTTGCCTTATTTATCACACATTAATTTCTCTATAAATACCACCTATTGTAATAGTAATACAATTCAATATAGCAAGACTTGGCCCTAATTTTTGTTTTATTTCTTTCTCTTCCGCTCTCTCTTACACTTTATATATTTTATTATATATTTCTATACCACTCATTCTCTCTTCTCAAGAGAAAAGTTTATGTAGAAAAAGTGGCTGAATCGTATGGTTGGATACCAATTCTTAACACTTTTTGGATTAGATAGTTGTTTCTTTACGAAATCATAGCATTTGTACGGAGATTAGAATGCTTCAAGCCAAAGTATTCTATGAAACCTCTGCTTTGCAGTTTGATAATTTCAGACTGATGGCAAATGGCTTACTTCTTCATGAACTTGGCTCTTGTGCTTGTGCCCCTATAATATCCTAGAGCCACACTTGGCCTTGATTGAAATTTTTTTGAGGGAGAAGAAATTTATTGGCTAGAGGGAGAAGATGTGTTTGGGAAAGAAATCTTTTGAATGAAGAAAGAAACATCCTGAAACACAATACGTACAACAAATTGTTAGAGATCCGAATCCCTGAAAACGAAAGAATGTGAAAAGAGACTTTTTTTTTTTTTTGGTTAAATCATGTGTGCTGACATGTCGATAGTTGGGACGTTAGATTAAATCGACGGCTGCTAAAAAATATTGCACCCCGTCCAATACCTAGGATATTTGAATCCAATTAGGTACCCAATAGCAAGTTGATGCTTGAAAAGCCAGGCACTAATTTGACATGAATCATTGCAAGAAAGAGAGAGAAAAGAACAGGGTAGCTGAATAGAAAGTGGAGTCTGAGTCACGCAGATTTGATAAGTTCATTGATAAAGCATGTATGCTCCTTTTCTCACAAGTCTTTCCTCTGAATCCTCTTCAAACACAACAGGGGGAAAGGGACAACCTCCACATCCTCTCCAACTACAATGATTCTTGTCTAAGATTGAGGACATCCAGTTTCTAGTTATAAATATAACCCATACCAACAGATACTCAAAAAAAAAAAAAAAAAATCTTGTCAAGACTATTGAAAGGAAAATCTGCAACTGGACCCCCCCATTGATCTTTCCTCAAGCAGTGGCATATAAATCAGTGCCATTCTTTGTCCTTTTGCTCAAGTGAAAGGAAAAATGAAGCACAAAAAAATGCTCATAATCACTTTTCATTTAAGAAGAGGGAACAAGTTTTGGATAGAATTTAAAATGATCTTCAACCTTTCCTCCCTAGTTAAAGAGGTTCATTGGAGCTGACAATTTGCGATTAACCCCAATCTTTTATTAAGCAATGAATATCACAATTCAGCAGAAAGTTCACTTTAGCAATTTAATCAATATTCAAATCACTCACCATAGATAAAGTCACCTCAATCCAAGAAAACATAAAAATAAAACAAATCAACACAATAATTTTAGTGACGAAAGTGGAACTGAAACTTTGCTAAAGGTTTTCTTTATGTAGTTTAATGGTGACAAGCAAGGGGAGGATTAATCTTTGTTTAGGTTTCTCTCCAAAGTGTTTGTGATGGCTGCACTAGGCCTATCTCACTGTAAATCATGCTCAATAGGCTTATATAGGTAGGGTGAAACTTGGGTTTTAAATAGGTAAGTCGGCTAAAAATTAAAACTGTTTGTGGCCACTTCGATCGAGAAAGTATCGATTAAACTGTAGGGTTTCAGGATCTTATGTGTTCAAATGATCATGCTACGATCGAAGCATAGATCGAGTGCTTCGATTTTCAACGTGACACTTGATGCACATTCTTTGATCGATCAAACATCGATCGTGGGAGCAATTGAACCTCTCAGGATTTTTTATGGCACTTGATGCACATTTTTGATCGATCATGGGAGTGATCGAACTTCTCTAGAATTTGTATGAAGATCTTCTACACTATTTTGATTGATCTAACTGCGATCGAAGTCTTGAATTTTTCATGTCTTGAACCGACTTTTACACCATTCAACCCCAACAAAAACCATATATTAACACTGAATTTACCAACACTAGAAACCTAACAGGGGTCAATCAATCAAGTTCAGATCCTTCTATCATCTTAGCTGAAATAATCTCCACAAAGAAATGGCCATTCAGCCATCCTTTTCTTTAATATTCTCTATCTCGAAACAGAGCTGGAAACTGTTTAAAGAAACTCTCTGTGTTTTTGTCTTGCTGTTTCTACAAGTTTAAAGAGAGGGCAACCTCCTTCCTAGACCAAAGTTTTTATGGACTTTGTGTGAATCATCATATTGAAGATAAACATAATGAATCAATCTCATATATGTTTCTTTCTCTAAAATATTGCTCCTCTATTGTTATTTCCCCTCTCCAATAAGTTGACATTATGCTGCTTTATAGTTTCTCCCTCGAATTTCTTTCTTTATTTCTCAGAGGATGTTTTCACTTTTAAGGGAATCCTTCTGAAAATATGGAGCCTACGTGAAAGTTGCTGATCCACTGAGATTGTAAATGGTCAGATCCATTGAGTTTTGGCCAGAGTAACTATGTTAGTTATAAGGGTTTTTACTCAATACTGTTGATGAAAGAAAAATAGGTAACCCCATAAACTTTGAGGCTTCATGGGCTCTGTGACTAACTCAGAACTTATGATTGCAGGCTTGGGGGAGCTACTGTTAATTCAAAAGTGGACCGTCTCTGAATAATCGATTCATTGTACCCTTGCATCTCAGTTTATCACACTACAGCACTGTTTGGTTATGATGATCCAGTGAGAATTTAGAATTTTATGGGGCTGGAAATGGTGGTAAAAATAATTAAAGCATTTTTTTTTCTTCTTCACAGTAACCAAAGAAAGCATTGGTGCTTGTTATGGTGTGGTTTTTATTGTGAAACCTTCTAAATATCATTATCAGTTAGTAATTTAGCTACCCTTCCCTTTTGGTTGTACTTGCTCAGGAAAAAAATAAAAAAAATAAATAAAGATGATTTAGATTATGAGAGATGACGTTTGCATATTTAGATTATGCATGACCACCCATAAGATAACCCCTTGTCCTTTTAACACATTGGTTGGCTTAAGAGTACAGAGAAGCAGAAAAATAATCATGGAAGAAATGATGTTTAAAGAGAATCTGATGTTTTCCTGCAAAACATGTCAAAAACAGAACAAAAGATAAAAAGAAAAAGAGAGAGAGAGAGAGAGAGAGAGAGAAAGAACAGATAATTAAGGAATAATAAGTGTGGGATATTTCCAAAATCTTATTGAAAAGAAACTCAAGTGGGGGAAGTAAGCAGTTGAAATTCAAGGGAAGTAAATGCTGTTGAAATTCTCAGTGGCTGACTTCCCAACTGTTTATTTAATTGCTTTAATGCCTAATCCCCAATTCACCAACCGAGTTTTGGAAGTTTCTGCATGGATTTCCTCATACAATTTTTAGGAAGGTGGAACTGCTTCTGGTAGCTTTTACATCTCTTAATGAATCTTATAAATTCTCTTACTTGCAACCTGTAGATTAATCAACTAATTTCAACACAATACCAAGAATATCATAGGCTAGATGTTTTAGACCATAAACTCTTGATTAATTACAAACAGCTACACATGCATACAGAAAATAGTCATCTCTGAACATATATTTGACAGTCACATTGTATCATAAAGAAAGTATAATATTAACCTCAAGCCCACTCTAGTAACTCTCCAAGTGTTGTAGTTGGTTATCAAGAAAACGAGTAGAATACATTCTGAAATATTGAGAAAAGGGCTCTAAATAAAAAGACACAGAACTTTAATTCTTAAGGAGGATCATGGCTTATGGTGCTGGGTGTAGATGTAGTCCAAGTGAGCCTCTGAAATTATCCTTCTCTGTAAGCATTCTTCGTCTCCCTTATTACAATCCTCCAACCCCATCAGCTGCTGGAAATTATTTCAAAAACCCAAAAGAAAAAAAAAACAAAAAATTGTGAGACATGGTTCAAATAAGAAGAATAAGAAGAAAAAGAAGAAGAAGTGGGAGCATACATTCATGGATTCTTCAAGCTTCAGTTCCTCTTGTCCTGCAAAAGGGCCAAACTTCAGTTAACTGAAAGAAGAATAAGAAGAAATGAAGGCAGCAGCTACTATAGGTTAATTATATACCTTTTTTGGTTGGTATGGAACGGGCGGATATTTCTGAGCAGGAAATAAGGAGGAAAAGGAAGAGGAGAAGAGCAATATTAGAGTAAAAGCTTTGCTTCTTCATGGTTGATGAGAGAGAGAGAGAGAGAGAGAGAGAGCAGTCCACAGTTGAAACCTGTGTAAATTGGAGGAAAGAGGCGATGTTGGCTACAAATATAGGCAGAGAAAGCAAACAGTGCAAGTCACATGAAGGTCTCAAAGAAGGCAGTTACAAAACAACATGTGGCCCCAACCCACCATCCTCTTATTGTACTACACTCCATTGCTGCGGTGACAACACCACTACTTGACGACACTTCCATATATGTGTGTGTTTGTTTGTGAGAGAGAAGAGAGCTTTTAGTCATTGTCTGCCATAGTGGTCCAGGTAAAAATCCAAAGACCAAAAATCAATGTAATAGTGGTTGACAGTGTGAACTAGTCAACCTTTTGGACATGCAAACAGCTGTTGCCCATCACGTGTTTACCTTCCACGGTCGTTTTTCTTTCTATTTTTTTTAATCGGAGAGGGCTTTGCCCGGACTAGATCTTTAAAATACTATGTAAAGGGCTCCCTTTATACTAGTCGGATAAAGTTCGAGCTTTCACATACACGCTTCACCCAGTCTAGATTTTTAAAACACTATGTAAAGGGCTCTCTTTATACTAGTCGGATATAGTTCGAGCTTCGCCTCCCGGTCCTGGCAGGCAGTAAATGCACTCGAAAGGTTCGACTACCACTTCAGTGGACCAATCGTTCAATGAACGAGGTACACTGCAGCTATAGGACTTGGGGGATACCTCCTATCAAAAAAAAAAAAAAAAAAAAAAGCATTCCTCCACTCCAAAAATTGCTTCCAACATCAAAGCCACCCGTACAATACATACAAAGCATGCCTCCAAATGATGAGTGTTATAGTTGAATGACTATCTTATGTTTGATGTTTATTTTAGTGCTAGGCAAGATTATGAGACTTTTCCCAAGCTTTCTATGGGTAAGCATTGTATCCTGGTGAGGGTGATAAATGCAACTTTGATTTGTTTAGGTAGATAATTTTTTTATAACATTAATGGTGGGATATGCTGCTCCATTAAAGAGTTCATCGATGCGCGCATCTGTCCTCTCTTTTGAATATATCGATCGGGGTGGCTGATTTTAAAATTGGAGTGGGAGATTTATGCTTCTCTTTTAGGGGATTTGAATCTTTGAGAGTTCTTGCTGTAGATTTGAAAATGGCCATTGTTTAGTTTGGATTCTGTAAGACATGTATGTGTATATATTATGTGGTCTCATTCCCTTGAGACTTGAATTCGGATATCGAGAAATTGTGTCTACTAGTCCCAGACAAAATGTGATTGGGAAACATGTTTTTAATCTTTCTTTAATTTGCTCACTAACATGATCATAATCTTGACTTATGAGAAGCCTTGGAACTCATAAGATATATATAGATGCTTGAACCATAACTATTCTTTTTTGTGATTAATTAGGTGCTGTGAAAAATATAAAATATAAAAGGAAAAAGAAAATTGCAAATTTAGTCCTTGAAATTTACCTACTCCTAATTGCAATCAAATTGTGTCAGAACAATTTACGGATTCTGTTAGCATGCCACAACAACGCCAATAAAATGACAACACTTACTAATCTTAATAAAAAAAAAATGTATAAATATATGACACTAAGTAAACTACACATGTTGTCATATATTTTATAATAATTAGGCGCCACCCTGGCCACCCCTTTAATTTTTTAGTTTTATATATATATTTTTATTAAAAATGACGCATGTCGTTATTTTATTGCCACTAATGTGGTAAACTAACGAAATTATTTTTTTGGCATGCCCCAAAGACCACTGAGTTTTTTATTACCACATGGAACTAAATTTTGTAAATAAAACAAAATTACATGGACTAATTTTACATTTTTCTTTAAAAAAAAAAAAAAAAAAAACTACATCAGCATGTAGTTTCCATATTCCTTTTCTCTTTTCTAATCAGAACTTAAAAATGGTAGTTGCACCATGTATTCTTCTCCCTATTATGTTTCTCCAGCTCTGCCATTGCTATTGGATTCATATTCTAATGAACTTTTGAAGTGGCACAAGATAATTGTTTGTATATATCACGACAAGATATCAATTGTGCATGTCACATGTTATTCATATATTTTGTTTGTCTGCTAATTTTATAAGAAGATTTTTTTATCATTTTGACAAAGATATTAAATTAGATATACTTGAGGGGTCAAATCAAGGAGACCTAAATTTCTTCTTGTCGCCATTCACAGCCATGGATATATACCTTCCATGTTGAGAACTTCTGGTTCTTTTAGGCATTTTCCATTTCAGGCATGATCATTTTTCGGGTTGAAACAAAGCTATGTGTCACCATTTAAAATTAATTAATTAATTAATTATTTTAAATTCAGATCTGCAAATCCTTTAACACCACTGAGCTCGATCCATCTGGTCCTTTTTTGTTAAAGTATATCTATAAAGGGATAAATTATTTTTACTTTTTCTTATCACTTCTTCTTTTCCCCGTTATCTTTGGTACGCATGATCTCATGAAAATGTATTAATTATTATTTAGTCCCTCGAGTTTGCATGTATACAAAACAAATACCTTGGGTATCAAAAATATCTTAAAAGATTCACGGGCTAAGCTATTAGAAGATAAATGACTCCTACACAACAGTTGTACACATGACTCATGTACGTGTAGGAGTGTAAACACATATGACCCATGTGGTTATGTGTCTACACTCTATGTGTCTACAGTTGTGCACATGTTGTGCATAACTGTTGTGCAGGGATCATTGCTCTCTAATTAAATGATTTTTATATAACAATGTATTAAATAACATTATTCTTTTATTTAGAGGTCGGTGTTGATTGAAAAAAAAAAAAAAAAACCTCTATATATCCATGTATACGTCTTGGAAGAAATGTAACCCTTTCAAGGCTGAAGGCCCCATTTCCAAGGTCAGCTGATCTCACAAAATCAATACTGAGTGGCTTCTTCTCCATTGGATACTGATCGGGTGGTAATTAATAAAGTTACTGCACTAATTTACAGGGATTTGGTCAAAATTGGACTGAGACAAAGGAGTTAGATAAGTTTCTTGTCTAATAATGGTAAAAGAAATTAAATGGAACAAAAAAGGGGATTAGTAAATGAACCCCTTTTCTCTGTGGAAATGGACAAATACATAGATTGTCCACATCTACGCATGCTCTACCATTGAATCTAGAGAATTCAGAATTAAAGGTCAACGTTATTTAATTTTTATACTGTAGGGCCGACTGCAGGAAGTAGTGCAAGGACACCCATTCACATTATTATGCAATTCCCGAGCAATTTTTTTTTTTTTTTTTTTGAGATTAAAAAAAAAAAAAAAAAAAAAAATTGTGCAATTCCCGAGCGATTGTACATTACATATCTCATGCTGAAATTATTCTGATTTATATATATATGAAGCAAAATTGGAAAATTCTTTACCATATAGAAATGTAGACTATTTTAATTGAAATGAGAATTAAATTGTTGGAGTCAGATTCCAAATTCATAATCTCTTTTCTAAAACTATGTTGAATCATTACTCATTTTAAAAATTTAAATTCATAAAAAGAGTTATGTCTAATTCCATTACAGATAAGGATCTCTTACAATTTCTTTGAAATTATAACTCCACAAATTACGTGAATTCAAGCCATTTTTTGTATTGAATATCATGAAAAATGCTACCTAATAAAAAGGTAACATATTATCAATGAAAATTAAGTATATATATTTTCATCAAGTTCTTGTACTCATAAAAGAAGCTTTTCGTCAAAAATTGTCTTTTCTTTTTTTGAATAAACATCTCTTTAAAAATGAAAAAAAAAAAAAAATAATTGTTTGCTTTGATAATCTGCAGCATTTTTAATAATAATAAAAAATATTTTCCAAACCATTCAATACCATAAAAACAACTTAAATTCACGTAATTTTAAAATCTATAATTTTTCCTTCTCCATTGCATGTAGAGGTTACACATGCGAACATGGGAAACATCCCCCCCAGGAAAAGTGTAGATGGCGTGGAAGCTGAGTGGGGGAGTTCTTTTTTTGATTGAAGAGATGATGCAAATTAAAACTTCTCCCACAGGCTTTGCTTTAGAGCTTTGTCAGAATCACCTAAGAAAATACAAAAGGGAATATGCCCCCAAAATCCAATGCAAATGACAACTCCACCAAAGATTTTGCATATGGAGGACAAATCTAAAGTGCCCACTTTCTTGCTTTTCTTGGTCTTTCTTTTGCATTCCACTTTGTGAGTACCCTCCAGCTAAAGTCACGCCATCCTTTCTTCCTCCATTTCATGGACACGAGAAATATCAAAACATATTTATTGTATAATTTGTATGGCTTGAAAATGTAATAAAGGTTTGGTATCCCCCAAAAAGAAAACAAAGGAAGAAGAAAAGCAACCGTATATATGGTGTGCTCGCTGCTAGCGATGAAATGTGTCCTCAAATTGTTCGTTTGGTAAAGAGTTTTATCGTATATTTTTTGTTTAAATAATAATAAAAGTTGATAGATGAAACATAAAGATGAAATTATATTTGAATTTTTTGTTAAAAAAAAGTGAAGAAAACGGGAGGAGTGTGGAGCCAAATACACGGGTACCTCGATGGTCATGCCATTCAAGAGTTTTGCATCAAATGGGATTTCCTATGTTAAAGCATCTCCAAGAGAGTAGAAAATAGTGCTTTTTGGTTGGCTGAAATAAATAACATTGATGGAGATGCACTTAGAATATTTTCTATATCATGATTTATTTAATTTTTTTTGTAGGTCTATTGTTAATTCTTTTCCTTATTTAGTCTTGATTTTCTTATTCACTACTTCTTAATTCCTATTTAAATATTATTCTTTGTAATACAATTCAATATAGCAAAGATGTAGCCCTTTATTGGTCTATTTTTCTCTATTTTTGCTTCCTCTCTTTTACTTAATTTATATATTTTCTTTTATAATTCTACATGGTATTAGAGCCAATTTTATGTGGCCTAATCGATCAAATCTGCCATTTCACATGCTGCATGAACATTTTGTTGTTGTCACCACCCGCCACCACTGTCAACGTTTCCCAACCTTCTTCGAAATTGATTTTGGAAATGTAAAACCAAAATTAGGTTTTTAAGGTACAAATTTATCGATTTGTGAAAGCTCGACACCAACAACCTCCCCATGGGCCATAGACAATACGTCCACACGCCTCACGTGTCGCCATCATATCTATTCTCGATAAAACAATTACCATCAATCCAAATCGATGGATTTACGCAGTTTCAACCAAACAGTAAAAACTTTATTTAAAAACTTTCAAAGATTCAACGAATAAAACTGCAACACCCCTAAAACTTTTGCTCTTCAAATTATCAATCTTTCGATAAGAAATGCAATATGTATGGGGTTAAGTACTTATTTTAAAATGCTCACTTAATAACATGACAGAAAAAATTATTATTGATAATCAAAAACAAATTAACTGGTCAAAAATCTAATTTTAATTTTTAGATAAATATTGGCCATGTACTACTATTTCCTATGCTCTCCCTCTTTATCTCAGCCACAAAAAGAGGGACAAAAAAGAAAAGAAAATATTTCTCCCTCTCATCCATGCACGTCTAATCAAACCAATCATGGAGGCTCTTTTACTCTTTAGTCACCATGCATGCTAGAAGTCTAAAGACACTTGTGTTGTCACCTCACGGAAACCAGCATCTCTAGCATGAGAGTTAGTGCTTGTAGGTGTTAATAAGTCTTCTTCACCTCATAAGCCATACCTACCTACCTTCTAGCTTTTCATTTTTATTAGATTTTAGTTTTTTTTTTTTTAGCTATTTATTTGGCAGAAAAGTAGTCCCTCTTAGCAATTTATACAGATTATGTGAGATTATGTGAGATCGAGACTTTATATTAGACTTATATATTCAAATAAATTTTTAACGTACTGACTATTTATTTAAGGATATTTACTGCATGTGAGTTTTATATGAAATATTTCATATTATTTGTCTAAATTATTAACAATTTAAATAAATATTTTTTTTTTAATCTAATCCCTCTCAGACAGTTTGGGTGGAAGTCTGGTAGATATTGCATTGTGTCATCACATCATACAAAGTTATTGGTTAGTTGGTAAGATCAAATTAAATGAAATTTGCTTATTTTTAAATCACCATTTATAGAGTAAAAACAAGTTTACATGTTATCGATCCAAAAAAAAAAGTGTAGATATTTGATCCGATCTTGTTAAGCAAACCAGGCATGCCGAAGCTGATAAACTAATAGCTCTTCCAGCTATTATAAAAACGTAATGGGTTTGTTTGGCGAGGGCAATAAAATTTTTTCTTCCCCTAAACTCTTTACTTATCCCAAAAATAATCAACTTTAAAATATTATAACTTCATATTACATCAATAATTTTTTTTTTATTTAAATAAAAAAAATTCACTACAAAACAAAATTTTTTTACTTTTCTATACAAATTCTTTTTACTTTATATCATATCTATCACTTCTAACTCTCATTACCAATTTCTTTCTCCTTTACCAAACAAGTCCACAATGATTTCACTAATTTCAAGACAGGCATTGGCAAAAAAATCATGCATTTTTTTTTGGCCTTTTTTTGGGCCATGAACGACATAGCAGATGAGTAGACCCTACAAGTGTTTTTTTGTTAAATCAGTCAGTGTCATTTATTGGGACAGGATTAAACGTTGAAATAATAGTCTATTGACCATAACAATCAAATGTTGAGATGGCCGAGTTGGTCTAAGGCGCCAGATTAAGGTTCTGGTCCGAAAGGGCGTGGGTTCAAATCCCACTCTCAACACTGGTGTTTTTTTTTTTTTTTTTTTTTAATGCTTTTCGTTTTTCTTTGGTCAGAAATTATATTTATGTAATTATTTATTTAAATTTAAGAGAATTTGGACCAGTAATTATAAAAAATTACTTATAAAATTCATATGAAGTAATAAGTGATAGGATAACTCACAGAATTGTTTCTTTCTTCCTTCTTTTGCTTTTGTGGAATTTCTTGCATAATGAAGATTGGTCTAGACAGTTATGACTTCCTGCAATCGTCATAATCAAGATAAGAATAAGATATATGTGGATAATTCCTTTCCACCAAGAAAATACGCCACTCATAAATTGCTTCCTTTACTCTATCATATGCCCTTCCACCAAGAAAATAAACCACTCATAAATTGCTTCCCTTACTCTATTCATATGCCCTTCCACCAAGAAAAGACACGACTCATCAAGTTCTTGCTTTACTCAAACATGTAAATCAATTTCAGATTTTAAAAAAATAATAATAATAAAGAGAAAGAACAAGAAAAAAAAAAAAAAAAAAAAAAAAAAAAAAAAAAAACTCTTTTCATAAGCAAGAAAATGGATATGGGTTCCCAACACAAAACCGGTGGGTGTTGTATCATCTAAAATTAATATACAACTCTCATATTTACATGTTACGGATCTAGTAGAGGTATTTTAAGATTAAAATATCTTTGAGGTAATAAGTTATTTTTATTGATAACATTAGGATTACAACTAAAATTTAAATATTAGAGATAATTACATAGTGTCGTGCGGCCTGCGTCGTCAGACAACCACGTCTCCACCATATATCCTTGATGTACTTGACACCACAGAACCGTTATTCTGACTCATTCGTTCCACAGACCCCATTACACTCAGCATCTCAATCGCACCACCCTAGTCGCACCTTTGATGATCTCACCAGCACTGCCACGATTCTTACACCTATGCCGCATTAGACAACCCCAGATTTCCACACCCCTGAATCTCAAACCCATACCAATTGTTATGTGACGCCTAATTACTCAAACACATAACGAATAAATAAGGGTAGTTCGAGGAATTCTAATACCTCCTAAATCAACTTAAAAATTTAATATTAATAATTTTTGCTTAAATTTCATTAATTAACTTATGGTGTCTTTAAATGGATATTTACAATGCATAATAAAAGTAAAATACTAACTAGAATAAACCAATTCTAATGATAATATATTAATAATTATCTAACCACTTCTAATGATAATAATTATCTAAAATACCTCTATTAGATCCGTAACAATTTATATGCTAAAATTTTTAGTGATTTCTTTCTCAATGTAAATGACCAAGTGATTCACACGAAAGTAATCCTCTATCTTATTGTGAAGTCTTATTTTAACAATATTTCATAGCAAAAAATGCTTCCTCTATATTAGTTGTTGAAACCAATCGCATTTTAAACAATCCATTCAATAAGCACTAATTTCATCAGAAACCAATTCAACTAAATATTAAAATAAAAATATAAAAAAAAAAAAATAAATAAAAAAAAAAATAAAAATCCCTTTGATATTATAATATCCTACTGTTCTTCTGGATATATTTGATTCTCGCATGACCTTCCATAAAACACAAAATTTTGCTATAATAAACAAAAGCAAACATCTTATAACTTAAAATGAATAGTAAAAATCAAATAAATATATATATATATATATAGGAAAGATCAAACATAACCAACAGAATCAAACAATCTGAACACGAAAGTATAAGAATTATTTGTAAACTCAAAATCCATCTTATAGATTTTTTGTTATATATATATATATATATATATATATATATATATATATATATATATATATATATATATATATATTTGGGAGGACATGTCTTTTAAAATATTTAAATATTATATCATATACATTATTAGATGCACCGACTTTAAATCTTGATCATAAAATATATATGAACCTATTTTCAACTCGAAGGGGTCTATACTAAACGCTAAATGTGAGCATAGACTTGCATGAAGAGGAAATAAACTATTCAAATAACTAATGAAAACACTCAAGTTTGCTAGAGAAATAAATGAAATAAAATTGAACATATTGTTTATTTGATAATAAACTCATACTAATCAAGCTCGGGTCATGATTGAAATATACTTGATCAAACTAATCTTGAACCTTTTTTTTTCTTTTTTTGAAATCAATCTGGAACTTTTTAAGTGTTGGTTGGGCTCAATTATAACCTTATTGAGCCCACTTGGACACTAATCTTGTTTCCATAGAAGGATAAAGTGTTACAGATTTAGGATCATAAAGACTTGAGTCGTCTCAGTTATTTTTTGTTGCTTAATTTTGAATTTTTCCGCTTACCTAAATTTCTTTCTTCCTTTCTTCCTCCTGTTTCTTTGGTCCAAGCTTCGACTAGATTTATATATTTGGGTCTATAAGTCTTGGGCCAAGTCTGATGATCCGTGAGCGCCTAATTTTGGCCAGGCCCGAGCCTTTTAGGTTGCCTTCGGAACCTGGACTGACCCAGCTTAGTTCTCACCTCATTGATCGGGCCCAGCCAAGTCACTCTTAAATTGTACTCCATGGTTTTCAAGTTATTAAATTCAGCTTCAATTAATTATTAGATCAGTTATTGCTAAAAAAAAATAACGGTTGATTAAAACTAAGGGTGTACAACCGGTTCTGGTTGCGGTTATGAGGAAATAACTGCAATCTGGGTACTTGGTTATTCTTATTTAAATAACCACAACCGCAAATGATCTAGACCGGTTGCGGTTATTACCAACAGCCAATTATCCGGTTATTAACCGGAGTAACCGGTTTTCATCCATTGTCGATTTTTTTAGTTTCTTTTTTTTTTAATCTAATATCTAACCATTCAATATTCAATTCTAAATAGTAAATATAACTGGACGCACATAATTTTATTTACCATTCATCATTTATTCATTTTAACGAGCTCACAATCAAGTACATAAATTACATAATATGATTGCAAATAAAATAAAATAAACAGATATTATATAATATAATGACAATTGTATTGTAATTAAATGATGATGACAATTCAAAAAATACTAAACCTTCATATTTAAAAAACTTAAGATGATTCATTCATATATATATATATAAACCGGTTATTGGTTGCCCGATTATTAACCAGTTTTTTAAAACCCTATAACCGGGGTACTCGGTTATCCAATTATTCAATTGCGATTATTTTCGATTTTTCGGTTTTCCGATGATCCAATTAGCGGTTGTTGGCGATTATTAACGGTTAATAATTGCTCCACTTGTACACCCCTAAATAAAACTGTCATATCAGTTTTGTGAGATAGTTGTGAGTAGGGTGATCGGCCACCACTTTCAATCTGTTTTTGTTCTTTTCAATTTTAAATTTTTTTGATAAATTTTTTTTACTTGGGGGTGGAAATCATGAACTTTCACTCAAATTTGCATATTAATTCGTCTTAAATTAAGCATATTAAAAAAAAAAATTGGAGTGATAATAGTGAAACAATTCAAAGAAAAAAGAAGATTTGTCATAATATATGATTCTCTTTTCTCTTTTTATACTTTCAAATTATACCCATATAAGCCTTTCATTGGGCTTCTTATAATCAAGCTACATTAATTTCAATAAAATTTTATTGCAACGACATGTAATTTAACTTCATGATTAAAAATATTAACAAACAATTCAAAATACAAAACGCCCAGAATATTCACAACTATATTCACATTTATCACACATTATTTTAAAAAAAAAAAACCCTTTTAAATTATTTCTCAAAAGAATTAATGGCGTCTTGACCTCAAAGCGTTCACCAACTCTTGGAGGATCATAGTGACGTAAGCTTAAGTGTCATTTTCTTGCCATTTTATTTTTTTTCTTTCTTAGCCGCTTCCTGCCGACATATAACGAGGTTGTTTGGTAAAGGGGATAGTTATTGATGCGATATGATATAGCCCTTGTTTGAAAATCCCCTTTCCCCTCCTTCAATTTTTTCCTCCTTTTTTCTCCCTCTCCCGGGTCCACTCAACAGACCTTGCCATAAAAAATTTGGACATTTTTTGCCCCTTTACTTGTGTATCCAACTTTTCTTTGAGTGGGCAAAAATTGTCTAGATTTTTTCTGGCAAGGACTGTTGAGTGGCCCGAGAGAAGGAGAAAAAAGGAGAAAAAAATTGAGAGTGGGAGAAGGGGGTTTTCAAACAAGGCCATAAAGTAAAATTAAAAAAAGGTTAGATTTTTCGTGGAAGAAAATTAAATTAGGATTTATAAGAATTATATATATATGCGCTTAAATAAAGTGACCTTTTAAAGAAGCAAAGGCGCAAAGCAGCTTCTATATATATATATCAAGTTGACCAAATAAAGTGGCCTTTTAAAGACTCGGGGACTTATAAAAACCAATCTGAACTATACCAAGGAATTGAACTTGTCCTTTGAGAACAACATTCTGAAAGAATTTCTTCTCAGGTTTTCTATTAAAAATAAACTAAAAAATTAAAAATTAAAAAAAAAAAAAAAAAAAAAGAAAGAAAGAAGGAAACAGGAAATTAAGCAGACTCGCGTGAGAAACGATTGATCTTTTTGCAAAAAAATGATGTCAGTCTTGTAGAAAATGGGAGGAAGCTGCCCAGGAAAACAAAAAAAAAATGGCAACAGAACGACAAGCTTACGTCACTATCATCCTTCAAGAGTTGGTGAACGCTTTGAGCCTTTGAGGGCAAGACGCCATGAATGAATGAATTAAATATTTCAACGGGGGTTGGTTTTGATAAGTAATTTTTGAGGGTTTTTTTTTTTTAATAATGTGAGATAAATGAATATAGTTTTCAATATTATATGAGTGTTTCGTGTTTTTAGTTGTTTGTTAGTATTTTTATTTTTTTGCTAAAAAACAAAAAGTTACCTTAAAGAAGTTGTCAAACGAGCCTTTTTATTTTTATTTTAAAAAAAAAAAAATTATTCGTGGACTTTAATTTTTTAATTTTTTTAATTTAATTAAGTTTATTAAAAAAAATTAAATTTAAGATGTTTAACTATTTTTACTTTTAAAAAAAAACAAAAATGACAATAAAAAGGTTAATTTTTTATTAATTTTTTTTAAAGATAAAAGGTTTTTAAATTTTTAAAATTTTATTTTAATAAGAAGTATATAATATCTTTTCCTGTTATTTTTAAATTTATTTATTCTTTTAAAAAAAACGACTAAAAGTCAATTTTTTTAAATAAAACGACTAAAAGTCAATTTTTTAAAAAAACCTCAAGTTTTTTTTTTTTTTTGCATGATTAAACTCAAGTATTAAATTAACATATCCTTCACTTATTAAAAAGATATATATTTTTTACGTGGTTTGTTTAAATTAGAGAGAGTAATTCTAAAAACTTGTAATTTTATTATTCTAAAGACAAGCATCATATGATGATTCAGTTAAATATATATATATATATATATATATATATATATATATATATATATATATTTTGAAACGGGCAAATAGTCTGGAATGGAGTTAAGTGAACTTACTGTGGGCGTGCACATGAAAGTGAAAGGACGGATGAGAGAGTTGAACGTGAAGTGAAATGAGTCTACGTTGAATTGACAGGGAGATGGTGCACCAACCGTAAGTCTGACTTTTTCTTTTTTCTTTTTTTAATTAAACAATTATTGAAGGTTTCAGTAAATAATAAGGGATAATTGCACCGTTAGTCCATGTGATATACCATAATTATTTTTCACTCCCTATGGTTTAAAAAGTTCATGGGAGGTCCTCGTGATATGCAATAATTACAAATTGATCCCTGGCGTCAAATTCTGTTAAAATTTTTAACAGATTCCGTCAAATGCCACGTCAGCGCCACGTGTTGCCAATAAGATGGCGACACGTGTCTACCGTAATAAAAAAATATAAATTTATTAAAAAATAAATAAAAATACTTATTTTTTTATAAAAAAAATTCAAAAAAAATTCAAAAAAAAAAACAAAAAAAAAAAAGCTGAAGGGGTGACCCAGCCACCCCTTGGGGGTGGCCGCGCGCCACCCCCAGTGGCTGCAGGGGGTGGCGCGCGGCCACCCCCAAGGCCCAGGGGTGGCCGCGCGCCACCCCAGGCGGCCTCTGGGGGTGGCGCGCGGCCACCCCTATGGGCTGGGGGTGGCCTGGCCACCCCCAAAACAGGCCACCCCCTTTCCCCATTTTTGTTTTTTTCTTTTTTTTTTTCTTTTTTTTTTTAAAAAAAAAATAAGTATTTTTTATTTATTTTTTAATAAATTTATATTATTTTATTAAAATTAGACATGTCAGCACCACGTGTCACCAATAAGATGACGACACGTGGCGCTGACGTGGCATTTGACGGAATCTGTTAAAAATTTTAACAGAATTTGACGCCAGGAATCGATTTGTAATTATTGCATATCAGAAGGACCTCCCATGAACTTTTTAAACCATAGGGAGTGAAAAATAATTATGGTATACCACAGGGACCAACGGTGCAATTATCCCAAATAATAAATATAGACTCATATCACACCATTCCAAACCAGGGTGAGTATATATACTGTATATCCTATTTATGAAAATATCACAAATTTGAATCAAAGATTTTCTAAAATTCCTAGGTATTCTACCCAATAGATTTTTTTAAAATAATTTCAACTATTATTTTTCAATTTAAATAGTTCAATTCATGAAAATTTTCCCATATAAAGTGATAGAGGCTGATAGAATACCCTATTAATTCTAATCCCAAAAGTTTTTCTTAGTTAAATCTCCGATGATCATGTATATATAAAGACTAATGCTATAAATTACAATTATTATATAATGTTGTTGTGTTATTTTCAACTAAAATTGGCACGTTGACATTGTAAATAATTGTGAGATCTAAATATATTTTTCTCAATAAAATTAAAAATAAATAAATAAATAAAATTCAAGCGACTCTATTTATGAAAATTGCTATAAAACACGTATAGTAAAGCTTTCTCCTTTAGAATTTAATGTGAGTGAAGCATACGGGAGCTCTTTTGGCTTCCAACTTGTCTCAAGCTCTCATTTTGGAAGGAGATTCTATTGTTGTGAACTTTGTCATCAATCAACCAATGATCTATATCTCCAATAGTTAGAGATATCAATCTTTCCTTGATGGCCTTCTCAAAGTGGAAGGTAACCAAAGTTATTGGCAAAACTAACATCAATAAGATCTTAGATTTCGTTTGATTCAACGTAAAATGATTTTTGTTAAAATTAACATATGTTCAACAAATAAATTTTCATTGGTGTTTGTTTCATAAAGAAAACAAGTTATGGCAGTAAAAATGGTTAGCGACTCCCACCACACTCCATTGGTGGCGGCTGGCGGTCAATTCTGGCAGCCATTAATAGTTTCCGGCAACAGTGTTCCGGCAAGCTCCTTCGCCTGGTGGGCAATTCCAACGAACTCCAACGACAAGCGAGCATAATTTTGGAAAGAGAAATTATATAAATTAATTTCCTACCTATCTTCATACAACTAATTTTCATAAAACTAATTTTCAAATTTACATTGAGTCCCACAAATTTAATGGTGTATTTGAAATTTGATTGTATGAAGTTAGGTAGAAGATGAATTTGTAACATGTCCCTTTTGAAAATAGTATATACTTCTATTTATAATCGCTTATGGTCTCAAAAATATACCACGTAATATAACTAAATGTTTTTTCACTTAGTTACCCACCATGCCAAATGTCAATCTTAGGGTACGTATGGCATTGGGATTTCATAGATAAAAAATGCGATTTTAAATCAAATCGCAAAAAATAACCGTTTAGAATTGCGTTTTACAAAAGCATAAAACTTGTCTTTTCAAATCACAAACAATGTGACGCTTTTTTGAAAATGCACAATTTTAAAGCTAAACTGTAATTTTACCTAACGCTTAACTGCGTTTTTAAAAAATCACATTTTCAAATCGTACATTTTAAAATTGTTATTTTTAAATCGTACTGGTTTTTTGAAAATGTACAATTTTAAAGCTAAACTGTAATTTTACCTAACGCTTAACTGCGTTTTTTAAAAATCACATTTTCAAATCGTACTTTTTAAAATCACAAACCCAAACAAACATTAATCTTCATTTAATTGCATATTTGTTTCCTTAATTAGACTTTGATAGTTAAGCTTTTTTTCTTTTTCTTTCCTTTGGATCTCTCTTTAAGTATGAAATCAAAATAACTAAAAGCATTTAGGTATGTTATGGTTTGATGTAATAAAAAAAAAAATTTATTTTTTTTTTATCATTATTAATTTAAAAGTACTATCTTTTATTAGAGGTCTTTATTTTTTAGCGGGACTTTTAAGGTTATTTATATGGGGACCTTACTTATTAAAAACCTTTTAATGCCAACTTTCATGGAGGCTTAGACAATTATCGTAATGGCCTGGCCATCTAACTGTTGACTATTTGCAAGATGTGTGTGTGTGTTTTTTAGAGGGACTTTTAAGGTTATTTATATGGGGACCTTACTTATTAAAAACCTTTTAATGCCATCTTTCATGGAGGCTTAGACAATTATCGTAATGGCCTAGCCATCTAACTGTTGACTATTTGCAAGGTGTGTGTGCGCGCGCTTATTTAATGTAATTGTATAAAAGACTTGTAACGTTCAAACTCTTTCTCTATAAATAAATTTGTATACAATCAAATAAATTTTTTTTTTTAAAAAAAAAAAAAAAAAGATATAGTCAACAAAAAGCTTTGATGTGTGAATATAGATCATAGGCCTAACCATATAGGGCATAGCTAAGTAGAGCCTTGGGGGTTGGTCAATGCCCCCACCCCCTTAAGCCCCAAGCTTTTTCCAAAAATAAAATAATAATAAAAAAAAATTTACACCTAATTTTTTTTTTTACTTTTTTAGTTTTGGCCTTCCAATTTTTTTTTTTTCAATTGGTCCTCCTAAAGTTTAAGAGCTGGCTCCATCCCTTACTCAACTATTTAAAATATGTGTTTACTCTATTTCATTTATTTCTCTTTAAATTAGTATTAGTTCTTACATCCCTAGTCTAATTAAGAACATAATAATGGTGTCTTCACTTTTGTTGCGTAAATTTTTATTTTTAATTTTTTAAAAATATAAAAATAAAAATAAAAAAATAAAGGAGGAAAAGGAAAAACTACAAAACAAACAAGCAAAAGATGGATTGGCAACCCAACAACATCCCTGAAACAACCAAAATACTGTGCAGCGTTCAAAGAACAAAGTAACCAGTGAAAATAATTATTCATCATCCCTCTATGATTATCACTTGAGTTTTGTAACGTTGATTCTCGAGTTTGTTTTTGAATTTAAATTAGACGCTAATACATGAATAAAAACACACATCATATTGGATCAACAGAGAGAGAATAAAAGTGCTTTTGAGATGTGATTTCGTAGACAAAAGGCGTGATTTTAAACCAAATCGTAAAAAATAAATCGTTGGAAAATTACGTTTTTAAAAAATTTCGATTTGAAAATACAGAAAACTGATTTTTCAAATCGTAGGCAACGTAGTCCTTTTTTGAAAACGCATAATTTTAAAAAGATAACCAGCGATTTTAAAGGCCAAACTACGATTCTTAATTACGTTTTTAAAAACCACTTTTTCAAATTGCACATTTTAAAATTATTATTTTTAAAATCTAATATTTATAATCGCAAATCCAAACGGACTCAGAGAAAAATAACAATACCAAAAAGGAAAAGATATGAGGTAACCCTACAAATTTTGTTTGATGTTGATAAAACTAAGAAAGTTTTTATCAATAACTTTGAATGAGCAAAAATATCAAGTCATTTGGCATAACAAATTAATTTATTTTAAAAAAGAATAATAATTCAATTTCACCACCTTACCTATGTGGTAAGGTGATCCCCACTACTTTTTGAGTTTTTTTATTTTTTAAAAATAAATTAAGGTGGGGGACCACCTTGCCACATAGACAAGGTGGTAAAAAGTTGTATATTTAGGTTGTAGTGAATCATTACTCATTTTTTTTTTCCTTACAATAACCTTTGCCTTATTCGACGTAAATTTTTTTTTTTTTTTTTTTTTGTCGGTGTTTCTCACCTGTGAAAAATAAGCAACGATGACTGCTGTCAACTTCCAGTGCCAGCGAAAAAATAAATTGCGAAAAAAATAAACGTGCGTGCAAAAAAAAAAAAAAGGTTCAAACGGCGTGATATTATTGAGTTTAATTTTTCCATGAACTTGATCGTTGTTGACGTTGAGCGACCGGCCGCCGACGCACGTAAGCGAGAGGTAGAGAGGGCGTCATCGGGAAGTGTGGTAGCTTTCAACCACTCAAAACGAAGAAGCGCACATCTTCACCTACCACACCATTTCGTCATCTTCCCCGGTCCTCACCAAACCCTCTTTCGGCCCCCTTTTGCTTTGTAAATTGTTTATAAATAAGTTTTTCTTTGGTTAAAAATACTATTATATTATCATAATGACGCCAAAAACACTTTCTCCATAAGGAACTGTTTGTGCTCTGCAATCAGAAACATTTTCATTTTTTTTTTGGCTCACTATAATTGAAGAAAAAATTGTTCATGGCTTTGGGTTTGAATTGAGAGTCATCGAGCGGAATAATTATTACAAATCAGTTTATAAGAAATTTTTATCTGTTCATATATAAAAATAAAAAAATATATATTGTTTTTGTTTTATATTGTCTTACCAAAAAAAAAAAGTTTGGTGGTGGGGAAAATGATAGAAGAGTAGATTAGAGATATGAAAGAATATATTTATTTATTTTTTGTTTTTGGTTTTCAACCTTTTTTTTAGTTGGTTGGTGTAAAAGTGAGAAACTAGCCAGCTAGGCGAATTAATACAAAGAACCCAGTCTCGGTCTCAATCTTGACTTGGTCTCCTTTATGTGGCCAAAAAATAAACAAATAAGTAGTTTGACTTTGTTTATTGTAGCAATCAAGTTTGAAATTAAATTTGGCTTCACTTTGGTTGGTGAGAATTATAGCTTTCCAAGTGTATACACATTCGGATCAGTAAATTTATTTTTTATTTTACTTTTTTTTTAAAAAAAAAAAAAAAAATCATTTGTCTTTATTATAGCTAATCACTTTTTTAAAGCATCTATATTTGGCCTTTTATTTTAGCTATTCACTATTTCATTTAAATAGTCATTTTCAAAAATTTCTTTATTCTTTCTATGAGATGAGAGAAAATGTTAAAGTTTTTTTTTTTTTGTAATTTTTTTTTTATTTTTTAACAATTGGTGAGTGAATTGTGTTCACCAAATTAGGCATGCATTGTAGCAACTCACCAAATATTTCAGCATTTTGCTGAGCAAGATATAGTTCCATTTATGTCCAATTTTAGGATCTTGAATAGCCAAACTAACATTTATTCGACAACTATCTTATAATTTGATCATTCCAACCAACCCTTAAATTAATCATATTTTTTTAAAAAATAAAATAAAATAAATTAGAGTTGATTGGAACTGCGAGTCTACAACATCAGCAAAAAATACATGATATATAGGATTCCCCAAAGCTAAATATGCAAATTCAGTCATCCTTAAAGCTCTCTAATCGGAGCTCTATCCCTTTAATATAACCTAAGCCAAGATTTGGTGAAATTAAATATACTTTAAAGGACTAAGCATGCGGCAGAGCCTATATATATTGGCCCACTTGGATAATGCATTTGATTGTAGCAACATTATTAAATAATGTACCCATTTGGAGACAACAATGTCCCATTTGATTCTCCATCGATAAGAGAGGCACCTGATGTTATTGGGAGATAAGATAATGTAAACGTTGAAAATGCAATTATAAAGTATACAAAAAGGCCCTGCTCTTAACAATCAACCCAAAAAACACACAAATTAAGTTTGGGACTAATATCACACACTGGCCTCCTTGTTAGGGCTGGTAATTTTTTACACGATCTACAAATTCGACATAAGCTTAACATAAAATTAGGTTGTGAGGGTTGAGGAGTCTGACCCATTTAATTCAATTGGTCGGATTATAGTTGACTTATATAGTTTTATACATATGCGTCAATACGACCCGAACCTAACACGAGACATAATAACATGCATTTTTTGACATTACCCGCAAACCCAACATGAATCGAATACAAAATTAAAGGATTAAGATTAAGGGGTTTGCCTCGTTTAATTAAATGGGTCAGGTTATGATTAATCAAAATAGTCTTATATCCATGCATCGACATACAAACACAAATCACCGCCCCTACTCGGATCGGCACAACCTTTTCTCCACAAATGTACTTTGTTGTTGGAATAAGTTTGAGGACAGCCTCATAAAGTCATTGCTATGTCATGCATATTAATAAAGTCCTTGACTAAGGTTACCCCACTCAGTTTGTTTGCCACATATCTGTAAGTTGTTGAGACTATTTAGTTTAGGGCATCAAAATTCCAATGGAGGTTAGATAGGTAGATAAAAACATTCTGATTAACTTTTATGAGTTGGCTATATAGCAAAGAAATCGTAATTTTATCTCACTATTTTCTCATTTTGCTAATGTAGTATTGCTATCCACCTTATTATTTTTTTAAACATTGATTGATCATAGTGCTGATTGACAGTACTACGTCAGCAAAGTATAAAAGTTGTAGAATAAAAAATGTGGTTTCTAGCATAGAAAAATGCTTAGTTGTACACTCTCGTCTACTCTTATCTCACCATTGTCTAGGTGGATCAATAATATAAGAGATAGTAGAAAAAGTGTAGTAGAACCCTAATTCTTAAATTGGGTTAAATAAATTTTCTCTAATTTAATCTATTGAACTGACATGTTCTAAAAACGCATGCCAATTCGATTCAAAAGAAAGACTTTATCATGTCAAAATGGCTTAAGTAGCAAAAATTTGATAGGAGAAGCAAAAAAAGAGTTTACCAAATTTTTTTTTTTTTTTTAAAAAAAAAAAAAGTTCAAATAAGCAAAAAATGAAATGTTATTCTTAATTTTGCAGGGGAAAAAGAAAGGCAGGTGCAATCATAGCCACTCATCTGTTTGTTCGCCACCGTCAAGGCAAGGTTTCCCCACCTAAACTTTCATTTTCCGGGATTGCCCTAGTTGCTGTACGGGCTAAGATTGTCTTCTTCATAATCATATTTGCATACCAAAAAAGGTTGAATTTTAAGAGGAAAAAATATATAGCAATTGTACGTCAACGTCAAAAATATTGGAAAATTATCAAGTGAGGGCATTTTTTTTTTTTTTTTTCGATTTTACAAATTTAATGATTAGATTTAAAAAACAAAATTGTAAAAAAATAATTTCTCTTATTAAAAAAAAAAAAATACTGACAGAAAGTTAATGCACAATCACAATATAAATTTTTTTTTTTTTTTAATTTTTATCATTAGATATGTAAGGCTGGTGTAGATTCAATAATAATTTTGAAAAGTTAAAGAATCTAAAAAAAAAAAAAAAACCCTAGTGCGGAAATGAATCATTGTTTGGTAATGGATTGTGAATTGGAATATTTATTTGAATAGTAGTAAAAAGTGATTGATGTGATATAAAATTTGAGAATGTTTTATAGAAAAGTGAAAAAATTTTGTTTTGTAGTAAATTTTTTTATTTGAATAGTAATAAAAAATTATTGATATGATGTAAAAAGTGTAAAAAAATTAGAATGTTTTTGATTTGATGTTTTTGGGAGAAATAAAATGAGAATTGGAAATTTTCCAATTGGTAAAAGTTTGTGAACATAAAATAAAAAGAACCAAGATTCCAAGATCTAATCTAATCTTGTTTAATCCACTAGGTAAAAGAAGCTAATCCAATCTCAGGCAGAAAACAACAACCAAAAGAGACAAGTTGCCAGAGAGCACAAGCAACAATGACCATTAATTTGATTCAATAGAGACAACCGGCCGACGGTAACTTTAAGAAAATTACTGAGCAGCACACGGGATTAATCGAGATTAGCCAGAAAGTTTACGTCAATTGGTGAGATCTTTTTTACTTTCCATTGGGGGGTTGATCCTCAATCACCCAATGGATAGTTATCGGACGCACGACTGGGGAACTCTAAATTTACTAAATTCAATTGATGGTTCACTTTTAAACAAAAAAAAAAAAAAAAAAAAAAAAAAAAAAAAAAAAAAAAAAAACCATCACTTTCACCGACCCAGTCTCATGATAGCCACCAACTATTAAAAACGGAGAAGGATATGTTTTTAAAAAAATTCAGATAGATTATTGAATTTATTAACCAAATAAAAATAGAATTGTTCAATTATTTATCTGGTCAAATAAATTTTATAAATAATCTTTTATAATTGTTTGCTTAAATTCTTTTGAGTTGTGAGAAATAATTTAAAAACATCGTAATGGTAGGTGAGAGCGCTTCAAAGAAGAAATAGCCCCAAATTGACTTAGACTACCGATGTTTCAAAGAAATGACAAATTTAACAACATCTCATTTTTTGAAAAAAATTTCCTTACAAAGAAGTGATTAGGTGGATGACAATTGAACACGTAACCACCACAAATTTCGTGACGCACCATCATCATCATCACATCATCTACATGCATACATACATACATGGAGCCACCAACAATTCCTGCTTTTGCTAGTCCGCCCATTAATCACTCAGAGAATACAAAAAAGAAAAAATAAAATGAAATCCCTTTGGTTGTCCAAAACAATTTAACGGGATTTTTGTAAGAGTAACACATCTTTTTACTGACATTAAATAAAATATTATATTCATTTTTGTTGTTTGGTGAAAGAGGGCGATGCCTGCCAGCGTTGCTAATCTCCTCCGGAGGGGCACCAAGGCGTCATGTCCATGGGATAACTGCCCAGTACCCTCAAGAACGACGTGAACTCCTGCACCTCCGCCAGCGCATTCTGGGCCCGAACCTCCGCCATCGACGCTTCGAAATCAACGTAGAACATGTACTCGAAGTGCTTGGCCGTGCCCACGTTCGCGTCGTCTACCAGCCTGATCGGACGGTTTCTGTGAGGCCTTGACTCGATCTTTGTCAGGCTGATGTTCCTGAAAGCAAACGCCGAGAGCACCTTGAACAGCACGGACGTCCCCTTGTCGTGCGCGAACACAATGCTCGTCTTGAACGGCCGGTCCGTGCGAGGGATGATCGGCTCTCGGGCAAGCATCACGAATCGTGTCACGTTGCTCGAGTCATCCTGTATCCCGTCGGCGAGGATATTCATGCCGTACAAATCGGCAGCACGTGCGCTCGCAATTGCCGCAGTGTCGCGCAGGTTGTTGGCCGCAACAAACTCGGCGGCTCCGGCTGTGTCGTCGACTGCCTCGCGCGCCACGTTGAGGCCGAGTTTGGTAAGAGTCAGCTCGCACTGTGCCAGGGCCTGCGGATGCGAGATGACACGGGTCAAATACTCCTTTCGGACTCCCGGGAGGGCGAGGAGGCAGTGATGGACGGGAAGCTGGACCTCGCCGACGATGTGCAGGCGATGCCTGAGTAGGAGATCGTAATTCCGATGGATCGAGCCGCCGAGTGAGTTCTCGACCGGCAGCACAGCTCGATCGGCTATCCAGAGCTCTACGGCTTGGAAAGCAACTTCGAACTGGTCGCACGGAATCGCTTCGCAGTTCGGATAGGCCTTGCCGGCGGCGGCTTCGGAGTAAGCGCCGGGCACGCCTTGGTAAGCAACGCGAAGCTCCGACCCGTGCATCGGGGCCGGGGACAGGTCCGTTATGGTGAGCGCCCTGTGCGCCAGCTGCGACGGCGGCTTGTTGTTGCTGTCGGTGTTGATCGGAACCAGATCAAGGTCGATGCTGGCCTTGTGGCCGTTGACGGCAGCGACATGGTCGGCACCACCGGTCGCCCCTCCTCCCCCGGCGGCTCCGGGCTTCTCGGTAGGTTGCTCCTGGGATACGACCTTGCTGGAGAGGATAGCGCAAGAGCTCTGCCAGTCGGATCGGCTCAATCCGACGCCGTTGGGGAAGTTCACGGAGTCGGATCGGTAAACGCTTTGGACGACAAGTCGGCTGGGACCGCGTCGGGATAGAGTGGGACGAATCGTCCCCGTTAAGGACTTGAGACTATTAGGCGCCGACGGAGCAATGGCCTGCATATTGTTTCCGAGGGATTGGACTTCACCGGAATAAATTGAAAAGAAAAAATTGGAAAAAGAAGAGGGGGAATTGGGTTTAGATACGTGGAAGGTGGAATATATTTATGTAGCTTGTTGTTCTCTGTAATTGAGAAACGTCAAGCTGAGAAAATAATGTGGGTTTGTGGGGATTATATACTATGACGGGTGGATCGAGTAGGGGAAAGCATTGGGAAGATGCTACGTGTGCGGAGGTGGTTCGGTCAATCTCACACCTACCCCCTGGCTCTCTCTCTTTTTCTTTTTCATATATAATATTGTTGAGGGTCTATTTAGACTATTGCCTTATAAATAACATAAATCATAATAAATTTCCATTTCTATACCTACAAAGTGACAAAAATTTGTAAACCGTACTTTTCTCACTGGATTTGGCTTTAATGCTCGAGATTTAATTTTACATTTTTCAGAAGATAAAAAAGATATTAAAATTATAATACAGTGGATATGAATAATTTTATTGATTGCGTATTGTGAAGTTTCTAAGAAAGAGAACAACTATTTGCAGTAAAGCAACTTCTTTGTTATTGGAGATTTTATGAAATTACAAAATTGAGAGTAAAAATTAATATTTGGTAAGAGACAATAGATGGATAACTGAAAAAATATTGTGTGCTGAGAAAAAAAAAAAAAAAAAAAAATTGTAGTTGTATAAGACTAGATGGGGTTGTAGCGGTCAAAGTACCCTTTTTTTTTTCTTTTTTTTTGTTTAATAGAGACAGGCTAAGCATCAAAATAATTGGTTTTTTTTTTTTTTTTTTTTGAAGGAAAGTTAGCCTTTCATTAAACATTCAACAACAATTACAGATCACCATCAACACCATTAAGGTGTGAATCCAACACTGAGCCAAGCTCAGATTAAACAAACACAAGAAAACGCCCAAAATGAAGCTGCATCCAGAGGAAGACCGCCTCCCAAACACCCGACCAAACATCAACCACCAAAAGTCACCGAAAACCACTGAGCCATGGCAAAAGGAAACGAAGAGCAGCTCTCACGCGCGACTCAATACGCCAAAGAAACCTGGCACGTGAGAGCTACGCGCCGCACACAAACCATCTTTCCGGCCGACAAAACCAGCAGCAAGACCAGAAAACCCCGGCGACTGAAGATGAGGGTTGCGTGCCGATTCGAGGGCAGCAAAATAAACAAATCTGGCCCCGCGACATGCTTAAAACGTTAAGGAGCGGCCCCACTGCCACCGACGACACTAGAAGAGCTCCACTCCTCCTTCAACAGCTCCCTAAGCGTTTCCTGTCAACAATACCGAAAAACAAACAAAGCCAAACCTTCAAAGTCCAAAAGGACCTAGAAGAGGTGCAACCACCACCGGATCTAAACCGTGGGGACAAAAACACCACACAACCCTAAACGGTTGGGGACTTCTAGCCTCCACTGGAAAGCCAGGGAGGAAACAAAAACCCCTTAGCCCAACAAGGCTAAGAGGAAGACAACAGAAGCCGGGAGAGAGGCATGAAGCCTCCCTCCGGCGAGAAAAACCAACAACAAAGAAGACTTTCTTAGAGAGAGACGCTCTGTTTTCTTAGAGAGAGAGAGAGAGAGAAATTTTTTTTTCAATTATGTTATCAAAATAATTGTTAAAGTATTGATTAAATTTACCTGTTTTTATCAGCTTAAGTTTTGGGAATAAGTTGTAATTTAATATAGTATCAAAACCAAGAGTCTTAACTTCAAATCTTGTCTCGGTGATTCACCCATATTTCAATTAAATATTTCACATGTTGGGCATTACCTATTAAAATGGAGTTTGAGCCCAAACATAAATAAAAATGTAAAATAATGATTAAATGATTAAATTTACATTTTCTTTTGACTTAAGTTTATGAGATAAAATGGTAATTTAACACCAATTTACTTTTGACAATTTAATGTGCCTTTTATACTCTCACATAAAATAAGCTAAGCAAGTTTTCTTTTATTTTTACATAAAAACTCACTTCAACATCGGTAGGCAGGCAAGTTTTCTTTTACTTTTGTATGAAAAAGTATATGATGTTGGCAATCAAGTCACGTAGGGCAATATTTGTCAAAGGGTGGGCAAGACAGTTTATATGTGTATTTGGGTAGGTGAGAGGATCATTTGTCCACTCTCCACCCGTTTCCCTCCGCGCGCCCATGATGTTACTCTAGGCAGTTTATTTGCCGGCCGTTACATACTGCCGATTGATTGGGGAACCCCCTCCTGGCCATAGATGTCAAGAATCATTCTCGTGAGTACTTCCAAACATAACCTGTTTTCATTCTCAAACGTGATCGATGTACATGAAGGGGAGAAGAGCCCCAATCATGGGGGGTCTGTTTTTAGGACCACATCGTTGATGGGCACATGGGGAAAGACCAAAACATAAAATTAATAACGACTTACATGTGGGGGCTTCTTCCATGGTGTTGGTATTAATTACTTTCTGGAGAGGGGCTCCATGCATCATACCATAGATCTTGGAGAGGCACCATTAAGTTCTAAGTTAATGGACATTTAATGATGTACTTTACATTGCATATAAAATTAATGTAACCACTAATTAATACTGTTTTATTCATTATGGCATCTCTTGATTTGTATGTACGTAGTTCTGTTGCTTATAATTAAGGACTTATTGCATAATATCTTGTGGGGTTATTAAGCTTGAAATAAAATTTTATCTATTTCACTTGAAACAAATATGATTTATTTTATGGTTAAAATAAAATGATTATGCCAATCCACCCAAAAAAAAAAATACAACACAAAATTAATAAATTGTTATATTTAACTGTGCACATTGGATTTAATTCCATCATTTATGTTGTTACGTTCTTCTAGCAAGGTGAATTTATCAACACTTTTGCCATCATTTAATTTCCATGCCCTTATAATTATTAAAGGAGAAGAAAAAAAAAACACTTTGCTTGATATATAGTCAACAGGTTTGAACCTTATAAGAAACATATAAAATTTAAAGGGAAACGTGTTGGCACTTGATTCCACAAATCTAAAAGGTATGATGTTTGGCACAAAATAGAAAGACTTGCCCTAGTTATTATATATGCCAAAGAAGTGATCATTGATTCATTTATGTTTAATTTGAGAGCTTGTATGCATTTATTTTTTTCTCAAGTTTCCATGATTTTGCTTTCCCAAAGGTTCTCCAATATTGATGTTTCTATCAACAATCATGGACCAAGAAACTGGCTTGCTTTATTTGCCACTTACAAATAAAAACAAATCCCCCCCCCCAAAAAAAAACAAAGAAATGTTGAAAGTTGAAAATGAAAAATGTGTAGGAAGCGAATGAAAAGACAGAGCAACTTCAACAGACTAGGTAAAATGTTAATATATATTATCTAAATTTAGTTACTATTGCCCCTTTTTTCACCTGTAGCAGATTAGTTAGATGTGAATTAAAATACATACGTGCTTCGGTGAATAGCGACTATATCACGATGTCCAAATATTGAATATAAAGGTAAGCGTTTAACTATTATTAACCATCTCCGCATACCTTAAAACTGTTAATCATCGCACCGTTCTAGGCGGATTGTAATTTTTGCCAACCGCCCACCAAAGCGGTTTTGCAATTAGCAGTTAACAATCGTCTGCTTGTACAATCCTATACACCCAACCCTCCCTAAAGCTTTCGGGAAGAGGAAGATAACTATATAAAAGTCAGGAGAGATGGCATAAATAAAACGCAAGAAAAGGCACAAAAGTAAGCAAATTTAAGAAGTCTAATTTCACTTGCTTAAATCTTAATCGCTAGCACGTTGCACCGCTAACCGTTTGGGCTTGGCGCTTACGTTATTAAGGTAGGGGTGTACATACGGATACAGATGCGGTTATTTGTAATATCTACAGCCGCATCCGCAAATTGTGAATATCATTTTTAGATATTCATATCCTGTTTTTACTAACCGCATATGCGCAGTTATTGTAGTTATTATCTGCTATCCGCATATTAGGTAATAGCTTATTTTAGTGTTTTGGGCTTTCTTGAGGTGGTCTTTATTAGAGCATATTTTTAATGATTTTGAAAATAATTTAGGATATTTTTTTTAGTGATTTGATCTCTTCTTCTTTTTTTTTTTCTTTTTTTTTTAAGCCCTAATATTTTAAAAATATATTGATTTTAATACGGATGCCTACAGGGACTGTTAGAATAAGGGGCAATGGCCAAAAAAAAAAAAAAAACTTCAAACCAAAGTCCCCTCGTTTCGTCTCTGCCACCTCTTACAAAGGTGATTTTTCCCACAGTCAATAATATTCCTTTCTTTTTCTTTTTTCTTTTATTCTTTTAAGTGATGTGCTAATGTGGTAAAAATGAATATGGGTTAATGTTAATTTTATAGGTTCTACGTAGCTTTTTGTACGCGTAACAAAAATTCGATTATTTTTAATTTGCAGACAATAAATAGACAGAATAATTATTTTAATAAAGGTGAAAAAGAACTATGACTAAATTTATCACTTTTTTAAAAACTTCATGATTTTTTTTTTTTTTTAATTTTTAATTTTTATAAAGTGATAAAAACCACACGTGAACCAAAATTTTAAATAATCCATTATAATTTCCTCTCCGCAGCAAAAAATTGACCCGTACTATGTACTATGAACCTACGCGATAATTACAACGAACGACGAGCAAATTGGACCGAACAGGAAAGCCGCAAAGCGCACGCTCGTGGCGCCCTTTGATATTATTATTATTATTCAAATCTTACGTACTTTCTGTGTCTGTCAAACTTGCATTACAACATTGACTTGACTTTAAACTTTCCAATGTCTCTAATGCTAAAAATAGGGTTAAATACAGTTAATCATTGAATTAGCAGTCTTTTTTGTTTTTTTTTTTTAAATAAAGCTTCACTGATAAGTGTAATACTTAATTATATTAAATTATTATTTTGTTGCAATTAAGTCACTTTTCTGTCTTTCTTCCATAAATACTCATATTTTTTTATTAAAAAAAAAAATTAAGATTCATAGAATAAGGTTTGATTAGTATGGAAATAATTTGCATGAATTTTTTTATTTTATTTTTTTAAGAAAATTGATATTTTTAGATGAAGGATAGAAAAATGAATTAATTGCAATAAAATTATAATTTGATAAATCTAAGTTGAACTTCTTTTTTTAACCTGGATTAAATTAAATCATACGACAGGGAGCAGAGGGAGTAGGTGAGATATTTTGTGGCCAACAACCATTTGATCAAATCCTTGGTTCATTAGTTACGTAGAAATATACTCTACTGGCCTGCAGCTAGCTACAGCCTACAAAAACTATATATATATATATATACCTTCCGGCTTCCCCACACGTTTTACATGTTGAAGTTTTCTCACAGATTTTCCAAACAACCCTTGCAATACACGTGCACCATTTCGTAGGTCGTTTAAGGAAGGAAGAAAATTTGGTCTCACAGTTGATTTTCGTTAAAGCGATAGCGTTTGTCCATTACTTGCACGACATTTTTCAGTCACTAATTAATTATTAACTAATTAAGCTTTTTGTTCCTATACGGAATAAAGATCATGGATATTAGATATAGCATTCCACATTTTATATATATTCACACGTACCATGCATTTTTATCCTACACGAATATATAAAAATATATAATAAAAGGCCGGAAGAGAAAAATAAAAAAGAGACATAAAGTTAACAAATTAAATAATAACACACAAAGACATATATATATATATATATATATATATATATATATGGCGGTACCAGAAATTTGTCTTAATAAGAGTGGAACTACAATGATAAAATGTAATGATTATAATATAATTTTTTTTTAGAGATAACTTCACAAAAAGATATTGAATTATACGCCGTTTTAAGATAAGGGTATTGAACTAACAAACGTCTCAAATTAGGGTATCAAGTTTCTAAACGTTTCACTTAAGAGTACTCCGTTATGATTTGCTGTTAAATCCTAGCGGAGTACCCAAAATACCCTTTTTATTTTTAGAAAAAAAAAAATTCTGGGATCTAGGTGTTGGTCAAAATTTAATGAAATTTATAAAAATACACATGCTTAAATCTTTGGTTTTTTTTTTTTAAAAAAAAAAAAAAAAAAAAAAACACATGGGTATTTTGAGAATTTTTGCAAGATTTAACAGCAAATCCTAACGGAATACCCTTAAGTGAGACGTTTGAAAACTTGAATACCCCAATTTGAGAAATTTTCTAATTCAGTACCTTTATCTCAAAATGTCGTATAATTCGATACCCTTTAGTGAAGTTATCATTTTTCTTTTCTTTTCTTTTTTTAATTATAATATATATAAAAGTATGGTAAACAAAATTTAAAATAGAAATTATAACACCATATGTGCATCACAAAAAGTTTATTTATTATACTTCATAATATATGTGATAATTGATATATCGGTAACTTAACATGTACAAAATGAGCTTAATTATAATGGATTCATCTGGTAGAAAGAGTTTTGTGGGTGGGTTGGTAGTCCTTTTGCTTTTTAAAATATTATAATATTATAAAATGATGAGCTTATAATTAATAATTAAATAAATACATTTATGACAAATAAGGATACTTTTGCAAACCAAAGTCTAAAGTCTTAAGTCTTAGGGCTTATGATTAATCAAAGAACGAGTCTTACGTTTACAATTAAATAAATCATCTTGGCCGCCATTTATATTAATTAGGAATTTGGATGATGTCGCGGCTACTATATATGACAAGCGCGCAGACAAGGGATGTTTACTTGATTACTTCCTTAATTGTTGTTTAGAAACTAGAAGTCGGTTGATCCATCACTGAGTCATAAATCACGGCTAAAACTCCAAAAAAAAAAAAAAAAACAAAGTTTAAAACTCCAACTCCAAGTCTCCATGGGTCCAGAGATATTTTCATTTTTGAGAATAAAATGTATAGCACCCGTGCAAGCCTACGCACTACAATCTACGCCGGTGTCAAGGGATTTGATATCTCATTAAATCAGACGGAATATTTATTTTTTCAACGTTAAATCTTGTTAAATAATGTAAATAACCTCAAATAAAAAAACATAAACATTAAACACTTAGAAAAACCAAAATTTAAAAAAAAAAAAAAAAAAAAAAAAACGTTGAATTCAATCTTTTTTTTTTTTTTTTAAAAAAAACAATAATAATAATAGACTTGAGGTTGGTGAACCACCCCTAGGTGTTGGGTGGTGCCAAGGTGGTAACTGGACGACCTCTGAGTGGTTTAAAGTGGTCAAACAAGCCCCCCAAGTACCTCTTTTGGGCTTGGGGGTGGTTTGACCACACCCAAGTGTGGTATTTTTTAAAAAAAATAAATAAATAAAGCGTAAGTTTTGTTTTTTTTTTTATTTAGTTTTTCTTTAATTCTTAAGTTTTAATTTTTAATATAGTTTTTTAATTTTTGGTTTTGATACTCTTTTTTTTTTTCCCTGTTGGAACAGTTTTTTTTAAACTAATATGTTTAATTTTAAGGCTATTTTATGTAAATTTTGTTTTATAAACTTAGCGAATTTGCATTATTTCAAGTTTTTTATAACAAGGTTGACTAATAAAATGTTGATTTTGATAAGTAAATGGTAGTTCATTACGGCCGAGTATCAAGAGTGTCAGTTCGTGGTACCATGTTAAAAATGTGTGACAGTTCATTAGTGCAAAAGATAATTAAAAAAAAAAAAATACCTGCCTCAAATGACAACAGATCGACGAAGAGCAAAGCTGTGAAAGAGAGCTTTCAGTGTACGAGCACCCGAAGAAAAAAAAAAAATGAAGCCGACGAGATATTATTAGATACAATGGTAGCTATTAAAAAAAATCTCTCTCTCTTCTCTCTTCTGACCTTCCCTCCGTTTCAAGCTGCTTGCGGGGGAGGGAGGCTCTTGCCTCCCTCCTCCCGGTTTTGTTTGGTTCTTCTCTTAGCCTTTTTGGGCTAGAGAGGTTTTTGAGCTAGTCTCCCAGCCACTAGGGCTGTTTGGAGTTTTGTGTCCCCCAGACTTGTCCGGTGTTGGATTTTAGTCCTCCTAGTCCGTTTGGACTATGGAGGTTTGGGTAGTCTTTTAGTTTTTTTAATTGTTTCATTTGGTTAGCAGGAAAACATCTTAGAGAGGCGTCGGAGGAGGAGATTCCGTCGCTTCGGTGGCTGGCGAAATCTTGGTTGGTTTACAGTTTTTTCATCCTTTGAAGGCCAGATCTGCGCTGTTTCACAGCCCCCAGTCGACACGCGCCCCTTTGCTGTGCTCATCGACGTCCTCTGGTTCAGATGCTGCCTTCTACGGCTAGGTAGCTCAGCGGTGTCCGGCGCGTGGCTTCCACGCGCCAGGGTGTTCTTCATACCTTGGGCCGCGCGTGATGACCATGTTCCGTATCTTTGCCGTGCAGGGTGGTGCCCAGGGGTTTTTCTTGCTTTAGGCGGTTGCAAGGGTTGTCCGGTGGCGGCGCGTGTATTGCACACGCCGTCTCCGGTGGTTTTTCCTCCGACGGCAGATCCTGCTTTGGGTGTTTTTTTGCTTTGGACAGATTGTATTTAACAGCTTGCTTTGGGTTTGATTTAGTCTGGTCATTGCTTTTAAGCACAGTTTTGTGACCGACTCCATATTGCAAGTAGAGGTTCATATCTCAACGTAGAAGCACATTTCTGTTGGCTAGGCTTATTAGTAGCAGCTGTTGATATAATCTGTGATTTGGGTAACTGTTATGGGGCATTTGTATTATGTTAAGTCCCCGTTATTTGCAATTTGTACTTTCATTACCCTTGGGGTGTTATTAATGAAATCTTTACACTTTCCCTTCAAAAAAAAAAAAAAAAAGGGTAAAAAGTTCTATGAAACGTGTCATTTTCGAGTTTTAATCTTAACTTTTGGGCTAAGTTGAATTAGTTGGAGACCTGTTCCAATTTGAGGACATCTCAATTTTTTAGGGGGCTAAGCTGTTTGGGCTCAATATCATAGGGTCAAGAGTCTTAATAGAAGCAGGTTTGGCCTTTAAAAAAAAAAATTAATTAATTGATTAATTTTCTTTTAAAAAAATGTGCCCCTCCACTACCTCCGCCCGCTTCCATGCATCATCATTGCTGTCATGATTAAGCAATAAGAATTGAGATGATTCCAGCAACTTAGCAAATATATATGTATTTATGTATGTATTATTTTGTTCAAATATTTTAATTAGGCAGTCAGCAACACTTCTTTTTTTCTCATTTTAATATATAGGTATTTCATCTATTTATAAATTCACTTCTCTTAATTGCCAAACCCTCTCTTTAATCGATCGAAAAGCCAATATTTTTACAGCATAAATATATTTTAGCTAATTAAATGGACTGCCTCAATATATTAAAATCTGTACTTACCTCCGGCTCCGCCCTTCTTTCGACTTCTTCGTTAGCTTAGAAAAACCAAAAAAAAAAAAAAAAACGAGTAAAAATAATATCATTTTGAGAGCTGAATTAGAAATACAGCATGGATATTTCCACTTGTAATGCTGCACAAATTAACTTTCATTTCACACCCTTTGACGTGGCTTTAACTGGTACATGAAAAAGATGAAATCTAGAGCCTGAATAACCGTCCTAATTATTTGTAGATCTATAGACAATCAAATAAATGCTCTCTCTCTCTCTCTCTCTCTCTCTCTCTCTCGCGAACTTGAATATCAAGTCCGTAACATAATAATTTAGATCGAGTAAGTTCTCAGAGGGAACTTAAACTTTCTTCAAACCAAAAAGTTGAAAATAAACTTATTTCTACGAAGACTCAAACAATCTTTAAAGAGAAATAATACACGGAAGTCAACCCAATAATTCTAATCTTTAAATAGACTTACATCCAACAATAAGACAACTTATCATCAAAGTCTATTCCCTTGTAATCCTTTCTCTTATTCAATTAATAAAAAAAAAAAAAAAAAAAAAAACTGTTAAAGTCTATTAAACTGAAATAAGTGAGACCCATTAAAACATTACTCAACCAAAAAAACTCCAAAAACATGATCTTTAATCCATTTCTAATTCTAAGAGCTCTCTCTCTCTCTCTCTCTCTCTCTCTCTCTCTCTCTCTCTCTCTCTCTCTCTATTGTGTGTCTGTCTTGATGATCATTAGAAAACAAAAAACAAAAAAAAAAGGAAAAACTAATGACTCCATAGGAAAAAAAGAAAAAGAAAGAAGCTCCAAGACCTTCATTGAATGGTGGTTGGTTGTTAAGTTGTTATAGTATTAAAAATTCTTTGTACCCTTACCATACCCCATGTGAAGTAAGGCCAGGTAGATGCGCTACCATATGGAAAGGTTAAATCGACCTAAAGGTCAATTTCTTACATATATACCATAAATCCTATCATAGATTATATATATATATATATATAATAATTAAGGCTTTATCTTTAAAAAACTCCTATTAATTATAAACACATGATCTGTGGGAATCAGATTGACATAATTAATTAATGTATGCAACTAAATCTCTCGTTTTGGGCATCATGGCAACAAAATGGTACGTTAGCCTATGTGATTCTGTACGCAATCCTCCAAAAAAAAATCATGTTGATAGTACTTAATTGTGAAATTAAAAAATAAAAAAAAAAACTTAATTAATCAGCACATTGATTAACTAAAAGTAATAGAGAATTGAAATCCCATAAATGCTGTATATATATATACACACATGACACATGAAGTTGTGGGGTGTGACTATAAAGTTTGATTGTTAAGTGAAGCAGCAGGAGGCAGCAGTTGCAGTTGGAGCGGCAGCAGCATGTGTGGCATGCTGGGGGTTAGTTGACCACCTTACAATAAACAAATAGTGAAAGACAAAATTACGATTAAAAATAAAAAAAATAAAAAAAATAGAGTAATTCATGGAGATTGGAGGCGTTTTTTTAATTGAAATTAACCAAGTTAGTTGAGAATGACTCGATCGCATATATGCAGGACCAAATCATACAATATCTAGTCAACAATGTGCTCTCAAGGGGGTACTACTATACTCACCTAACAGCTAACGCCAGCACCTTTCAATCTTGAGAGAGAGAGAGAGAGAGGGGTTCGCCTTATTTGTGTTTATTTTACTTCTGTAACCGTTTTATGTTGTCTTATTAAGAAGACTAAGATACTCGTTTGTCATATTTTTTACCGTTTGTTTGTATCGGCACCTTTTTCGGGTTTTTGGGATCCTCCCTAATTGTAACCTTTTTTTTTTTTTTTTTTTTTTCTGAATTCAATTTTTTAAAGAAGTTTAGACTCATCTGAAGAAGGTTGTAATTAAGACTAGAGAGAGAGAGAGAGAAAGAGAGAGAGACCAAAAACATGTTTATCGTGCGTGTAAAGATAGGTTTGATGGGATTTTGGCCAGCATATATTAGGTTAATTGGGTATTAGAGTGGATTTAATTAATAATTATGCTTCTAGTGAGATCTAGAGCTATATATATATATATATATATATATATATATATATATATATATAAACACATGCATGTGAACCGACAAAAAAGGGCCTTCTTTGAGAGAATCATTTGGCTCTCAACACTTTGCAAGGTGCTAAACCAGAGTATTTTAAAAGGGGGAAAAAATCTCCCAAAATATCTCAACTTCTACATTTTGTCCTTCAAAGATTAAAAAATATTATTGACCCTACAAACTAACAAACTCCAACGTTTAAAATAGTCGCTCGTGACTTTATATCAACTAAACTCCTCAAAATGCCCCCGAGATAAAGTGGCAAAAAAACTAAATAAAAAATAAAAAAAAAGACCTTTTTAAATTTCTTTTTTATTTTGTATTTAACCCTTTTTCTTTTTTCTTTTTTGTATTTTTAGTTTTTTCGAAGTGTTTTTTTTTTAAAAAATTTAGGTAATGAAAAGTCTCTGTTTTGTCTATAAAAAAGAAAAAAGATAACAAATATACTAACTTGTCACAGTTTGTTAGTTTATGGGGGGTTGCTCGTCACTTTTTAAATTTCGAAGATTAAAATGCAAAAGCGGTAGTACTTTGGGGAGGTTAAATGTATTTTTCCCCTACATAGTATTTTTTTGCTTCTTATTTTTAAAAATTGAATCATGATAATTGGCTGCAAATGGATGTTAAATAAAAAATTTTGTCAAAAGCGTAACCTTATAGGAAATGATGAATTTAATTATATAATGGATATTCTAATACTTCCTCTTATATATGAGCTCAAACTCTACCTTAACAAGTGAGTCTCAACACATGGAATATTTAATTGAAATAGAAGATAAACTGTAAAATCAAAGTTCAAACTCAGGGATCAAGATCCTTTCTTTTTCAAGTGAAATTGTGAGAATCTATTTCGTGGTTCAAATTAGATTTTACAAATTTAATGGTGTATATGCTGTTACATCATTAAAAAAATTTAGATAACGTGACACAATGTACTCCGTTGGATGTTACCAAACCACCTTCTCACCAGTCCTTTCAACATGATTGGGAAGACCCAACGCATGATTTCATCGGGGGGTCCCTTGTAAAAGCATTTGGGTCGGGCCTTATACGTCTCAATGTGATCCACAAGATCCTTATACCCATTGTAGATGTCAATATGGTTGGTCCCTTGAAGTATGTTTTCGACTATAGAGGAGTGCTTACCGTTTAGAACTTTCATAGTTCTTAGAATTTCACATGCATATCATTTATACGTACATCTACTCGACTACACTTTGTTTGGTGTTTTGGTTGTTTGAGTTTGGAGCTTTGTTGGGGCAATAGTGGTCAGGCTTCCTCCACATGGTTTCGATACATTATCCTCCTCTTCCTGCCTTAGGGCAGCGTCGCGTGGCTGTGGCGGAGTGATGCTAGGACATGTGAGCATCATCTTGTAGTTTTCCTACAAGATGAGGTTCATGTTTTGGGAAAGTTGAAATGGTTAGGCTTCAAGTATAGCTGACAATTCATGTTAGCATGTCGAGTTCAGGTTGAGTTGACTCGTAGGTCAACCTAATATGGGTCAACCCGAACATGACCCACCTAGTTAAATGGATAAAATCCCTCTAACCTTGACACAACTCATTTTAAATAAACAGTAACCAGACACAACCTACATAACCTATTTAATAAACAGATTGTGTTGGGTTGACCCAACTCACATAACTCATTAAATAAGCAGATCGTGTTGAGTTGACCCATACGCAACCCTTTTTGACTTGTATATAAATTTGAATGCAATAATAGTCCGTGAGCCCAGCCTTGGTCCAGGCACATCACATACCAGGCCAAAGGTCATGTGCCTTCCCATTAGCCTTTGATGGCCAGCCGGGCCCTCAGTAACTGGGTACACCACTTGAGAGTTCATGTTTTTTTTCATAATTGAGAGAATCAAAGGAAAAGAAGAAGATTGATCAGTAGCCTTCACTTCATAACCCTCAGCTTTTAAATGAAAATAAAAAATCACATAAGCATACTGTAGATGAAAATACATCCTTGCTCCATGGTCACTTTCAAAAAAAAAAAAAAAACAAATCCATCATATACATGAAAGGGGTGGATTCTCAAAGTTTGCTCCAATTTGCGCAAAAAAAAAAAAAAAAAAAAAAAAAAAAAAAAAAAAAAAATAGAAAAAGAAAAAAGAAAGTCAAAAGTGGATATTCTCAATGACTCAAAACTAGATACATTGTTTATGAGCTAAAATTACAACACAAACTGATCGCTCTGGATCCTGAAATGTACAAAAATATCTCTATAAGACCTAAAGTCCCAATAAGTCTCACCGTGCAGGAAAATCAGATTTCAGAATGATACTTTATACCACACGAGCCCAAGGGACTTAGTTTTAGAATCACAAAGCAGTATAACCATTCCCTGATAATGAACTCTGCATGACAGTGACCAACTACCTCCGACCAAAAAAGCTTGCCTGCCCCTCATAGTCCAACCCATTTCACCCATCTAAAAACCCGACCAACTCTGAAGGGTAACTCATAGTCCTTCGTGACAGCAGGTTCCCTCCTTGCAGCGTCGGTTTCAGACCAAACATACACCCCGCGTTCTTGCCGACTACCCGGCACAGTATTGTCCAGAATAACTGCAACAAGGAACGCAACCACCATGTGTAATGACAGTAATGTGTTCAGGACATAGTTCACCTGCACAGAAACGATATTAACATGTTATATAGATGTTAGCAATACCTGTTATGCCAGCAAACAAAGTAAAAAGTTTGCATTTGTGAGATTCATCTGTAATAGTAGGAGATATAGGGTGGGTGGGTCCACTATTTTTCCAGTTTTTTGCTAGGGTTGATATATGCAAAAGACAAAACCAGAGCATACGTTATTGGAACCATCAATTGCATAATGCTATTGTGCAGCTAGCTCTTCACATCTATTTAGCCATATAAATTTGCAAAAGATTAAAGGTAACAGCACCAGATAAAATACTCATGACTGCCTCCAGAAAGATTGCCAAGCAGTTAAATTGATAAGAACCAATGATTAGTTGGTCCAATTAGATCAGACAGCTTCCCAAGTAAAAGAGATTAATTTCCACCTTGCCACTTCGGGTTTGTTGGGGTAAAGAGGTAGGAGAAGGCAGTGTAGAAATATATATAAAATATAAAATAAAATAATATGAAAGAGAAATAAAAGAGAGCGAAAGTGGAGAGAGAGAGACTTATGGGCTACATCTTGTATATTCACTGCATTAAACTATTTATAGAGAGACAATTAGTGAGCAAAAAACCCAAGACTAAATAAGGTAGGAAATAAACCCTAAGAAGGAAATAGAATAAAGGGGAATATTAAAATATTTTAACATAGGGAAAATATAATATTCATTAATAAAGCGCAGAGAGGCGCAACCCTAATACATAGGAAGTATACAAGAGTGCCCCTACTAAGAACGAACAGAAAATGAATTTAAAAAGTCTGCATAAGTAAAAACATTCAAGCTATGATGAGACGCTATCTAAATATATAATGTGTTAAGCAAACGCTTCATTAACATTTAAGCTATGATTAAAGACAACGGAACTAACTGCCAAACTTCCTTAGCTAGGTCATACCCAAACGACGCGCCCCAACTAGTCAACAACTCCAGCATCATTTGTGGCATAACCCACTCTAATTAGAAAATATATTCTAAATATTCTAAGATATTCTAACAGACGTGTATAATAATAATGTGGGTGGATTAGGGGCAGTGGGTATATGCATTATTAAGTTTTTTGCTATCATTCAATTGGAATTATCTTTTCAGCAGGCTAAAAGAATAGATGAGATTGACTAAATAAGAAGCACTTTCTTATTACAGAAAGATTGTAGAGAAGCATACCCCTCCATATTTGCTGCGGAAAGGCCCATGAGATGCCACAATGTAAGGCTGAAAATAACTTGGGACGGAGAAGTTGGTATTTGGAGAGATGCCATATTGCTGAAAGTAAGCTGGTATTGAAAGAGAGAAAAACAAAGCTAATCCGACTATGATAATATTCCGAGAGCTTCCAGCCTCACTATAACGTAGATTTGACAAGCCTAATGCCGTAAGCATTGCCCACATGAAGCACAATAAAGCAGCCACCATGACTTCAGGAATTGACGCTATAAATCCTCCAACTTTACCTGTGCAAGGCAAAAACGTTTTTAGGTACATACAGAATAAGAGAATAACACAAGAAACAATGAGCTTTATGCTGCAGCTTGTTTTAAACTTCAATTAATAAGAATTTCGTAATAGTAAGACCAAAAAGTGATGTCCCTACACATCACCTGTATGTACGCGTTGTTTGAGTGTCAGAGTCTCAAAGTTAAGTGACCTGCAAATTTAAATCCCGACAAACCCCCAACCTCATCTCCTTTTCTTCGGAAAACTAAATAAAAAAACGTTTGACTGCTTAATGAATGATTTGCAAGCATGATGATAAAAGTATACCAATTTGGTATATATATAGCCAACGTTAGAATCCAACATGCTAATTTGGCAAGACATCTCTTGCACAACATTTGGCAGTGTGTGTGACCTTACCAAATCATTGACTTTGTGGTATTCAAAGTTTACGTGGCACTTTAACCTCGTTTGTTTCATCAGCTCAAAAAGCTAATTAACCAAAATTACTTGATCAATTAACCCATGGCAATCTGGGTTGAGTTGTAGTCGGAACTTAAAATTTTCAGTTTCCTATAATCACTTTTCATTCAACTTAAAGACACATAAGCAGCATTAGCACAAAGAATCACCAGACAGAGGTTACAAAGCAAACCTGCCTTAGGCCCATTCTGAACGTCTCAATCTAGACCTAACCAATATGCGCATATTATGCTACAGCTAGACAAGACATGTCAGTACCCAGTTATTCATTTAGACAAACTCAAGTTGCGATTTGATTACAGCAGCAAGAACACAAACTGCAATATCATTGGAAAGACAAAAGCGGGCCAAAGAAATATGGCATATGCAATTGGTGACTGAAAAATTGCAGGAGAAATGTTCAGAGGATACCCAAATGGGTGGCAAAGGATTCATCCAAGAGACCAGTAGAATTCCGTTAGGTTTTCTAACAATGCACCCAAAGAAACAAAAGTATCATTGTAGTTACCAACCTGTGCATATACAGCTTACAGTTGATATGCTATGGTGAACATATCTATCACATACTAGACGAACAATGGCAAAAGATTTTGTATTTAGTTGCTACGTTCTTGTCAATAAAATTTGGAAACAGAAAACAAATACTCACCTACAAGGGATAAGGCTATCAGAAAGCATGCACCAAATACAACCGCTCTGCGGCTTCCCATTTTGGTCACAGCAATGGTGTGTACATTTTCAGTTAGAGAGGTGGACCCTGTTCCTGTACCCCAAAGACCAGCCAAGACACTGGAAAGACCTTCCAGACCAATCCCTCGGCTAACAACACCTGGGGTGGGAGGTCTTGATGCCACCAACAATGAAGATGCATGGTATGACCCGATCTAAGAAGTTAAAAAACAAAGCAAAATCAGAATCAGACTAGCCATATAAGTCTGCGCGGAACATCATATGAGCAGATTTATACAACAAAATGTAACAATTAATAAAAAATAAATCTTGAAATAATACATTCGTTCATCATTCTTGCGGAACTAAATATGATATGTTTGACTTATTCAGACATCAATGGGATGTTCAAGGTGATTTTATAACAGTAAAACCACATAAAAATCTGTTCGACCAGCCTAAAAATTTCCAAGGATTCTGCAGAACATGTAGAGCCGACTCAAAAACATTGCAAAATAATGACTGATTCTGTAATAACATTAGTTTCACTGTCCATTGATTAACTAAGTTTAAAATTCAAAATAAGTCAAGAAAGATGGTGTCCCTACTAGGGAAGTCCCAAAGTCGGTGTTAATGAGATTTTTAAGGACAAAATTGTGTATTCACACAAGGCTTTCCTTACAAATATATAGTTGAAAGAATTCACTTATAACCCTTGATCTTTCATCACTTTTGCAATTAGGTACTCAAACTTTAAAAAATGTCAATATTTAAATTTTTTTCAATTTCAACCCTCCGTTAGAATTTTCCATTAAATCCTATCAAAATTCTCAAAATACCCCTACTTTTCTAGGGAAAAAGAAAATACGGGTATTTTGGCTATTTTGACAAGATTTAACAAAAAATTCTAACAGATGGTTGAAATTGAAAAAAAAATTAAAGATGGATACCCTAAATTGACACTTTCTAAAGTTTGAGTACCTAATTGCAAAAGTAATGAAAAATCAGGAGTTATAAATGAAGTTCTCCCTATATAGTTTTTCAGAAGTTCTGTCAATTGTTTTCCTAGCTTCCAATTGGATTTATAATACAGCAGTTGTCAATTGTCAAGTTCAAACATTCCATCGATGCAATCAGACAGAGTTCAGTTCCCCCCCCAAGAAGGTCAGAGCCCAATACCAAAGCAAAATCCTTTGCTATACACCTTATCTATATAGAAAAGTAGACATCTCTTACTATATAGAAAGTTTAGGATCTCTCACATTTATAATTACTTCTTAGCATATTATATAAATTATGAATCCCCACAAGATGTTTTAACTGTGAACTGACAGAAAATTTAAAAGGAAATTGTAAATCTCCAAGAGAAGTGTCAATCATGAAAGTTGACAGGAAACTAACCGAATCCACTGATGAGATAATAGACACCACACACATAACAAGAGCCATTTTCCAGTGGAAGACAGGAGTACCCCATTGTAATGGATAAGGAAATCTGAACCATGGGGAAGATTTTAATGCGTGAGAAGTATCAACTCGGCAATGCTTCATCCTTGAGACATGCTTTCTGCAGTTATCAGATATTATGTTTGAGGCAGGTACATTTACATCACAACCTTTGTAATTATAGACTCCAGCTTCAGTTAGAAGGAAAGCAGCTGCCCATGTGATTGCCAGGCCCAGTGGAACCTGAGAATCAAGTAAGGATAATCACATTACATTAGAAGCGACATGCACAACATTCTTTCAAACATACACTTCTTTTTTTTCTTTCTTTTTCTTTTTTTTCCTAAGCAAACACTTTGCTATAACAATCGGAAAGAGGACGAATAGAAATATAAACATGTAATTCCAACTTACCGCATATATTAGAAATACACGATGACCAAAAACAGATATCTTTCGAAGATACTGCAGAAAGTAGGAAAACAACAAATTAGATATTTCTGGCACACAAACCAATTACAAAGAAAAGTCAGACATCATAACATTTATAGCAGAGACGAATTAAACTAAGATGATATTACAAAAGACATAAAACTCCTATAATTGAATACATATCTACAGTAGCTTCACCATACTTACAAGAGAAAAAATAATAACTAGTAATATCTGCACTGATCCAATCTCAAGACAGGTACCAACTAGTGGGAAACCATAGCTAAAAAAAGAAAGTCCAACAGCAGCAATAGTTGGGGACACAACAACTGGATTGATCAACCTGAAAAGAAAAAAGGCAAATGAACTGAGGTTTAGTTATTAGGTGTATAGTACAAAAGGCCTGACACTTAATGCAACAATTTAGAACATTATGTTTTGCACTCAACAAAGAAAGACACTGCATTTGTAAAACCAGCACTCATGCTATATGCTTTAGTCTAATATCATATAAATGCTACAAGCACAGTAATGACTCAAACAGATTCAACTGAAAATTTATGTTCCTCAAAAACTTTACAGCAGTAAAGCTATGGAAAATTCAGAAAATAGTTATTGACATTTTCCCGCGTTTAGCTTGATATAGATATTTAGTGATGCAAACAGCGAGAAGCCAATTTTATTTAATTTTATAAGTAAAGGTATTTCTATAATTTCATATTTTGGACATGAGTTATACTTTTGGTCCATTAGGGCTAATTTGGGTTTTATTATATTTTTAGTATTTTATTTGTGGATCTATTAGTTATCTAGTTTGGACTTACTAGTCCAAGTCTTATTAGTGTTAGGTTTTAATTTTCTATAAATACTAGTATAACCCTTTCCTTTGAAGGGGGAGAAAAACTAGTTTTATGAAAACTTTGCAGCAAATATACTTATTGAAAAAGGTTTGTGTGACGCAAACCTTCTCTAAACTGTGATGCCAAGAAAACCTGAAACTAGGTGTGATTGCTAGAACAATCTTCTTCTTATTATAATTTTCTTCTTAATTTCAATTATTTTAATCCAATTCCAGTAAATCTATAAATGAATTATGTTCTCGTCTTTCCCTAAAAATCCAGACCTCAAAACCCCAAACTACCCATCCATCAGATAACTTCTTAAATACAAAAATAAAAAAATAAAAACACTATAGTCTGATTACTGTTCAAAGCACAGTACGTTCCCTATTTTGTCTTCAAACCAAATCTGCTTCCTTATCCCATTACGAATATTAAGTTCTCCAATAATTCCAGATGTTTCCACCACAGAACCCCAACCCAAACAACCCTAATTTCTCTCAAACATTTTTGTCCTATATCAGTTTCATTATCAGAGCCCTTTGTCCTTCGTTATTTAGTGAGCAACAAACATATAGCTTCCAGGTCAACCCGCAAGAGAAACTCTCAAAGAGGCAGAAATAATCTCCCTCTTCTAACCACCAATTACCCTAGCTGTTCGCCAGAGACCCCCAGGCAATTGCCAGCCCTTATGTAACACATCAATTGGGAGAAGCTGGAGCTGGAGTGTGAAGATATCTGGTCTGTTAGAAGGCAGCTGAGAATTAGTTAGTAGTTATGATAGTTGCTTCTTGTATTGTATAAATAGGAGGGAAAGGGATGGGTTTGGGATGCTGAATGTAATTGGTTCTTTGGAACTTTGGAGGCTCTTGGCACCTCGAATGCCAAGGTTGTGGAGACTAGCCATCTCGAATCGGCTCTTTCAATAAAAGTTCATTCACCTTCTTCATCTCTTCTTCTTCATTTCTACATCTTTTCCATTTTCTCCATTTCATTCAAGTATTTCCTTAGGTGATAACAAGAGTGTTACACCTTATTGGCTTTTGGTAACCCTCAGCCAGCTGGGTGGCCCCTGTGGCCAAAGATCACCTTTGAATGTCAAAGTTACTGTTACGGGCCTGCGTTTGGGATTGTGTTTGTGAGTGAGTGATGTGTTTGGTGAGGGGCAAAGCCGCAGGATCGGTCTTCCTGGGTTTACCTATGGTGAAGGTGCTGAATGGATATGGGGTATTTGAGGTACCCCTACCTCCTACAACTTTAGAAGTCATTTGTTGGTAAATTTCGGCATGCTTTATTTCTCCTCAACACCCATTATTAATAGGGTGTAAACAAACATAGAAAGAATACAGAAATAACCTATTCTAGGGAAAGTATAATTCCCTTATTTGCTCTCCTATAAATCTGCTGCAAATCTGCTGCTAATTGGGAAATATAATCCCTTATTCTTAGGCTGCTATTGGGGGATAACAACCCCTTATTTCTAGGAACTTCCTAACCCAAAATCGTGCTCCCCAAGTACACGATTTCCTCCCTTACATTCCATATATGTCTCGGCCGCCACTAGGGTTTTGTTTCGCCTAGTATAGGTACGTAACAGTTACTAATGAAATATATAAGAAAACGAATCATCTCTTACCTATCAACAAAAAATAGAGAAATGCTTGGTTGTACACTCTCATCCCACTCCTATCCCACCCTTGTCTACGTGGACCAATAATATTGTTAAAAAAATAGGGTCCCACTATACTCTCTCTACTATCTCTCACATTATTAGTCCAAGTACACAAGGGTGGGATATTAGTGGGATGAGAGTGTACAACCAAGCATTTCTCCAAAAAATATATAAGAAAACGAATCATTTTCTTTCAAATGTTGTCCACTAAAAATATGTTCACCAAAAATTTATTATCTGCAAGGCAGACAGAGCCTTAGATAAACCATGACCTTTCCAAGAAAAGATTGGGAATAAAAGCACAATAAGATCTTCAAATTAGGGTGTGCCATCCCAATATTAAGATCGACATTAGAATGAGAAACCTTTAATGGACAAGAAGAAAGATCAAACAATATCTCTAAGCAATTACTCCTCCGCAAAAGTCATTTTAGAATAAAATATGCAAGCCAAGCTAACAAGTGGTCTCTAGACTACCTACAGCAAATTACTTTAATTCTATTAAATTCGACCATAAACATGAGTCACAATTTCTGTAGTAAGTTTTATATATATAAGTAAATTAGTCTTATTAAAAGGGCATAGGGGCGCAACCCAAGTATACAGGAAGTATGCAAGAGAGACCCAATTAGGAAAAAGAAAAAGAACAGAAATCTAGAAATTCTAGAAAAAAATTTGATGAGTATTTTTTTTTTTTTTTGATGAGTAAGAAATTCTAGAAAATTAGAAGAGTGAGAACTATTGTGAGCAGGCATCCTAACATAACGAGATCTAAACACAATTTCAGTAACAAGTATCCACAATTTAAAAGTAAAGCGGACTATTAGAGGGTTAGTTTCCCTTCGCCAACAGCCAGTTCATGGGAGTCCAACGTTTCTTCAGTGCACTCATGGAGTTATCAATGAATGTGGATCCTAAATCCATTAAAAAGGGTTTAGTAAATGATAGGAACCCAAGGGTTTCTATCGCTTGAAAATTAGAAAATAAAATAAAAAATGGACAAATCGACCGCTTGGATGTGATCCGACCTCCAATTAATACTTCAAGGGAATCAACCTCCAATTGTTGCACAAGGCAAGTGATGTTTTTAACTGATTGAATTGCCATACGGCATCTATATCATTTTTATAGAGATTATTGTAGCTTATTCTAGGAAAATAATTATTATAGAATAATGCCTAAAATATTATGCAATCATTATAATTATGGAAAATATTAGGAGAATATTAGGGCAAAATATTATGGGGATGTTTTGGGATCCTATCAGTAAAAGCTAATCAAAATAAGTTCTCAAGTTATATGAAGGATTTTATATTTCCACCAGCCCTTTAACAGGTCAAACTAACTCACTTTAAAGGCTGACTGCAGACATCACACAGGTTAGCTAACCAATTGATGCCAAAGGCTCACTTTTGCGAAACCAGAACTTCTCATGTATCCTAAAGGTTTTATGGACTCGAATGATGAAGTAAAAAATGACAAGAAAACCTGCATATGGTTCAAAGCCTTTCTTTGCCTTTTTTCCTATGCAATGGTTAGTTAGAATTGTTCGTTTTTACATTTAGGGTGCATTTGGGATTGCGGTTTCAATAAGTGCGATTTTAAAAAACACAATTTTTAACATAAACTTGGTAAAGACAAGGAAGAATAAGGCCAGTTTTGTGGTATGTGGCATCCACCAAAAGCCAACAGATATTTATCTCTAGTTATCCAGTTTATGTTAAAGAGCTTATTCTATACACTAAACAAAATTATATTGTACCCAGAGGAAATTAGATTTAATTTTGATTCATGAATGCACATATTGCCTTGTGGGATTTTCTCTCTTCTTGTCTTTATTCTCCCTTTCTGTGCTACTTTTCACTATACTGTTCATACAGCACTGACTGCCGCAAATTTCACCTTGTTCTTCTCCTTTTCAAACCCAAGTCATAGCCCTTCTCTTTACACTTTAAAACCTAGAAAACCTAAGTTCTCCCACATTTTTAGCCAACAAATAGTCCATCATTTCAAACCTAAATTATGTCAACTAGCTGACCCCATAAAATTTCAGCAATCAGCGTTCTTCAAGTTTTAGCACTGTTTGTCTTTACACTCAATCCTTCCACAGTCTAATTCAATCTACAAACCATAAGCCCCTTCTTCTAAAATCCCTAGCCCTAATCCCATAAGTTTCAAACCTAATGACTCACCATACAAACAATAAAAGGTGGGGGTCACCTAATCCACATAACCCGACATCACCCAAGTCACCCAATGCTAATAGTTTGCACCCTAAGTTGGCCTAATCACACACTAAATCAAACCAAAAAGAATCCACTTAATAAAGCCACAATGGATCAAATAAAGCAACAGCATTTTTTTGCCCACAAGTTAACCAAGCCAACAAACCAACGGGAAGCCCAATCCACAAACTCAAGAAGTCAAAGCCTTGGTTTACTCAATCAGCTCGCAGGTTTCTAGTGTAACTTATCCATATTGAATGGGTTTTCAATTCAGCATGCAAATTTTAAGTCAGTCATTTATAACACTCTCGCCTACACTCTTCTTAACAACAGGAAGACTTAATCCCCTTTAATACACAAGAAATACATATGTTATAGTTTATTTCACAATTCACCAACACCCTTCTTAAACTACATAGACTTTATCCATTTAAGCATGGAGAATGTGAGATAGATGACAATATGGTAACAAAGCATACCCTATAGAGCCTTGTTTAATGTGGTGCATTTGGAAAGAAAGGAAAAGGGAATACTCGAAGTTTCGAAGTTTGTGAGAAGATGAGTTCTAAGCTACAGCTGTGTTTCCTTAAAATCAAACTTGGAGTGATTCTCTATTAACGCCCTCCTCAATATCTCTATCTTTGTAGATTTTGCTCTCTTTCCTCGTTTTTATCTTGTTGGGTGTTTTTCTCTTATAACTTCATGTGTACTTAGGTTACGCCCCTTACACTTTTAATGAATATGCTTTACTTGAAAAAAAAAAAAAAACACACCCTATAGAGTATACTAGTCTACTGTATCAGTTTTACGATCTATATAATTGAATTGTGAGGGGAAGAGAGGTAACTTTCCCCCCTTTTGATAAACTCTAATCTTAACATGGTATCAGAACTTTACCATCATCACCAACCATTCTCCATCTTCTCTTCCATATACCTTGCGATCAACTCTTGCAACCCCATTACAGGTTTACTTTACTCATCTGCAGCCACCGGCTCCTATGCCACCACCATCTTCCTTACCATTTGTGGATCCAATATCAACCGTTGCATCAAAATCTGTCTATTGCTCTCCAAAAACATACATGCTCTTGTGACACTAAACATCTTATAAATTACTTTGTATCTTCCCATTCTTTATCTTCTTCCTTTTTCAGTTTGAGCGCTGCTAGGGGTATTATAGCTTTTCCTACAAGCCCTTGACGTGGCACCAGTACTAATGATGCCAATCATTTCACTGCCACTGCCTTCCATAGAGACCCATGGCCTAGCCATAGGTGCCACTCTATGGGTCTCTAACCATTGAGACCCATGGCCTGGTTGTGGGTCTGTGAGCATTGAGCTAACGTGGTTGAATATGGGGATGTGGGAAAAAAGGGTTAGGGCTGTGTGGTGAATCTAGGACTAACGTGGTAACTGTCACGTGGATCACCATGTTAGTTTGTAAGGGGCTTGTAATAAAAGTTTTAGTACCTCAAACATTTTCCTTCCAGTTTAACTCTCAGTTCACTTCTATCTCTAATCATGAGATGGTAAAGGATGCACTATCTAATCTATATTGGAAGAAAGGTATGGAAATGGAAATTGATGCTCTCCACCATAATTTTTTTTGATAAGTAAAAATTAAGGGGTGTTGGTTTCAAGGATTTTCATGGGCTGAAGCTCTTAAAGGTTTCTGGGTGTTTTTTAGTAAGCAATCAATTGGGTGCAAATGGGTGTACACTGTTAAAGTTAATTTGGATGGTTTTGTTGAGCTTTTGAAGGCACGGTTGGTTGCTAAACAATACACACGATCCTATAGAATTGATTATAATGAGACACTTTCACTGGCGGCCAAGATCTCTTCTATCTGGGTGTATTGCTCTTGCCGCTAATCCTGGCCGGCCTTTGTTGTAGTTGGATGTTAAAATGTTTTCCTTCATGGTGACTTCCTGGAGGAAGTCTACATGGAGCAACTACCTAGATTTATTGCTCAAGGGGAGTATCAAGATTTTATCAACAAGTTAAGAAGGCTCTATACAACTTGAAACAATTGCCAAAAGCATGATATTGTTACATCCAGGTAGAGCTCAAGGGGAGTATCAAGATAGTATCAACAAGTTAAGAGGGCTCTATACAAGTTAAAACAATTACCAAAAGCATGATATTGTTACATCCAAGTAGAAAAGGTTTTGCAGCACATGTTTCAAATCAAAGACTTAAGCAAACTTTGATACTTTCTTGGTATTAAAGTCGCTCGGTCTAAAAAGGGTACTTTAGTTTGTTGGGAAAACTGATATCCCAACTCAATATGTTCCCATGGACCAGAATCACAAATTTGTGAAGGATGAGGAATTATTTGAAGGCCCTGGTAGAAATCATTGACTAGTTCGAAAGCTGAATTATCTTACCTATTACTAGACCAGATATCTCCTTTTTTTTTTTCTTTTTCCAGATATCTCATATGCAATCAATGTCGTGAGTATGTCCTTAGAAGCTCCTAGAATTCCACATTAAGATGTTGTTACTCGTATCATCCATTAAGTGAACCCCTAGTCTTGAACCAATTTATAGGTTGAATGGGCATCTTAGAATAGAAGGCTTCACTTATGTTGATTGGGCAGGCTCTCCTTCATATAGAAAACTACTTCTGTGTATTATTCATTTTTGGAAAGTAATTTCGCTACATGGGAGAGTAAGACACAGACGGTAGTAGCACAATCTAGCGCAAAAGCCAACTATAGGGAAATTAATCATACCGTTAGTGAGTTAACATGGTAACAACATCTTGTGATAATGAAGCCGCTATTCATATCGCCTCAAATCTTATATTTCATGAGTAGACCAAGTACATTAAAATTGATTGTCACTTCATTCAGGATAAGACATTGACAGTTATGAAGTCTGAAGATCAACTTGCACACATGTTCACAAAGTCTTCAGATTGTAGTCAATAAGAATTTATTTGTTCCAAGTTGGACTTATATTATATATATATGCTCGAGTTTGAAAAGGGATTGTGAGAATATGAGATGGATGGCATTATGATAACAAAGTATAACCTAATGGGAGCACTAGTCTATTGTATGATTTTAACAATTTATATAATTGAACCATCTTTTTGATAAGTAATCGACAATATCAATAAAAGCGTAAGGGGCCCCTAAGTACATAGAAAGTATACAAAATGAAACACCTAGCTAGAAGGAGAAAAAGAATAAGGAAATCACTATAACTAATTGCCAAAGGAGACACATAAGCAATTGTCTACAGATACAAAGTTTTGAAGAATAAAGATTTAATCTCCTCCAAAGTCCTCTCCCGGTCCTCAAAACTTTTGGCATTCCTTTCCCTCAATAAACACCATAAAAAGAACGTAGGCACCATCTTCCACACAGCAGCACTCCACGGATTGCAAGAAGTCCACCAAGTATACAGATTGACTACACGTCTAGGCATAGCCCAAGGCAGTCCAAAACAACTGAAAAAGGCAATCAAAATGGCATAAGCCAAATCACAGTGAAAAAAAAGATGGACAACGAAACTCCCCATTCCTCTTACACATGCAATATATGCCCACCACAATGACGTGCCGCTTTCTAAGGTTATCCATAGTAAGGATCTTACCTAGAGATGCTGACCATGCAAAAAAGGCTACTTACAAAAAAGCCTGAGTCCGCCACACACTTTTCCAAGGGAAGTGACATCTTTCACCATAAACCAATAAGCAATAGAAGGATTTAACCTTAAACAACCCCTTTTTGGAGGAGACCCACCCCAATTTATCTTCACTTCCTCGTTTCACTCTAACTGAGTACAACATCCAGAAAAATGAGGCAAATACATCCACCTCCCAATCATTAGCCGTTTTAGCAAAGCTTACATCTACTGGTTGGAACCACCATGAAACTCCAAGTGAGCCGCAACAAAGGTATCCTCTGCACAAGCAATACCAAATAAATCTGGAAAAGCCTCCTTTAAGGCCACATCCCCACACCACTGATCATGCCAAAACTTCAATTTATATAATTGAACCATGAGAGGTAGAGAGATAACTTTTCCTCTCTTTTGATAAACCCTAATCTTAACAAAGCAATCAAGTTACTCAAAGACTACACTATGTTACATTGGAAGTATCACACTCAAATCCTGTGACATGAATGGTACAGACATGGGTCAACGACCCACAAAACCAAGTCAAAAGTATTCCTCAATTGAAAAATGGCTTGCTATGATGAGTGTTTGCAATCTAGAGAAGCACCCATTTTGCAACCTTTTCAGATAAACTTGATATCCAATTCAACATTCGTCACACAACTCACAAAAGGACGTTTATGGCCATTAGACCAAGAGTGAATGGGTAAAACTATAATCTTAGATCCCAATGGAAACTATCCCTCATATTTTAAGCTCACGTGTGATCAACATATTTTTTTTTTTTATAAGTAATAAGCTCATGTGTGATCAACATAATTGGTTAAATGAATATACCAAAATATCAGAAACAGTTACCAACAAACGACTCACAGCTTTAAGCAATTAGTTCATCAATACAATTAAAGCAACGTATCCTAATCCCACTTCAAGCTTCCAACAGTTACTGATTCTTGCTTAGTAAATGGAATGGCAAGCATTTGCTAACAATGAATTATCAAAGGTCAAGAGCTATAAAGATGCTGGAATCATACCTCAATAATACAGACATAAGTCCACTATATCCAAGTATTGCTTGAAAAGCTGAACCTATGATTATAGCCCCCTGTAGCTCCTTCATAATATGCTTAAATTTCTGCATGTTAAATGATTCTCTCAAGTCTTTCAAAAATTCAACAGAGTAAAAGTGCTTGCTCTAATTTAAGATCATTTTAGCGAAAATAAAGGAACCAGCATGTAGAAAAAAATTTGAAAAAAGAAATTGAATTGCAAAATAAATGGAATGGTAAAGATGTTTTTTGGTAGTTAGGCTGCTAAATGTACTACAACTAAGCATGTCCATATAATTGCATGTTTATAGATCACAGGTGATGAGTTACTAAATACTTTTGAGGCACATTTATTTGATTGTTAACTAGAGATAGTCACATAGCATTTGTAACAACTTGAGCATTACTGATTAGCTTATACCATCTAAATAAATGCTAAACAAAGAAGTTAGGAAAAGTTTGATGATGATTCCATTAGTTAATAACACTTTTCAGCTTATTTTTTGTGCAAACACTTAAAGCATTTTACCATGTAGTGTGGACTATTAAATCTTAAATAGTTGGTGAACATGATTGATTCACTGAGAGAGAAAGAGACGGAGATTCTCTAAAATGGCTACTGTTTTCTTCTTGTTATTGAGGACAGCTTTGTAATTGATTGAGATATAAAAATAATTTCTCTTTGTCCTTGTTCAGTCATTGAACCCTCTTGACAAATGCCAACAGATCTAGAAACATCCAATTTGCACCATCAGGCTCTGAAAACAGTATGATTTAAACATTTAAGTAGAGGTATCCAGACATTAAGAAACAAGCTGAGCAAACATCTGTGACATAGCAGAATACAGGTAGGCCTATGCTGTAGCCATCAGTAAATTATTCTATATCCTTTGTTGTGATTCAACTAGATGAGTTTATGAATTCATTCTATCTATCCACCAATTTGATAATGTATACATGCATAAATATACATGTATTGTATATGTGTATGTGTGTGTGTGTATATAGCTAGATAATATAATGGGACTAAATGGTGACGAACATAAAAGGACAGTGATGAACTTCTATATTTAACTACACCAAAGCATGATAAGAGGAGCTTACATTTCCATTGACTCCTTGAAACTCTGGGGAATTGATTATTGCCAACACAGGAGCCAGGAAAACAAACGATGGACCCTGTATCAAGGGCAACCTTGACCCAAAAGACGTATGCAGAAGTGTGGTTACTCCCGACACAAAGAGCACCGTTGATACCACATTTGAAGTATCCTCCTAAAACCCACTAAATCCAATCAGACCAAGCAACCCACAAAAATCTTTACTTTTCTTACTAAACAAATAAATATTATAGAAGTTGTAGAAGTTGTAGCTACTCACATAAGTTCCACCCATTGCAGGAACAATTACCAGCGGAATGAGAATCAACGAACCCAAAATCGAAATATAATGCTGGAACCCATATAGACCAATGGGAACTGAAAATTTGTAGAAACAAAAATAAGCCAATACAACATATCCATGCACTCGAAAAAAAATAATCACCTTTGTTTTCTACTTCAACAACTTGTAACTACCACCAATAAACCAATAAAAAGATAATTCGTTTCATAATTATCCATAAACTATATAAAAATCACTTATTTTCTCTCAAAATATCGAATTACGACAATAAGCGAGGAGAAACCACACCCACCCACCCCCCCAAAAAAAAAATAATAATAATAAATAGTAAAAAATAAATTCAAAAAAAAATAACACATTTTATCTATGAATATCAAATATAGTAAAGCAGACCTGAGACCAGTAAACAAACAAGTAGGAGACTCACCAAGACCAGGGCTATCTCTGAGCTCATACTTCATATGCGCGTGCCTACCCACAAAATCATCATCATCCACACTCTGTGGCAACACATCAACCACTTCCTCGCTCCTCACCGGCCTCCGCGACGCCTGGTCCGTGGGCCCGCCCTGGGCCTGACCGTTCTGGCCCGAGCTCTTCGGCGGCCCATCCGAGTCCCTCCGTTTCTTCACCGTCCGATCCTTATCCGTCTGCGGCGGGGTCGGAACAACCTTCTCGCTCTCCCGCTCACCGTTCACGGCCCGAGGCCGACCCGCTTCGAGATCCGGCTGCGCCGTGTCGGGCTCTCTGGCCTTTGGCTGCGGCGGTTGAGGCGAAGGAGCTACAACCTGGCCGGAATCGCTGGCATTGGTCTCGCCGGAGAACTTTGGCCGGAACCCGGTCCGCTTGGCCCACGAAGAAGGCGGCATTGCAGATGACTCCGGCACCGGCGGCCACGGACCTGGACGTTCGCGGGTTTTCGGGTCGGAGTTCGACATTTTGACAACGAAAACCAGTGGTATCTATCGCATAGCTCAACAACAATGCGAACGCAGTTACGCAGATCTGATCTCTCCGGTTAGAGCTTCGAGTTAGTGCACAAAGTCCAACGAATGAAGCTCCAAGATTTTCCACAACCTAGAGCTAGAGAGAGAGTTGGGGTGTGAGAGTTAGTGCAGAGAGAGAGAGAGAGTGAGAGTAAAAGCCAAAAGGTAGACTACAAGTTAGTGGTGGAGGTGCTAAAACCGCGTCTTATTTATTTATTTATTTATTTAGTTTACTTTCTATTTTTGTTTTTAAAATTAATGTCTTTCTGGCTTTTCCAAAATAATTGGAAAAATGTGGCTGATTTATGATTTTAATATTTTATGTTGCTGCATATGTTTCTCTGTATAACTATTTAAAAAAAAAAAAAAAAATCTAACCAGAATTTGGTTGGATTTTGTCAAAAATTAAAAAAAAAAAAAAAAAATTATTCTCAATATTATAAAGACAATAAATACTTGACCTTTGATGAAATATGTTTTAGCCGGTCTTGACCAGTTTTTTTTTTTTTCTTTTTTAATACATGAGAAGACAGATTACAACCAAAAAAAAAATTAAAAAAAAAAAAACACAATAAAAGTTGGACAACCTAAAAATAAACTTAAGAACGAAATTACGCGAGGACAATATTTCTGAAAATGCGAACCCTTTAACTTGAGACACAAATGCTATAAAATTAGGGTCACCATTAAATATGATTTGAAAAGTATATTAAGTTATAAGAACCCAAACACCATAACAGATAGAAACATAAGAGAGGAAAATAACAAATAAACTCAAAAATAAAATTAATGCCTTGACCTGTTTTTAGCCGGTCTACTTCTTACTTCACAACTTTTTGAGCTTCTGCACATTTTTAATTAATTTATTCCTTGAGTTTTTATAATAACTCTTTTATTAAGTTTTTCAGATTTTTCATTTCATTCCTTTGTCCAAAGCTGATTTGTTGGCATTATTTCCGTTGAGGGATGCTAGGTGTACCAAATTCTTTTACCAAAAGATGAGTACCAAATGATGTGGAACTTATTCATTGGAGATGATCAAAAAAATTAATAAAAAGAAATGCTACAAGTACCCATGAATAAACTCCACATCATTTGGTACCCATCTTTTGGTAAAAGAATTTGGTACCCCTATCATTTCTCATTTCCGTTAAATGTCCCGTAATAGTTTTGCCACATGGCGTGGATAAAAATCAATTTTTCTTACTACATTTTAAAATAACACCCCAAAAAATAAAATGTGGAGTCCCCGTCAACCCGTCAACCTCCCTGCCAAGCACCACCCCATCTGTTGTTTTCTTTCAGTTTTTGGTTTTTTTAATATAATAAAATATTAATTATTTAACACGTGGCATATAACATGGCAAAATTGCTTTTAAGTCGCTTAGTTAATTTTGGATGGAAAGAGTAAAGCAAAAAATACAAAAAAAAAAAAAAAAAAAAAAATCCTAAGAAATTAAAATGAAATTTTAAAAACTTGAATCGTGCAGAAAAACCTGAGGAGTTATAATGAAATTCCCATAATATTTTGTGAATAATTAATAATTTTTAGGGCTCGTTTGGATGTATAACTTTTTTTTATTATTATTTTTAAGGTGTCTATTAGTTGCAAAAGGTACCTTGTAGTACAGTCATACTTTGGCACAGTAAAAAATGGACCATTGGCTCATGCCTTACATTCAAAACAAGATGAAGAAAGTTGGTTTTATGTTATTTTATGTTATTTTATAGCTATGGTCTTTCTTACCGTTGGATAGGCAGGTACAATGAACAAAATATTCGTTGCAGAGAAAATTCAACAAATAAAAGAAAAAAGTTTTTTTCAGTTCATTATCAAATTATAGCAACTTTTTACAAGTTGCAACGGTCAACATTTTTACGTGTCCAGTCCAGCCAAATTGACGATAAATAATGACCGTTAAATGCTGTTTTCTTGGATGTCCCTGAAAATGACATTAATGCTTTTATTTCTTAAATTTTTTACTTTCTGTCTTTTATTTTTTCTAATTAAAAATATTAGCAAAAGATTCAAACAGAAAATATTTTTAAAAATTATGAAAACTATTTTTATATTTATGTCATGTCAAAATATTTTTCAAATCAAAAACCAACAACAACAACAATAATAAAAAAAAAAAAACCTCAAAACACATTAACAGACGAGGGGGATTTTAAATTGAGTAATAGTATTTAGTAAATTAATATATGATTGTCATATAATTTAATAATTTGACAGTAAAAATCAATCATTAGATCAATATTTATTTTAAAAAATTAATTATTTTTACTACCACATTATTTCAGTTATATAATAATATACTAAATAGTACTATTTTTTTTTTACCTCAGGAGAAGATAATTTAATCCATGAATGTTTATTAAATTAATAATAATAATAAAAAAGACAGTGATAGCAAAACATATGCTATACAGCACATGAAAATAAGATAAAATAAAACAACTAGGGTGACTAGATGGGGCCACGAGCTATGGCCCTATAGGGGTGACATGAGCCGCAACAAGTATTTCGGTGAAAAATATAAAGTCTGATTTGATATGAACAGGTATTATGGTACTCTTCCATCACAACCAATAAAATCACGAATTAAAACATGTAATACGTTATAAGTCCAACACATCCCATGCATGTCAATAAACCATAATTAGTCTGTTGACACACACACATGAGTTTAATGGACTGAGATTCACGATTATTAGCTGTCCAAATAGGTACGTAACTAATGTGAGATGATTGGCATAGTGGGTTTGGCCCAAAGTCTTTCAAATTAAAGTTATGGTTTATTTTCAGTGTCTATTTAAATGTTCTTTGTATTTTTATGGTGATAAATTATGATTTATGAAATGTTATTTCTCTTCTTCTTTTTGTGGTGATATTCTACCAAGACCAATAAGACTTTGGTCCAACTCTTATTACCGTTATTTTTGCGAGATTCTAAATAAATGTAATTTATTTTTTCTTCATTTATTTTGAGAAAACTCCCTTGCGTCCGGCGCTAATAACATATAGGAGATTTATTTATTTGTTTGGATAGATAGCAGAGACGGAGGGAGGGGGGGCTGGCAGGGCCCATGGCCCCCCCCAATTTCCTTGAAAAAAAAAATTCTTAGGTTAAAAAAAAAAAAAATTCAAAAAAAAAAATTATAAGCTAAAAAATTAAAAATTTAGCCTATTAGCCCCTACCAATAATTTTATTTTACCACCGGCCCCTGCCCATAAGAACTTCTGGCTCCGTCCCTAATAGATAGTCAAACAACCTAACATTTATTTGAGTAGACGAGTCTTGTAGATGCTATTTTATATAGGCTGTCCACATTGTAATTTGAACAATTAATTGTTATAAATTTCAGTATGAAATGAATAGCATCCATGAAAAATGTTTAGAGTACTACAAATTTTAAGATAATTCGATAATTCTTTTATAAAAATTCATATTACAGTTTAGATGAAAAAATTTAAAACAGTAAAAATTGATGAGTAAATTTAACTATTTAGTTGTTGATAACAAGTATTTTAGGCAGAATTATTACATAATTTATAAAAATAAAATAAAATAATAAAATTATAGTATTGCCTAGTCCTAACACCAATCTAACACGGTGATGTGGGTTTAATGTCAAAGGTATATATAGTTGAAAAGACAGAAAGCTAACTCCCCTCTACTTTATTGAAGTTAATTATTAAAGAAAGTTTTGCATCAATTGCCTTTCTGCTACGTAATATGATGAAACAGTAAAGAGGTTAACAGTAAAGTCACTGTTTGAGGCGCTGCCCGAATAATTAGAGCATGCAATTCAACAAATATACCCCACGTAACGTACGTCTCTCTCTCTCTCTCTCTGCAAGAAATTCCCCTTTCTCATATTTCAGTCATGCTCTTCTCTCCTCTCCTCTCCTCTCCTCTCCTCTCCCCCACTACAAGTCTACAACCTTCATGTTTTATTTGCTACTTTTTTCTTTTCTTTTCTTCGTTAGTTTTTCTAATTTTTTGTTTTTGTTTGAGCTATTAGAGGTTAGATATAATAAAAACTCACAACTTCTATCTCCCACGCACCGATGCATGCCGTTTCTTCTACCGTTGATCGCCGCTCAACCATCTTCCATCGCGTGTGGGTTGCACTCGTCGTCACTCCTTTTAATTTCGAGTAGCAAATCCCATTCAACACAATACATATAGCTCTCTTCATTTGTAAAAGCCATTTTGATCAACCAGAAATTCCAGATCTGGATATGAACTTAAAATATATATGATCTTGGTTGTTCTCTACTTCACTGCCCCATATGCTACTGTCTCCTCCACCACTGTATAGTTTCTCCAACTCCCTCATAAATTGGTTATAAGCTAAGCTAATAAAATGGGTTCCCTTTGGGTTGGTCAAAGTACTCATCAACTATGAAAATGTGATTTAATCATGCACCCCCTTAATTAATTGAGGCCTTGAGGGATAACCGAGCTACCTCTATAGCAGCCATTCTCATATCTGTGGGAGTGGTTCGACTACTATCCTTGACCAATTTAGAGATGGTCAAACCGTCCTCACAACCCTTTGGAAGTTGATAAAATGAGTGGTTCAACCACCCATCTAGACCATTTAAAGGGTGGTTCAATCACCCCTTCAGCATTTAAAGGGCGATGCAAAAAAAAAAACTTTCAATAATCTTTAGGGATAATTTGGGTAGTTCAAATAAAAAAAAAAAGTCACTCATGCGTCGTGTGTTACATTTTTGGGTTAAATACACTTGATCCCATGTGATTTAAAGACTTTATTTCGTTGCATCATACTTCATTTCGTTTCACAGATGGTACATTGTTTATGTCTAAAGACAGATATAGTATTTCTGTCTATTTTCCGTCTAAAAACTGAGCGGAGTCCACGTTGCTAGCCTTAAAAAAATGACACGTGTCCCTATGCCTAATTAAAAATTAAAAACTTCTAAAAATTATAACTTTTAAAAATTTAAAAATAAAAAAGGGGGGTGGTGTTGACGTAGACTTTCGTAATTTTTTTGAAGGAAGTACCATGGAAAAAAAAAAAATTAAGTCTTTAAATCACATGGGACAAAAATGATATTTAACCCTACATTCTTTGTTCATTTTATCACTAAATGCTAATCAAATGTGTAACTTGTAAACGATTGATAGTTAGAAGAAGTTACGTGTCACTTTTTACACTTTAATGGTCTTAGTGCCAATAAAGAAATAATAGTTTAAGGTGTGCTCATTAAGTTTATTTTTCACAAATTTAACTTGTTTATCTCTATCTCTAGAGTTAGCAAAATCTGAAAAGGAGACAATTGAAAAAGATATAATGAAATAAAACAAAAGGCAAGGGCTCTTAGAAAAAGAAAACCCGGTAGTTCCGTGTGATGGGATCACCCCGCGTCTCCACAAATCAAGCAAAATTGATGAAACGAAGTTCAAAGGAAGGAGGTTTTGCAAGCTGGATTGAGTTGTGCATACCAACGCAGATACCCCCCCCGCATTTGGGAAAGCAACCGTTAACTTTGGCTTCAAGTTTTGTACGTTTACCAAAACACCAACTAGCCGTTTGACGACGAAAGCGACGTGTCTGAAACGTTGGTGTAAAACGACACTGCCCTATCTATTACGCTGCCCACTGATTTCTGCCATTTATACATAATATCTAGGGTTAAATATATTTTAATCCCCAAACTACCATCTTTTCTCCGGATGGCCCCCCAAACTACCAATGCTTAGATTCTAGCCCCCCAAATTACCACTTTCTGATTTTTTGGCCCCATCCGTCTATTTATGCCGTTAATTCTAACAGAAATTGGACAAAAATCCGAAAATACCCCTCCCTTAACCGTGGGAATTTCAAAGTGTATGAGGGATATTTTTGAGTTTCTGTTTAAAATTGACGGCATAAATGGACGGATGGGGCTAAAAAATCAGAAAGTGGTAGTTTGGAGGGCCAGAATCTAAGCATTGGTAGTTTTGGGGCCATCCGGAGAAAGGGTGGTAGTTTGGAAGGCTAAAATATATTTAACCCTAATATCTAAAATTATTACAACAATTATGAATTTTGGTAATATATATATATGGATCATGTGAAACTCTGAATTTTTATTTTTATTTTTTTAAGGCTAGGCCCAAAGCATAAGGCCCAATTGAAATAAAGGCTCATTCTCTCTTAAAAGTCCAAAGAAGGATTACAGAGCCTAAGATTAAAAAAAAAAAAGAAGGAAAAAAAAAAGAGGTGGTACACTTACCAAATATTTTTCTCAAAAGTTCATTCCCAAACAAACAATTATAGATGAAGTTTACTATTTTAGAAAATGTGTCACTATTTTATAGGATGATGGCACATCATTATAAGATGATGACACACCATTTGGGAACTATTTTTTTTTTTAAAATAAATGAAAAATAAAGCATTTTTCAAAAATATATTATCTCAATAAAAACTTTATCTATTCGAGACATGATTCTTGTACAACTATTGTGTAAGATTTAAGAGAAATAGATAGGTCCCGCATGGTGGATTCCACCACATGAATCTCATGTGGGACCGACTACGTGTCTATTGTCTCTTGCACAACAGTTGTGACTGTTGTGCAAGAGACAATTCTGTTGTAGAAAACGATATTTATCATCTATACAAGCGTATAGTTTGGCCTAGGTTGGGCCGGTTGTTCTTCTCTCTCCTTCAAGTTGTGGATCATAATGTAAAAGTATTTTCAATGGCCATTTTCATATTTAGGTTAAAATGGCTAACCAATTTACTAAAAGGTCACTCCATTCCAAATGTAAAAGCTCCTGCTGAGATTGAGCTTTTCCCAAGCTCATGTTATGTTACAGTCTTCATAGAAGCCCAGTAGGTCTGTAGATAAATCCGACAGACTGCTTTTTGCAGTGTATTTTTTGTATGCTAATCAAATTTCCTTCTGTTTGTTTGGTAAAGACATGTACAGAATAGAGTAGTGGATTGTTAATTTTAAAATTAGTAAAAAGTGATGATGTGATATAAGTAAAAAGAATTTATATAGAAAAGTGGAATTTTTTTGTATTGTAGTGAATTTTTTTTATTTGATTAGTAATAAAAAATCATTGATGTGATATAAAAAGTAAAAATGTTTTGATGTTGACTGGTATTAAAAAATATGAAAAAGTGAAAAAAAGAAAAAAGAAAAAGTACATAAACAGTAGTCAGCACTATTATGTTCCGTTCTAGTGCTTGGCAAACAAGACTCTTATTCTTATTTCGGCGGAGGGAAGAGGAGAGGGGATAGTGCTTTTTCCCTTTTCCCCTTTTATATGCTGTAATGTAATTGATTGTACTAAATCTGATTAGATTTATACAATTTCATACAACAATTATAACATTTAACTTGGGGTGCAATTAGGGTCGATAGATTTTGACATTACATATAATTTGATGCAAATTTAACATGAATTTAGTAGATTAAGGTTAAAGGATTTGATCCATTTAATTAAATAAATACGATGAATAATCTTTCGTCCATGAACCATCGGGAAGCTAATTGTCGGCAATCTTAGAGTATCAAATGAAACATATGTAACAAATGAAAAATTGTTGTTAATGATTTATTTTTTTTAATTTTAAAAACTGAAATTAACAAACAAGGCGCAAAGGAGGCTAAGAGGAGAGAAGCTTTGAAGCGAATTTATTTTTGTTTTTAAAACAAATTTATATGCAAATTTACGATTCAGTTATATAATTTTTTTTTTTTTTTTTAAAAAAATACCTTTTTTTTTCTTCACAAAATTTAAACTCGGTAGTCGGTACAAATTTCAAGCATCCAAAACAACGGTAACCACACAAATTTCAAGCATCCAAAACACCCAAAACATTTAAAATTTAAAATTTAAAACTTAAAAAAATTCATACGATTAGAAACAACGGTAACCTCTTGATTCTTAGCACGTGTCATTTCCTCACCGTCTCCTTCCTCCTATACGATTAGAAACAACGGTAACCATTCAAAATTGTTAACGCTCATGAACTTCCACAGACACTTAAAAGTTCAAACCAAAGATACTTCCAAATGATTTCGATCGCCCACCCTCTCGTCCTCCACAACCGTCTTCTCCTCCCCAACAGAAACCCTAGCTTCTTCCCTTCCACTACCAGACCGGGCCCTAGCTTCACAATCCGATCCTCCTCCACTGTCCGAGAGAGAGAGGTAGGCTCGGAGCTTTACGCTTCGGCTCCGTTTCCCCCGATAAAGGTCGCGAAGAGAGTGGTCCTGGTGAGGCATGGCCAGAGCACGTGGAACGAGGAGGGTCGAATCCAAGGCAGCTCCGACTTCTCGGTCCTCACCAGTAAAGGTGAGGCTCAGGCCGATACATCGCGCCAGATGCTCATCGACGACGCCTTCGATGCCTGCTTCTCCAGGTTCACTTTTGTTGCTTCTCAAAACATATTTCGCTACCATTTTTTCTTGCTCAAACCTGCAATAAAGCATTTAATAATGACACTTAAATACTACCCAAAAGTAATTTAATTGAATGCCTTTTTGGGGAAACTCCGCTTATCCCTTAATCTACCATCTGCCATTCAATTTACAATGTTTACAATGTTTCCAATTTTCAATCTTATTAATATACCTTACTAATCTGGTTGCAACCTTTTCGCCCAAAATAATAAAAATATTCTGCATAAATAAATAAAGACAAAAAGTTTAGAAAAATAAAAAGAAAAAATTTAAAATAGACGGAAGTGATTTTCTATTTTTTTTTTTCTTAAAAATAAAATTTTTCATCATGATAGTTTTATTATTTTGGGTCGTGTTGCTACTTAGCAAATTGAAAAATTGAAGGCATATTATAAATTACGTGGTAAACTGAGGGGTAAACGTAGTTTTTTTTTAAAAATAGTACTGATATTCTTATTTCACTCTTCGTAGTTTGAATTTTGGGGATATTAAGTAATTGAATAACTCGATCCCTTAGTTTGTAGTTTGTGAAAATTACTTGGCTAAGGTGGGCTTTTTGTTTCAGCCCCTTGATACGATCGAAAAGAACGGCTGAGATCATATGGGGGGCTCGCGAGGACGATATAATTACTGATTCTGATTTGAGAGAAATCGACTTGTACTCATTCCAAGTTAGTTTGTTTTTACAATATTCCTTCCCTCTTTTATTATTTTAGTTTTGGTTGAATGTGATTTGAAAATTGGGTGAATTGGATACTGCATTATGGTTGCTGAGTTTATTGGTGGAATGTAGGGCCTCTTGAAGCATGAGGGGAAAGCAAAGTTTGGTGCAGCTTTTCGACAATGGCAATTAGATGCTGCCAATTTCAACATAGATGGTCATTATCCAGTGAGAGAGTTGTGGGCGCGTGCTAGAAGCTGTTGGGATAAAATCCTAGCCCATGAAAGCAAGTCTGTTCTTGTGGTTGCACACAATGCTGTTAATCAGGCTCTCGTTGCAACAGCCATTGGTACTATTTCCTTCCTCTTCTGTAACTTGATGTCTACATGTGCAAGGTGTGATTTTGAATGTAGTTTCTCTCTTTTTCCAAAATCAGGTTTGGGAACAGAGTATTTTAGGATTTTACTTCAGAGCAATTGTGGTGTTAGCGTGCTGGATTTTACCCCTCGACCTGAGGGTGGGTCACCATTAATTTGTCTAAATCGTTTAAATCAGGTATATGACATCTCTTTTGATAGAAATTAATGGGCAACTATATATATATGTGCGCGTGTATATATATATATATATATATATATATATATATATATATATTATTATTTGTTCGCACTATAATGTTGAAGATAGTGTCAGTAAAATTTAGGTAATGCTTCTGGGCCCGAGCCAGTGAAGCGTGTAAAGACCCAAAATCTGCATTTTGTTTTTGAGCCAATATAGTTGAATGGATGCCATTTTCAGGGCATAAATTGAACTTGTTCCATTGGAAGGCTTATTTGTTCAGAACTCTATGATTATCACTTCAAGGAGCTCTCTCTCTCTCTCTCTTTCTCCCTTGCTTGTTTATCATTTGGAAAACCAAGTACTCACAAAAGTTAATCCAGTTCATTTGAAATACTGCTTTTCCTTATGCAAAACTTAGTCAGAGAAATATTACTCAGATGCAGCTATAACTGAAACAACTATCATAATTCATACCACCCAGATGCTGCTTCAACCAAAATAATATAGTTTGATAATCCGTGTGCTTGGATGAGGACATAAGCTTTGTGCAGTTTTGAATTTTTTAATTCTGTTCAGCATATTTATCGACGTGTAGTCTTGAGCCCTTGTAATAGTATCTTTTGCTTATTCATACATGTATAATCTGGTAAGTGACACAAATAAAATATTCTATAAAGAGGTAAGTGGGCAGGTATAAGCCATTTATTTGAGGTTTCTCTGGGATTGTGCTTGTATAAAAAAGTTAATAATCAAATGTATTTAGATTTGACATTGCAAAAACCCCAGAACAAATTACTATTTTTGGTAATTTTAGTTGTAATTTGGGTTTTGTGACATATTATATGAACTTGAAGAGGTGGTACTAGTATTTTTATCTGTTGAAACTCATTTGTCTTAGGTTTTCCACAATCCAAGTGATTTTATTCCATTTTCGCTTTTTAAATTTTAAGGATTCTGCTGCTAGATACTGATTTAACTCGTGTTGCATGGAAACATGGCCTAGAGAGAGTAGACTCAATTAGATTCTCTTATTGCTCGCTTTGAAGACTCACATGCATTTAGTAATTCCATCTTGAGAAACATTAGGTTATATTTTTAGGAAAGTGCAACAGTTTTTGTTGACTTATAAATTTTATATCATGGAGACTTGTTTAGATATGAGCTGCCGAAGTTCATGGTCATGTATGTTATTCTTCAATAGAAGTATCAAAGTTGAAGAAATTATTTATAGTTATTTATGTGAGAAATGATCTTTTTCAAATGACTTGAACCTGTATGATAAAGTTTTAGGCACTACTCTTTTCTGGGACAGGAAATTTTTATCTCAAAGCTTTTTATATTCTGTACATCATTATTGGGGTTTTAATATTTGCTGGATATATGAATTTCTGAAGATTACTTTGCCACTTGCAAATGAAATCTATTTTTTGTTTTTTTGTTTTTAATTCAAGTTGTTTATGTGGTGCCACAATCTCAATGTTATATAGGTTGTGTAACAGGTTTTGCTGTCCTTTAAATGGTATTGAACTATTAATGCAGACCCCAAATTCACCCATTGCTGCTAAAAGTTCTGGAGGCAGGAAAACAAGTGAGCGGATCATACTCGTCTGTCATGGAGCTACACAAAGTAGTACAGAAGTAAGAAGGAATTGCCTCAAAGTGTTCAGTTAGTTTTTTTCACATTCATCTGATTTCTCCTGTCTTACTCTTCTTTGATTTATATGCTTGATTAGATGTTACTGGTAGTTGAATTTTCATAAAATATTAATTAGCTATATGTTGCTTTTATCTCTGTTTGCAATATGAGAAAGTTTTGGTCTAATAATAGAGTTGTAGTTTATTTCGCCCAAGATATTTGAATAATGGTTTATGGGTCTGGAAATATAAGCTCATTTGTACAGTTTAATAATGCACTATTTTGTACCGTATGCTGGTCTGTTTATCTTCCTTGCACTGTTGTTACTCATCATGTATCAATGAGACATTCAATATATATTAAGCAACTACAAATTCCACTTTTATGTGAAGTGTTTTAGATTTAAGACTGGACAGGGCATGATAATGTCATGAGAAATTTGATGGGAAGAAGTATAGTGTAAAGATTGCTCAGCAAAAAACAAAGAAAAATGTATGAGGAAATTACTAAGGAAGCATTTGACTAGCTGTCATAATACATTGAGAAATGCAAGTCTCCATTGATAAGGAAACAATTTTCTACCAAGAATAGCACAAAATAAATAATGCATGAGACATAGACATGATTAGAATAGCTTAGAAATAGACGTGTATTGTAACGCCCAAGATAATAGAATGCATATTTTATTTGTTAAGTATTGATATAGTTGATTGCACCACCCGAATCCAGTCAAGTGCATCTACAAAGACAAACAGAAAGACACGGGTGACTCGCTAGAGGATACCGGCAGGGGGACATTCCAATGCCTAAGTTAGTAGGAAAACTTTGTGAAGGGTAGAAGCCTAAAAGAGAGAATGGTGAATGGTTAGCGTACCTTGGACTTAGGGTTTTCATCTTCGTTTATTGAACTACCATAAATAAGGTAAGTAAGCCAGATCTGGAAGGAATCAGAGGTCAAAGATCCAATATGGAAGACAGTGGGTCATTGCGAAGATCTTTCCTTCTAGGTTCTCCTCGCCGATCCCCTTATAGGGTTGATCTTTCCCTCCTAGGATTCTAGATCCAGGGTAGAAAAGATAGTCAAAGGGAATAGTGTCCTTATTTGGTCGAATCTCTATATATGTACTCTGTCAGTTATGTAATCCCTCGGTTAAGGAACCCTCGGTCAAAGGGCCCTCAGATAGGTCCCCTTCGGTTAGCGAGGCTGAACACCCACTGGCTACTCAAGGGTGTATGTCCTCCTGGTGATTAGCCGTCGGCATGGGGACCATCGGCTCACCAGATCCCTAAGGAAGCCATTGACTTCTGAGGGTTAGATGGTCGGTAGCTCCTCGGAGGAGGGAGGGGGAGGTTGTCTGTCAAATCTCTGCCCTAGGTGAATGATGTGATCCTTGGCTTGTCCGGCGGGCCCATCATAGGCTCAAGGGTAAAACGCCTCAATGGGCCCCCCATGGTCGAGTAGTACTTGAAACTAGTAGTTGCCCCCCCCCCCCCCCTGGCGGCCAAATCTTTGTTTGGTTAGCTTTTCTAACTGTGACAACCTCTTTCTTTATTTATTTATATATATTTTTTAATACAAAATAGAATCGCACAGTGGCATGACGATTAGTCACTAAGCCAACACATAGTATATATCCCATAATATGTACCTGATATATCAGAGTATAACATCTATGCAGCGGAATTAAATCTTATAAAACTATCAAATGTTACTTACAACAATAGAGCCATTTAATTGTCTATCTGCTTAAAGCTTGGTCAAATATTATACATAACAAAAATGGCTATACAAAATTACGTGTCATATTCGACACAAGCCATATACCATAATCTCTACAAAAACATGGACTATCCAAGTCCAATAAACTTGCGACCCCATCGATAGGTTTTAGTCGTAGTATCCCAAGTAGTGTGCCACAGGGTTTTCATCGACGTCTACGTTATTTGTAGCAAAAACATTAGCATCTACATAGTTGTAGTGTTAGCTACGTACGCATGGGTGAAAGTATGAGTCAACCAACTCAGGAGTATAGTACACACTGGTTTTCATAATAATTTACAAGCACGTAAACATTTCTAAACATTCCAACTAGTATCATCAACTGAATCATACAACATGTTACACATCATCAATACACTATACATACTCAACTTCATTTTCATCACATTACACATCATCGTTTCACTTTGCATGTTCAACACCCATTTTCATCTCATTACACGTCATCATTTACTTTCCATGCTTAACATCCATTTTCATCTCATTACACATCATTATATACTTTTCATGCTTAACATCTATTTTCATCTCATTCACATCATCACTATGCTATACATTCTAATCATGCGTTTTCATCTCATTCACATCACCCTTATGCTATACATTCTATTCTCATCATGCCATTTCATCTCATTACGCATCATCATCATTATCTCTTTGATGCCAAAGGGGACGCAGCCAATGGTCTTTCATTTCTTGGTGCTCGTCATTCACTTTTGTTTCTGTTTCTGATGCCCTAGGGCTTTATACCCAGTGGTCTTCCATTTCCTCTTGGTTTCTAATTCTGATGCCTTGCGGCTTTATACCAGTGGTCTTACACATTCTCGTTTCTGTTTCTGATGCCCTGGGGCTTTATACCTAGTGGTCTTACATTTTACATTCTCTTTCCATGTTCATGCGCATCATATCACATATTCAACTCATCTCATTTCATTTCCACATTTCAATCATCATTTCATCATCATATCTTAAAGCAGCATTTCATATTCATATCATTAAATCAACATATCATAATCATATTCCATTTCACAACTCAATCATCATGAAACATCTATAAAACATTTCTTTGGCATAAAACATAATGAGTAAAATACTCAGTTTGGTTGCTTAGTAATTGGCTACGAAGGAATCCTCCATGTAAGCTGCACAATGTATCATTGTACAATACATTGCGATGACCCATTAATTCTCACATATAACATTTTTAACTCTAAACCTACAACTAGCTCTTGAATTGCTCAAGGGCTATACCCATGGAAAACCTATAGAATTTCTAGGGTTGAATTTGACAACCCATCAATCAACATTGCTAACCCATAAGGTGTACTTAGGGTTAGACACAAAAAATCACAATTTAAACTTCTAAGACAAAAGCTAGGGTTTTGGGGTTTTACCTCAAGAATCAATCCAAAACCTAGAAGGACATGGGTTTTTGGATTTACTCAAATTGAACTGTGTAAACGTAGAGCTTGCTTCAAGGATCATGTTTCTGGAGTCGGATTTGAGATTAGAGGCTTGAGAGAGAGAAAATCGGAGAGAAAACCGGAGAGAAATGAGCTTTTCAACTCTCTCGGCAAATTTCAATACACGTTTGTCCGGACACATAAGTGCCCTATTCGGACACACGTCTGATGATTTGCAGCCCGAGATTTACAGTAAGGCTCGTCCGGACACATCCTTGTCTTGTCTCGACATGCGTGAGGGTCGGGACTTACCGGAAGTCCCGTCCGGACACGAATTTAGCCCGTTCGGACATGTAAAGAAACCGGTACTTTTTGCCAAGTTTGTCCGGACACCAGTTTTGGCCCATCCGAACACGATTCACAGAAAATCCATCCTAAGCTAAGTGTTTTTCTCCCTCATTTATTACTTAATTAGTCTAATTAACATTTTTAACACTTATTAATGTCTTGGACATTACATTAACCAAGTGGGGAATTTTATTTAGCGAAACGAAACTTGCTACGTAGCTTGTGGAAGAAGTACCTTGTGCTTGCCTGGTTTGCCCCCACGATTAGATTAGTCCTGTTGAGTGGAGCGTGGCGGTTTGGTACTTGCCGATGTTGAGGTTGAGTAGTGACCGCATTCGTGCGATGCTGCTAGGCGAACTCAAGGTTCTTAAAGGGATTGAGGGACAACAACCATTGGTTCACCCGTTACGGATCCCAAGGCATGAGTTTGTGGGTCATTAAGTGTATCCTAATAATCGATGCAACTTCAAATGGTGGCTATTTAATGAGAACATCTGGTTTTGGGTAGTCTTCTAAGAGGATGATATGTTTTTTGCAATAATGGGCCGCGTGTTGTTCCATGTTCCCAAAACAATGATGGGACATTGTTGCCACGCCCAGCGATGTGACATTTATGCCTGAGAGGTTGGTTGGGTGCCACATGGTGTTGGTAGGCAAGGGGCCTCCTCGGTTTTCAGGGAGTTCGAAATTCAAATTTTTGGATTCTCCCTCCTCAAGGCTTTTGGATCCTGTATAAGGACCCCTCTTCTCACTTCTCTCATATTTCCCCTTTGCTTTCTCATTTTTCCTTTCTTCCCCGCTCGCTGGAAATCTCTTTCCTGTTTTCTCGCTCTATTGTAATGGCTCCCTACAGCATAGCTATGGCATCTACTTGGTGTTCCAAGGTGAAGGAGCACGACTTAGCGACGTACCGACGACTACTCCGACACTCTGTCGTCCTACGGTTGCCTAGTAAGGAAGTGGGTCCCACAGTACCATTGGGCGTCGACGAGGTTTGTGTGAATGCGGAGATGTTCAAGGCAGGTCTTCGACTGCCTTTCCCCACCCCCCATCCAGGCCATCTTGTCGAGGGTCAACTTTGCCCCCAGCAACTAGCGTCGAACAATTGTCAGATTTTGGTCTCGTGTTCCATTTTATGCCGTTGAAGTTTGGCAGCCTCCCTTTGATGGTCAATGAGTTCTTTTTCTTCTACAAGCCCATCCTTTAGGCGATGACACCTGGAATTTTCATGGTCGTGCTAGCGGCTCGACTCCCTACACGGTGAACTGCCGATGGGGGCATCTGTTGGGGATTATGCCTTAAATATCCCAATGTTTTATGAAGATATCTAGTTTGCAATGAATAATGTTATTTATATTGTGTATGTGAATGATCCTTGGATTACATTGAATATGGTCTATAGTGCGAGTAACATGGTTATCACACAAGGTCTTAGGCCAATAAACTTTGTAGTCTTAAATCTTTTCTTGTTTGCAATCGGCAATGGAATTGGGCATTCTATTTGCGAAGACTGTTACACATCAATCATGGTGATTTATCTTAATCAAGCGAAGTTGGAGACTTCGGGTTGATGTGTAAGTGTAAGGCATTGAATGGACCATGAGAGTTGTTTTTCCTTAAAAATACTGTCAATAAAATAACTAACTCCTGAGACTTCTTATTATATTGATTCTAAATCCTGAGAAGATTGGGAATTCAAATGTCAAATGGAGGTTGCTTTAATGCATTTAGGAGTGAGACCTTTATTGTGGTCAAAATTCTTAGTGGATTGGGTGATCACATGTAACATTGTGAGAACACATTTTCTTAAGAAGGAATCTAAGTCCTTTATTCAAAGGATTAAAATTTTTTCCTTGAGATAGATTAAAGCCCCTGGCTTGGGCATTTTGGTAAGGGATTCTAAAATACTAATGTACATGGTGAAAATGTTTTCACAAGTATGAGAATAATAAATAAAATTAGTTTACTCAAGGATAAAGAGGTAGAGAATTAAAGTAATAGAGTTATAGGCTTTAATTCTGCTACGGAAGATTTCATGGAGGAATCAAATGTCAATATGAAGAATGTCTAAGGAATTAATTGTAGTAATAAAAAAATAAATATTAGAGTGCAATTAGCCAATTACATGTTTTTAGTGAAATTAAATGTAATCAAATAGGAGCCTTGGTGATAGTTATACAGAAAACTGGGTCACAGGCCTATTAAGCTAGTTTTATTTTTCTTTTTAGGTCTCTATCCAAGCTAATGTAAATTAACCAAGTACATGCTCCTATTTGGGCTAGAGAGAATTAATGCATAGAGATGCATAAGGAAGAGAATGGGCTAGAGGATAAAACCAAAGCCCAATGCAGAGGAGTAGGCACATGAGCTGGGATTAAAAACCCAGTCCAAGCCGTGATTTGATGTGGGGTGCGGCTAGGGTACAGTTTTCCCCCTAGCCACACGTCCCCTAGTCCTAGTGGTGTTAGGACTCTACTTCTAGTCCCTCATGGATTGGAACTACTACTCCTAGTCCCACATAGATTAGAATTGCTTCTCTTAGTCCCACATGGGTTGAAACTGCTTTTTTTTCTCAGTATGCTATACTTATAAATAGATAGCTCTGTAGCTCTCACACATTACCAATTTTCACTCTAGTTCTTTAGTATTTACCAAGAACTTAATATTCTTGAAGTATTATCAAGAATACGAAAAAGTATTGTGAGGAGCAAGTTGAGAGCCCACACTCTTGGTTATATTTGGTAATTGGTGAAAAGATCTGAAAGTCTCAAGTTAAACAGATCGCAATTTTTTGAGGTGTAAGAAGAAAAGATTTTTGCCCTATAGCCAAGGAGTGGTCATACAACTAATCACGTTCTTATTGTTTATTTTAAAATAGCATAATTCAGCAGCAGTAAAATAAAGACAAACCACAAAATATCAATCAACACAAAATCAAATCAAGTATTTTGGTGACAAAGTGAAAACCTTTTGAAAAACTCTTCCAAAGTAAAACCACTTTGGGTGCCAAACCCAGGAATTCAATCAACTGTAGAAGAATGAGAAATTACAAGAAGTTTACACTTAAAAAATCTTTGTAGTTGACAATCTTTTGTACTAGACAAGCGACCCACTTGCCCACTACTGCAGTAGTTCACATAGAACCTCCAGACAATTCTTCTATTTGATCTCCTTTACTGGAACTACAATAGGTTGAAGGCTCTTTGTGAAGTTTACATGGTTGTGTGGTTTAACAAAACTTACTCCAAGAGAGGCAACACATGAAGGCTTTAAGAACAAAGAGATTTCTCTTAGCACAAGTAAAATACCATAGAATTGTGTCTATGGACTTTTAGAATTGACAGCTGGATATGTTTTGGCCTAGTCTATTAAGGCAGAATATATTCTACTTTATTTAGTCTAGCTATATAGAAGAGTATGTAGGCATATAATTGATAGGTGTTTATTCTTACCTTTCATAGTCTGATGTAATGGTTGATTTTTAGCCTTGTAATTAGCCCGACAGTTTCTATATAAAGTGAGCAACTCTCACAAGGAGAGGGATTTAGAACAAAATCATTTTTGACATGCTATCAAAGCCCCAAATTATTTTCGTGGTTTTCTATCGGCTTGGCTGAATCCTTGGTTTCTTAGTGTCTATCGGTTGCAGTGTTTTTGGTTGTGAAGAATTCTTGGTGGTTGTCGGCAGGTCCTGTGTAGTCTTGAAGCGTTTCCAGTGAATCAGGTTTTATACTTTCTCATTATATTTTCTGTCGCAATTCTAGCTTGGGTGTTGTGATTTTATCTACTCTGTTTTTGGTGGTTATTATGTCTGGAGAAAATTCTATTGTTCGCTTTAATGGCAAGAACTACGCCAGTTGGGAATTCCAATTTAGGATGTTTGTGAAAGGGAGGGAGTTATGGGGTCATTTAGATGAGTCTTCTACAGCAACAACTGATCCCAAGGAACTTAGCTCATGGGAAGGCATGGATGCCAAAATTGCTTTCTCGCTACTTAGCTCTGTTGAACTTCATATGGTCAACAATCTTCGTGGGTTCACTACTGTTAAGGCAATGTGGGATTACCTTCGGTGAATTTATTATCAAGATAATTCTGTCCGAAAGTTTCAATTGGAGTTAGATATCGGAAACTATCGCCAGAGGAACATCTCTAGTGAGCAATTTTATTCTGGTTTTCTTAAATTATGGAGTGATTATTTTGGGTTGGTGCATTCTCAGGTTCCCAAATAAGCTTTAGCAGCACTACAAGCGGTTATCTTTGAGAGCCAACGGGATCAATTCTTGATGAAGCTCCGACTCGAGTTTGAAAGTACACGAGCTGGGTTAATCAATCGCACACCTGACTCATCTTTGGAGGTTTCCTTGGGTGAACTCTTGCGTGAAGAACAGCGTCTCGCTTTTCAGCTTGGCCTTGCTCAAGACTCTGGTGGTTGTGAGATGATTAATGTGGCCTACGTTGCTCAAGGTCGAGGACGATCTAGATCTCTGCCACAATGTTATAGTTGCAAGGAAATTGGGCACATTGCAAAACATTGTAGCAAGAAATTCTTCAATTATTGCAAGGAGGGTCATATCATTAAGGATTGTCGTGAACGCCCTCAAAATTGATCTGCTCCTGCTTTTCATACTACTGTTTAGTCCGCTTTTGTGCCTACCTCTTCTGCTTAGCCCGTTGTTCCAGGTTCTTCCAACATTACTCCTGAGCAGGTTCAACAGATGATTATTTCCGCCCTTTCTGCTCTTGGTCTCCAAGGTAAGAAACATCTCATTACTTCTCCTTGGTTAATTGACTCTGCGGCTTCCAATCACATTGCTGGCAATCTGACAGCTTTACATGATGTTTGTAAGTATGACGGTGAGCAGCATATTCAGATTGCTGATGGCAGTATTCTTCCTATTACTGCGGTTAGAAATATGGGGTCTTCGTTTACTAATATTTCCGTGTCTCCTGATTTATCTGCCAATCTCATTTCTGTTGGACAATTAGTAGAAGAAAATACTCTTCATTTTGATCGTTTTGGTTGTCGTGTGTTGGATCAAGAGTCGGGACAGGAGATAGTGAAGGGGCCTAAAGTAGGATGTCTTTTTCCTCTTCAGTCATTTTCCATTCCTCATTCAATTTCTGTTGGTTGTTCTGCTATTGTTAATAATAATAGCCATTTTTGGCATAAGAAATTGGGTAATCTCAACTCTGTAATTTTGACACATCTTATGAAACATGGTTATTTGAGTAATACGAATGCGTTTTTACATGGTGATTTGAAGGTAAAAATATTTGTCTCCTCCTTCTAGCTCGTTTCCTTCCTCTTTTGTTCAGGTTTGTCGTTTGAAGCGGTCTTTGTGTGGTTTGAAGCAGGCACTGCGGGCATGGTTTGAGAAGTTTCATACTACCTTTCTGGATTTCACTTTTACTCATAGTCAGTATGACTTGTCTCTCTTCTTTCGCAAAACTGCCCTTGGGATTGTTATACTTCTTGTGTATGTCGATGATATTGTGAAAGATCTTGGTCCACTACAGTATTTTCTTGGACTTGAGGTTCAACATTGTCCGAATGACACACTCTTACATCAGCATAAGTATCCCCAATAACTTCTTTCTTTAGTTGGCCTTCAAGACGGTAATTTGGTTCTTACACCTATGGAGGTCAATTTGAAGCTGCATTAGGCGGGTGGTGATTCCTTATTTGATCCTTCGATGTATCGGTCGCTGGTAGGTAGTTTGAATTATTTGATCATTACTCGACCTGATATCTTGTTTGTTATTCAGCAGGTCAGCCAGACACATTTGGCTGTTGTCCGTTGTCTTCTTCGATATTTCAAAGGGACATCTGGTAGCGGCTTGTTTTTTCCTTCAAGGAATTCTTTACAGTTGGAGGGTATTAGTGACGCCGATCGGGCTGGTTGTGCAGATCTCGTCATTCTGTTACGGGTTGGTGTATGTTTCTTGGCGATGCCCTCATTTCTTGGAAGAGTAAGAAGCAAGCTCGTGTCTGGAAGTCATCGTCATCCATCGAGTTTGAATATCGGGCTATGTCGTTTGCCTGTTCTGAAATTATATGGCTTCGCGGGTTGTTAGGCGAACTTAGTGTTCTGTAGCTTACTCCTACTCCTTCCTCTTCATGTTGATAATACAAGTGCTATTTAGATTGCTGCCAATCTCCTTTTTCATGAGCGCACCAAACATATTGAAGTGGATTGTCATTCCATTTGTGAAGTCTTTGCACGCCAGGAGATTACTCTTCCACACATTTAAATTGAACACCAAACCGTTGATGTCTTCACCAAGGCTCTCTCTCGTCCTCGCCATCAGTTCCTGATTGACAAATTGATGCTTCTCGATCGCCAAACATCAATTTGTAGGGGGATGTTAGAATTGACACCTGGATATGTGCTGACCTAGTCTATTAAGGCAACATATATTCTATCTTATTTAGTCTAGCTATGTATAGAAGAGTATATTGTATATAGGCCTATAATTGATAGATGTTTATTCTTACCTTCCGGCGCTGGTGTTGCGTCCGCCGGTGTTTCTGAGTGTTCTTCCTTCTGGGGTGCGGCCTTCTTTAGTTTCAAGTTCTTCCGTATCAGGGCTCATCCTTCGGCAGGCAGGGGTTCTTCCGTCAGCTAGGGTGAGGTCGGGCGTTGAGGTCTTTCAGTTTGGGGAGATTGGGTACTCGTCTGTCGGTGCTGGGCATGACCACGTCGACGTTGCTCTTAGTGCGCCTTCTGGTAATTCTTTGTACCGATCATCGTCTCTCAGTCGGCAGGAAGGGATGCTTGCGGATGTCCCTGCCTTGGGAAGGAGTTTTGGTGGGGTTAATCTTTTGGGTCTTCCTGGGGTTTCGGTTTCCTTTCCCTGTGGTCAGTGGGTTTTGTTTCCTCATTGGCCAAGGCCGGTCCCCTTTGTGTTTGGGCACCCCCAGTTAACTGGTTTGTCGTCTAGGGTCATTGAGATGGGGGATTCTTCAAAGGGGGTTGATCCAAAAGGAAGTGTTGCTGGGTGCCCCCTGATTCCTGGTTTGCCGTCTGGGATCGTTGAGGTGGGGGATTCTTCTAAAGAGGTTGATTCAAAGGATAGTGTTGTTGTTTACCCTAGGGTTGTGGAAGATAGCAAGTCGTGTTTTCGCACGTTCGGGGTTTCGTTCGTGGGATCTGATCAGAAGGGATTTTTAGATTTTTTGGCTTTGATCGAGGATGAGCGCTGTGACTTTAAATCCCCTCCTAAGAAGGATAAGGAGATAAAAAGGAAAAAGGGGAAAAGAGAGGTCAAGAATCTAGAATGTTCTATCAATTTCGATGCTAGGGGAATGGGTTCTAGTCGGGACAGGGGCAAGAAGTTGGGGGTTTGATGTAATTTTCTTTTTCTTTTTCTTTTTTTCTTCTTTTTTTTTGTGTCCTTTTTGTATACTTCCTTTATGCTTAGGGGCGCCTTTTTCGCTTTTTAATGATATTCTGTTTATTACCTATAAAAAAAAAATGGTTGATTTTCAGCTTTGTAATTGGATCGACAGTTTCTATACTTTCACAAGGAGGGGGATTCAGAACAAAATCATTTTTGTCATGGACGTGCATGAGACACCCTTATATAGACTTGAGAAAACTTGGTCTCCAAGTAGAAAATCGTAATTCTTATTTTATGCAGAATATAAGGCGGCCTTCAAATTGTGCACTTTATTGTTCGAATTGAACAAGGATTTCTTTGGCGGTGCATTTGAACTGACTTGGGACGACACTTTGAATTTGACTGACACATTTTGTAAGTATTTAGTTTAAACTAACTTGGAACCCTGCATTTTGCCAGACTTAAATTCTCTAAAACGTGCTCAGTTCGAACTAACTTGAAACACCAAATAGAACAACAAATTCTGGAAGGTTTTCAAACCTTGGTAGTTCGAACTGTCTTGTAACGGAACTTTGAACAACAACTTTGTGTGAACTCTAACTTGGGACGGTACTTAAGACAAAGCATTCTACTTAATCTTCAAAGTCACTTCAACATGGCTAGTTTGAACTGTCTTGGAATGACACTTAGAACAAAACTTGGAATGGTAATCTCTGAGAAAAAGCTTCAGAGTCCTTGAAACATTGTCAGTTCGAACTGACTTAGAATGGAGCTTGAAACGACATGTTCTACCTAACTTGAAATTGCTCCTCACACTGTTTAGTTTGAACTGGTAAATTCTTAGTTCGAATTGAGAACACAAATTTGAACCATATGAAAAATCCTTGGTACACTTTTGTCTAATTTAAAAACAAATTACACCAAAGTGTTTGGTGTCAAAAAGGGTTTTGTTCTGAATGTTTCTCCTTGTGAGAGTTCCTCACTTTATATAGAAACTGTCGGACTAATTACAAGGCTGAAAATCAGCCATTACATCGGACTATGCAAGGTAAGAATAAACGCCTATCAATAACAGGACTATATACAATATACTCTTCTATATATAGCTAGACTAAACAAGGTAGAATATATGTTGCCTTAATAGACTAGGCCAACACATATCCAACTATCAATTCTGCTAACATCCCCCATTGAATTGATGCTAGGCGATCGAGAAGCATCAATTTGGCAATCAGGAACTGATGGCGAGGACGAGAGAGAGCCTTGGTGAAGATTTCAGTGGTTTGATGTTCAATGGAAATGTGTGGAAGAATAATCTCATGGCGAGCAAAGGCTTCATGAATGGAATGACAATCCACTTCAATATGTTTGGTGCGCTCATGAAAAAGGGATTGGTAGCAATCTGAATAGCACTTGTATTATTAGCATGAAGAGGAGTAGGAGTAATCTGCGGAACACTAAGTTCGCCTAGCAACCCTCAAAGCCATTTAGAAAAGGCAGATGACATAGCCCGATACTCAGACTCGGTGGATGACTTCGAGACATGAGCCTCTTTCTTACTCTTCCAAGAAATGAGGGCATCGCCAAGGAACATACACCAACTCGTAACAGAACGATGAGTATCCGCACAACCAGCCCAGTCGGCATCCTTACAACTGTAAAAAATTCCCTGAAGGAAAAAACAAGTCGCTACTAGATGTCCCTTTGAGATATCGATGAAGACTACGGACAACGGCCAAATGTGTCTGGCACGGAGCCTGCATAAACTGACTAACCTGATGAACAACAACCGAGATATAAGGTTGAGTAATGGTCAGATAATTCAAACTGCCCACCAATTGGTGATCAGATAAGGAATCACCACCCGCCTGATGCAACTTCAAATTGATCTCCAAAGGTTTAAGAACCGAATTACCGTCTTGAAGGACGGCTAAAGAAAGAAGTTCTTGAGTATACTTATGTTGATGTAAGAGCGTGCCATTCGGACAATGTTGAACCTCAAGTCCAAGAAAATACTGTAGTGGACCAAGATCTTTCATATGAAACGAAGCTCAATTAACTGGAGATCATATCCGGTAATCACAATATCATCGACATTCACAAGAAGTATAACGATCCCAATCCCCAAGGGCAGTCTTGCAAAAGAAGAGAGAGGAGTCATACTGACTCTGAGTAAAAGTGAAATCTAGTAGAGTAGTACAAAACTTCTCAAACCATACTTGCGGTGCCTGCTTCAAACCATACAGAGACCGCTTCAAGCGACAAACCTCAACAGAAGAGGAAGGAAACAAGCTAGGAGGAGGAAACATAAATATTTCTTCCTTCAGATCACCATGTAAAAACGCATTCTTCACATTCATCTAGCGAAGCGACCATCCTTTCGAAACAGCAATAGCCATAACAGTGCGGACAATAGTCATTTGGCCACAAGAGCGTAAATGTTTCCTCATAATCAAACCCATACTCCTGCCGATTCCCGAGTGCCACCAGACAAGCTTTATGTCTTACGACTATATATTCGATAGAGCCTGAAGTTCATCTTGCATCGCTTGGTGCCAACAAGTTTGAGAATAAGACTTGGTCACAGAATTAGTATCAAGAGTAGCCTGAAGAGCGGAAGAATAAAAATCATATCAATCCAGGGGCCAGGAAACCCTTGTAGACTGGTGGGGCTCATGCAAGACAGGATCAGATGGCGGTTTAGAGGAAGGAAGAGGATTAGTACGAGACATAAAGAAATATTGATTTTCAAAAAAGATCACATTGCGAGAAATACGAAGCTTGTTAGCATCCCCACCATAACACACAAACTCTTTATGAGAGTTTCTATAGCTAAGAAAAACACACTGAACAGATTAAGCAGCAAGCTTGTGATGTTTAATGTGAGGTAATTGAACAAAACAAACACAACCAAAAACATACAGAGAATTATAATAAGGAGGAACACCAAACAAATGAGAATATGGAGAATCAAGATGCAAGGTAGGAGAAGGCAGACGATTAATCGAATATACAGTCATAGATAAGATAATCGAATATCTAGGAGGGACAGAACATTCAAGCATCAAGGTACGAACAACATCTAAAAGATGTCTATTCTTACGCTCGGTGACGTCATTGTGTAAGGACATGAATGTTGAGAGAGAATACCCTTTTGTTGGAGAAAAGATTAAAAAGCATGAGACATGTATTCTCCCCCAGAATCTGAGCGTAAGATCAGGTAGAAAATTGGGTTTCTACATAGGCAACAAAAGTTTGGAAGGTTGAAAACACATCAGCTTTAGAATGAAGAAAATAGACCCAAGTGAAACGACTGTAATAGTCAATAAATGTCACAAAATACCTGTATTGAGCATGAGAAAGAACATGACTCATACCCCAAACATGAGAATGAATAATCTTAAAACACGTAGAAGCACGACTGCCTTGCAAAGGAAAAGGTAAAAATTTGTTTTTTTCAAGTTTACAAGGGGGCACAATCAAAAGAGAAGGAAGAGAACGCATTTGTATTACTCAAATAACTATGTTTTCATAAGATGTGTCAAAATTACAGAGTTGGGATGACCTAATTCTTATGCAAAAAATGGATGCTATTATTATTAGCAATAGCAGAACAACCAACAGAAATTGAATGAGAAACGGAAAACGATTGAAGAGGAAAAATACATCGCACTTTAAGCCCCTTCGCTATCTCCTGTCCTGACGCTTGAAGCACACAACAACTAGAACGATCAAAATGAAGAGAACAATTTTTTTCTACTAATTGTCCAACAGAAATGAGATTGGCAAATAAATCAGGAGACACGAAAACATTAGTAAAGGAAGACCCCAGATTTCCAACTGCAATAATAGGAAGAGTACTGCCATCGGCGATTTGAATGTGCTGCTCACTATCATACTTACGAACATCATGTAAAGCTGCTAGACTGCCAGTCATGTGATTGGAAGCCGTAGAGTCAATTAACCAAGGAGAAGTAAGGAGATTTTTCTTACTTTGGAGACCAAGAGCAGAAAGGGCGGAAATAATCATTTATTGAACCTGCTTGGGAGTAATGTTGGAAGAACCCGGAACAGCGGGTTGAGCAGAAGATGTAGGCATAAAGGTGGACTGAATAGCAGTATGAAAGGCAAGAGCAGATCGATTTTGAGGGCATACATAACAATCCTTAATGATATGACCCTCCTCCTTGCAATAATTGCAGAATTTCTTGCTGCAATGTTTTGCAATGTGGCTAATTTTCTTGCAACTATAATACTGTGGTGGAGATCTGGATTGTCGTATGCCACATTAACCATCTCAAAACCACCAGCGTCTTGAGCAAGGCCAAGTTGTGAGGCGAGACGTTGTTCTTCACGCAGGAGTTCACTCAAGTAAACCTCCAAAGATGTGACATGTGTGCGATTGATTAACCCAGCTCGTGCACTTTTAAACCCGGGTTGGAGCTTCATCAAGAATTGATCCTGCTGGCTCTCAGAGAGAACCGCTTGTAGTGCTGCTAAAGCTTCTTTGGGAACCTAAGAATGCACCAACCTAGAATAAGCACTCTTTAAATTAAGAGAACCTGACGATAGTTTCCGATGTCTAACTCCATTTGAAACTTTCGAGCAGAATTATCTGGATAATAATTTTGCTGAAGGTAATCCCACATAGTCTTAACAATAGTGAAACCGCGAAGATTGTTGACCATATGAGGTTCAACAGAGCTGAGTAGCCAGGAAGCAATTTTGGCATCCCTGGCTTCCCATGAACTAAGTTAGAGCCGTAGAAGACCCATCCAAATGACCCCATAACTCATTCCCTTTCACAAACATCCTGAACTGGAATTCCCAACTAGCATAGTTCTTGCCATTAGAGCGAACAACAAAATTTTCTCCTCACACAATAACCGCAAAAAAAAAAAAAAAAATGATAGAGTAGAGAAATCACAACAGCACTGGACCAGAATTGCGACAGCCCAACAACACTAGAAAAATGCCGACAATCACACACCCAAACCAAAATTGAGACAGCCCAACAACACTAGAATTGAGACAAATAAAAAAAAAAAAAATCCGACAGCCACAAACCCAAACTAGAATTGCGACAAAAATATAATAAAAAAGGATAAAATTGTATGACATGTCAAAAAGGATTTTGTTCTAAATGTCTCTCCTTGTGAGAGTTTCTCACTTTATATAGAAACTGTCGGGCTAATTACAAGGCTGAAAATTAGCCATTACATCGGACTATGCAAGGTAAAAGTAAACACCTATCAATTACATGCCTATATACAATATATTCTTCTATATATAGCTAGACTAAATAAGGTAGAATATATGTTGCCTTAATAGACTAGGCCAACACATATCCAATTGTCAATTCTGCTAACATTTTGGACACCGAATTAGCCAACAGTAAAATCTTAACAAAAAGAAGAAAAAAATAGAAAAAAAAAAAAGGAAGGAAAAAAGTGACTGTGATTGTATTAAGAAAAAATATGAGAGTTGTCATGATTACATACTAGACGTTGAAGTCTTAGTTTTGTTAAAGACAATATTCAACTTCGTTAATTTCATCGGATTTAAATGAATTGAAGAATATTATTTTTTTCTTCTTTTTTGCATGTTGGTAGGCTGCCTTAATAGACTAGGCCAGCACATATCCAATTGTCAATTTTGCTAACATTTTGGACACCAAATTAACCAACACTAAAATCCTAACAAAAAGAAGGAAAAAATAGAAAAAAGAAAAAGAAAAAGAAAAAAAGTGATTATGATTGTATTAAGAAAAAATATGAGAGTTGTCATGATTACATAGTAGACGTTGAAGTCTCAGTTTTGTTAAAGACAATATTCAACTTCATTAATTTCTTCGGATTTAAATGAATTGAAGAATATTGTTTTTTTCTTCTTTTTTGCATGTTTTGCCTACCAACAAATATAATTGTCAATGTCTCTCTTTGTGAAAGTGCTCGTCTTATATATAAATCAATCATTACAATATTGAATATCAGCAATTACATGATTATAGGAAACCAAATAAGGCAACTATAATTATCGAATATCTACAACTATAATTAAGGCTAAATAAATATATGTGCTGAATCAAATATATGCTAGCTGTATCTGTCTAAGACCCCCCATCAAATTGATGCTGGTCAATCAAGAAGCATCAATTTGCCCACAAGAAACATGAGGAAGAGAGATAACATGAGTGTCCACGGCTTCTCGAATAGAATGACAGTCTACTTCAATATGCTTGGTACGCTCATGGTAAACAGGATGCAACTATTTGAATGACACTAGTATTATCAGCATGAAGAGGAGTAGAATCAGATTGAAAAAAACTAAGCTCAGCCAGAAGCCCGTGAAGCCAGACAATCACAGAACAAGCAGCAGATATTGCCCGGTATTCGGATGCAGTAGAGGATTTAGAAACGCGAGCTTGTTTCTTACTTTCCCAAGAGATTAAAGGCAATATCAGGCCGAGTAATATAGTTAAATAGTTCAAGCTCCCTTCCAATTGTCGGAACACAGTGGGATCAGGAAGTAGGTCACCCTCCTCACTTCGATATTTCACATTGACCTCCATAGGAGTATCCACCGAAGGCGAATCCTGAAGACCAGCCAGGCTAATCAAATCCTGGGTATATTTGTGTTGATTCAAGAATATACCTAAAGAATCTGTGTGCACTTCCAAACCCAAAAAATACATAAGAACATATCTTTCATATGAAAAAAAGCCTGAAGATTCTGCTTAAGGGTGAGGCAATCAAGTTGGAGTTAGTGCCAGTAATGACTGACAAAATATTGACAAAATATCATGTGAATGGCTGTTCTTAGCCTTTGAGTTCTGTTTAATATATATAGACTTTACATGAATGCCATACATCGAAAAATAAAGTCCCCCCCCATCATTCACGCCTTCTATCTACCAACCATACAAAATATGAAATAATAAACAATTATGGACAACATGATTATGGAGACAGCATGTGTTGTCCATTGACTTTATGGACAGCATGTGTTGCTGTGCATGATTGTGGACAGCTGTGCTGTCCATTGACAAAGGAAAGAGCAATTATGGACAGCATGTGTTGTCCATTGACAGCCCCCCTCAAATTGATGCAGGGTGATCAACAAGCATCAATTTGCCACTTAGAAAGCCATGTCGATGACGAGTGAGCGCCTTGGTGAAAATATCCGCAATTTGGAGATCAGTGGAAATATGTGGAAGAGTGATAATCTTAGCTTCAAAGGCTTCCTGGATAGAGTGACAGTCCACTTCAATATGCTTGGTGCGCTCATGATAGACAGGATTGTCCGTGATCTGAATAGCACTGGTATTATCGGCATGTAGTGGAGTAGGGTCAGTTTCAATAAAACCTAATTCAGCAAGCAAACCACGAAGCCAAATAATTTCTGAGCAAGCAAGAGACATAGCGCGGTACTCAGATTCCGTAGATGACTTAGAGACCCTGTCTTGCTTCTTACTTTTCCAGGAGATCAAGGCATCACCTAAGAACACACACCAACCAGTGATAGAGCGACGAGTATCCGCACAACCAGCCCAATCAGCATCACTATAAGCGGCAAGACGAGGAGAATTGCCGGCTGGAAAGAATAAACCACGGGTAGAAGTACCGCGAACATAGCGTATAATTCTTCGGACAGCAGTCAAATGTAGATGACGAGGAGCCTGAAGAAACTGGCTGACTTGCTGAACAGCAAAGGAAATATCCGGTCTAGTAATGGTGAGATAAACAAGGCTTCCCACCAACTGCCGGTACAGGCTGGGATCAGCAAGTAAGTCACCCTCCTCTTTGCGAAGCTTGACATTTAATTCCATGGGAGTATCGACGGAAGGAGCCTCTTGAAGACCAGCTGTTGCCACCAAGTCACTAGCATACTTATGTTGATTAAGAGAAATGCCGGAGAGACCACGATGCACCTCAAGACCAAGAAAATATGTGAGAGAACCAAGATCTTTCATATGAAAGGACCCCGAGAGATGAGTTTTGAGCTGGTCAAGTAAAATAGAATCGGAACCAGTGATCACAATATCATCAAGCATGAAAGCCAAATTACAAATAATAGGCCAACTATGGGCCAACTATGAAAGCCAACAATGGGCTGAAATGAGCCTGGGTTTGAAACAATACCGCAAAGGCCAAATACAAATAATGGGCCAACAAAGGGCCAACAGAGTGAAAGGAGAAGAAAGATGGGGCCAACTATGGGCCAAAAAGAAGTGAGCCACCAATGGGCTAAATAAGGCATGGGTTTTAAAGAGTACCTCAAATGCCAAAAGAAAAGAGAGATGGGGCCAACTATGGGCCAAAAGAGAATGAGCCAACTATGGGCAAGAATAATATGGGCAACTTGGCCTCTTTTGATTTTGATTTTTTTTTTTTTTTTTCTAAAGGGAGAAGATGTGTGATAATCCTAAGATTTTGAGAGAAGGAGAAGAATGAGAGAGGGTTTTAGTACTACAGCTTTTACTGCTTTACAGAGAAGAGATGAAGAGTTTGGAGGGACTTTTCTGGTTGGGTCATCAGCAGGACGTGAAACACAGGGGAGGAGAATGAGGACGGTAGCTGCTGCAGATGAGATAATGAAGAAAGAAGGTAACAAAGGAGGAAAGAAGAATAGAAAACAAGGAAAAGAGATCTGGCAGCTTAGAAAACAAGGAAAAGAGAGAAGACACAGAAGAGAGAAAAGAAAAGACCAGAGACTGGCTTCTGTATTTTTTTTTTTTTTTTTTTTTTTTTTTTAATGAGAGAAAAGATAAGAGGACAGCAAGAGAGAGAAAGAAGCCATGACTCAAAGAGACATGGGCAATACAGTACTAAAAAAAAATCCAAAAAAAGAAATAAATAAAAGAAATTACAGAAAAATAAAAGAAAATGAGGGTTTCATGATTGTAAAACAATCTGAACCAAAACAAAAGAAAAATAAAAATAAAAGAACTAAAGAAAAGTAAATAAATTACAAAAAAAAAAAAATATAAAGGAAGAAAATGACTTAACCCAGAATCTAATAATTGGCGTTAGCCTATTAGCTCTGATACCATGTAATGGACAACACATGCTGTCCATAATTGCTCTTTCCTTTGTCAATGGACAGCACAGCTGTCCACAATCATGCACAGCAACACATGCTGTCCATAAAGTCAATGGACAACACATGCTGTCTCCATAATCATGCTGTCTCCATAATCATGTTGTCCATAATTGTTTATTATTTCATATTTTGTATAGTTGGTAGATAGAAGGCGTGAATGATGGGGGAGGACTTTATTTTTCGATGTATAGCATTCATGTAAAGTCTATATATATTAAACAGAACTCAAAGGCTAAGAACAGCCATTCACATGATATTTTGTCAATATTTTGTCATGGTATCAGAGCCCAATTATTAAATTTTTTTTGCTTCCTGATTTTTTTTTTTTTTTTTCGGCTCTCGGCTTCTCGGTGGTTTCTCGGTGGTTCTCGGTGATTCTCGGTGATTCTAAGTGGTTCTCGGTGATTCTCGGTGATTCTCGGTGGTTCTCGGCTTCTCGGTGGTTTCCTGGTGATTCTCGGTAGTTTCTTGGTTTCTCGGTGACTTCTTGGTTTCTCGGTGGCTTCTTGGTGTCTCGGTGGTTCTCGGCCTCGGTCTCTCGAAATCGTTTTCAACAGTGTGGGTTGTCCCTCTCAGTGGAGTTCTCGGCAGAATTTTTCATCTCGGCAGAGTCTCTGTTTCTCCTCTATGGATTCAGCTCCTGTGTGTGTTAAGTTTACCGGCCTCAACTATGCTACCTGGGCATTTCAGTTTGAGCTCTTTCTCAAGGGCAAGGCGCTTTGGGGTCATATTGATGGCACGGATGTTGAGTCATCGTCAACTTCTGAAAAATCTAAGGCCGACGGGTCTTCCCCGTCCTGGGCTGTACTTGATGCCCGTATCATGTCCTGGCTTCTTGGTTCAGTGGAGCCTCATATTGTTACTCACTTGCGGCCTCATCACACTGCTCAAGCTATGTGGGCTTATTTGAAGCAGGTTTATCATCAAGTTAATGATGCTCGTCGTTTTCAGTTGGAACATGAAATTGCCATGTTTCAGCATCATAGCCTTTCCATCCGAGATTATTACTCGGGGTTTTTGACTCTTTGGCACGAATATGCGGCCTTGGTTACTGCGAACGTTCCTGCTGCCGCGCTTTCTGCTATTCAAACTCTTCACGCCTCTACACAGCGTGATCAGTTTCTTATGAAACTTCGCCCTGAATATGAACCTGTTCGGTCCTCTTTACTGAATCGTTCTCCGGTTCCCTCTCTTGATGCTTGTTTTGGCGAATTACTTCGTGAAGAACAACGTCTTAGTACTCAAGTTCTTTTGGAGCAATCTCATGGCAGTTCTGGGGCTGCCACTGTGGCCTTCTCTGCCCAAGGCCGTGGACCATCTATGCATTCTCGATCGGTGCAGTGTTATTGCTGCAAGGGGTCTGGGCATGTTGCTGCTAATTGTCCTAAGAAATTCTGCTCTTATTGCAAGAAGAAGGGTCACATTATCAAGGAATGTCGCATTCGTCCCTCAAATCGTCCAGCCCAAGCATTTTGGACTTCAGTTCCTGCCATCCCTACTGCTGCTCCTGCCGCTCCTCCTGCACCAGATTTTTGCACTCCAGAAATGGTCCAACAGATTCTGATCTCAGCCTTATCTGCAATGGGGTTTCAAGGTAAACCTTCCCCTAAACTATGGTATGTGGACTCGGCCGCTTCTAACCACATGACTCCTACTCACACCGCTTTGCGCCATGTTGGGCCCTATGCTGGTAACTCTATTATTCAGACTGCCAATGGCAGTTCTCTGCCAATAGCTGCTGTCAGAGATGCCTCTTCTACGCTCACTGATGTGTTTCTTGCTCCTCAGCTTTCCACAAATCTTATTTCGGTTGGCCAATTAGTTGAAAACAATTGTGATGTTAAATTTTCTAGTGATGGTTGTGTTGTGCAGGACCAGGTAACGGGGGAGCAGATCGCGAAGGGACCTAAAGTGGGGCGCTTGTTTCCACTAATTTTACCTGTTCCAGTTTCGTCTCCAGTTTCTTCTATTAAGTCTTTCGCTTGTAATAATGTTTCCGATCTTAGTATGGTGTGTCATCGTCGTTTGGGCCATCCCAATACTCAGAATAACAGAGTTACCAGCATAGGGCCCAACATGGCGCAAAGCGGTGTGAGTAGGAGTCATGTGGTTAGAAGCGGCCGAGTCCACATACCATAGTTTAGGGGAAGGTTTACCTTGAAACCCCATTGCAGATAAGGCTGAGATCAGAATCTGTTGGACCATTTCTGGAGTGCAAAAATCTGGTGCAGGAGGAGCGGCAGGAGCAGCAGTAGGGATGGCAGGAACTGAAGTCCAAAATGCTTGGGCTGGACGATTTGAGGGACGAATGCGACATTCCTTGATAATGTGACCCTTCTTCTTGCAATAAGAGCAGAATTTCTTAGGACAATTAGCAGCAACATGCCCAGACCCCTTGCAGCAATAACACTGCACCGATCGAGAATGCATAGATGGTCCACGGCCTTGGGCAGAGAAGGCCACAGTGGCAGCCCCAGAACTGCCATGAGATTGCTCCAAAAGAACTTGAGTACTAAGACGTTGTTCTTCACGAAGTAATTCGCCAAAACAAGCATCAAGAGAGGGAACCGGAGAACGATTCAGTAAAGAGGACCGAACAGGTTCATATTCAGGGCGAAGTTTCATAAGAAACTGATCACGCTGTGTAGAGGCGTGAAGAGTTTGAATAGCAGAAAGCGCGGCAGCAGGAACGTTCGCAGTAACCAAGGCCGCATATTCGTGCCAAAGAGTCAAAAACCCCGAGTAATAATCTCGGATGGAAAGGCTATGATGCTGAAACATGGCAATTTCATGTTCCAACTGAAAACGACGAGCATCATTAACTTGATGATAAACCTGCTTCAAATAAGCCCACATAGCTTGAGCAGTGTGATGAGGCCGCAAGTGAGTAACAATATGAGGCTCCACTGAACCAAGAAGCCAGGACATGATACGGGCATCAAGTACAGCCCAGGACGGGGAAGACCCGTCAGCCTTAGATTTTTCAGAAGTTGACGATGACTCAACATCCGTGCCATCAATATGACCCCAAAGCGCCTTGCCCTTGAGAAAGAGCTCAAACTGAAATGCCCAGGTAGCATAGTTGAGGCCGGTAAACTTAACACACACAGGAGCTGAATCCATAGAGGAGAAACAGAGACTCTGCCGAGATGAAAAATTCTGCCGAGAACTCCACTGAGAGGGACAACCCACACTGTTGAAAACGATTTCGAGAGATCGAGGCCGAGAACCACCGAGAAACCAAGAAGTCACCGAGAAACCAAGAAACTACCGAGAATCACCAGGAAACCACCGAGAAGCCGAGAACCACCGAGAATCACCGAGAATCACCGAGAACCACCGAGAAACACCGAGAAGCCGAGAGCCGAAAAAAAAAAAATCAGGAAGCAAAAAAAATTTAGTAATTGGGCTCTGATACCATGACAAAATATTGACAAAATATCATGTGAATGGCTGTTCTTAGCCTTTGAGTTCTGTTTAATATATATAGACTTTACATGAATGCTATACATCAAAAAATAAAGTCCCCCCCCATCATTCACGCCTTCTATCTACCAACTATACAAAATATGAAATAATAAACAATTATGGACAACATGATTATGGAGACAGCATGATTATGGAGACAGCATGTGTTGTCCATTGACTTTATGGACAGCATGTGTTGCTGTGCATGATTGTGGACAGCTGACAAAGGAAAGAGCAATTATGGACAGCATGTGTTGTCCATTGACAATGACAACATCATCCACATATACAAGTAAAAGAACGAGACCAATCGGAGTCTTGCACAGAAACAAAGAGGAGTTATATTGGCTTTGAACAAAGAAGAGGCGAAGCAAAGTAGACCTGAATTTTTCAAACCACGCTTGGGGAGCGTGGTTTAAGCCATAGAGAGACTGCTTTAACTTACACACAGAGGAGGACGGAGAAGAAAACAATCCCGAAGGAGTCATGTAAATATCCTATTTGAGATCACCATGAAGAAAAGTATTTTTGACATGCATCTGACGAAAGGGTCAGCCTTGGTTGGCGGCAATAGAAAGAATTGTACGCACTGTAGTCATCACCGGAGCAAATGTCTCCTCATAGTCCATCCCATATTCTTGCCTGTTCCCAAGTGCAACTAAATGTGCCTTAGACAACTCCCAATGTCTTGTCTATTTCTCAATCTAAAATAACTAACCAAAACCCACTTTATCTAGTTTATCTAAAGGATTTTAAAAGGCACTATCCATCCGATTATCTATTATTAACTCTATATTATTTCTTTATTCTTTTTTATTAATAAGTTGAAAGGTGAAAGAAAAAACAATAAAATAATTATAGATCTGTGAACAGTGCAACTCTACATTGGAGGCTAAATCTGTTCTAGCTTTTGAATAGATAAGCCAATGGAGGACATTTTTTGCACTTTCATTATCTATTCTAGCCAAAAGTGAATTTTACATTATCCACTGTGAGTGCTATTATATTTGTTCAGAGTCCCATCAAAGCGGAGCTTAACCGAGAAAACCCATTTACAACCAATGGCTTTAAGTAGAGGGGTGAGAAATCACATCCCATGTATGATTGTTCTGGAGAGCTTGAAGTTCCTCATCCATCGCTTTTCCCCAACATTCATGTTTAATAGCATTTGAAAAGCATGTAAGAATGGAAATAGACGACAAAGTAGTGTTAAAAGAAGTGTGGTAACCACCATATCGATCAGGTGGACGTGATACCCAGGTAGATCATTGAGGAGGCTCAGGAGCCATGGGAGAACTGGTCGGAACAGTTTTAGATGAAGGGTCAGTCTCGAGAAGGGGCAAAGTTGGTCGACGTTGAGTATACACAAGTCTGGATTTGAACCGGTCAGGAAGAGGTGACAATTCATCAAAACAAGGTAGAATACTAATCTCAGGCAACGACTCAACATATGTAGAAAACAAACATTGATTCTCAAAGAAACAACATCACGAGATATACGAAATTTGTCAGCACAAGAATCATAGCAACCATAACCTTTGTGGGAAATACTATAACCCATAAAGGCACATTTAACAGACTAAGCAGAGAGTTTGTGACGTTCATGAGGAAGTAAAATGAACAAAGCAAACACATCCAAAAAGCATGTAGATTAAGATAGCTAGGATGCTGATGGTACAAACAATAATAAGGAGAATCAAAATTCAAGACCTGAGAGGGCAGTCTATTAATCAAGTAAATTGCAGTAGATAATGCTTCAACTCAGAATTTAGAAGGAACAGATGATTCAAGCAATAAGGTGCGAACAACATCCAAGAGATGGCGGTTTTTTCGTTCTGCCACCCCATTTTGCTGAGTATAAGGACAAGAACGCTGAGAGACAATTCCATTAGAATGTAAGAAATCATGAAACTCGTGGGACATGTATTCTCCACCAGAATCATACCTCAACATCTTAATACTTATAGAAAATTGGTTCCCAATATATGCGACAAAGGTTTGAAAAACAAATAGGACCTCAGATTTGGCCCGAAGAAAATAGACCCAAGTATATTGACTGAAATCATCTATGAATGTCACAAAATATTTATATCGAGCATGAAAAATTACAGGAGAAATGACCCACACATCACTATGCATAATATCAAAGCATTTTGCAGCACGACTACCATGAGAAGGAAACGAAAGAGTCTTACTCTACCAAGTTTGCATACAGAACAATCAAATGACAAGTGTTTAGAAACATGTTCTTTATTGCCCAACAAACTAGAATTTAACATACGAGACAGAATAACAGAGTTTGGATGGCCCAAACGTTTGTGCCATACTTCACTCAGAGTATTAACTGTCATACAAGCCAAAGATAAACTACTATGAATAGAAAATTGTAGTAGAAAGAGTCTGCCAACTTTAGACCCCTTTGCGAATATCTTTCCCGACACCTGATCCTGCACAAGACAACCATCACGAGAAAAATGGACATCACAACTTTTCTCAATTAACTAGCCAATTGAAATAAGATTATTAGACAGTCCAGGAGATACATAAACATCTTTGAATGAATGATTGATATCTCCTATTTCATTAATAGCTAAATGACTCCCGTTATCTACTTGAATTTGGGATGAAACATGATATGGACGAACATTGTACAAAGTATTTGATGATTTGGTCATATGATTGGATACAACAGAATCAATAAGCCAAGACTTATGCGAAGTATTACCTTGAATCCTTAAGGCGGAAAATGCTCACATAATCATCTGTTGGACCATCTTAGGGGTAATGCTAGAGGATCCCGCTACAGACGAAGAAGCTGAGGACACCTTGGAGCAGAAGAAGTGTTCACTGTAGCCTGATAAGCGGTAGCGTGACGATTTGGAGGCGAGTGGGACATTCTTTGACAAAGTGACCTTGTTTCTTATTGTAGTTGCAAACTTTCTTTGCACAGTTAGCAGCAATATGACCATACTCCTTGCAGCTGAAACATTGGACCTTGCGCATATCCCTACCCTTCCCACTCCCGTAGGCTACATAGGCAACGGGATTCGGGTTGGCATCCTGCTGGAATGCAACCTGTGTGAGAAGACGATGCTCTTCGCGAAGTAATTCTCCAAAACAAACATCCAAAGATGGTGAAGGATCCCAATTCATTAAATTTGAGTGAGTAACCTCAAATTCAGGGCGTAATTTCATCAGAAATTGATCTCTTTTGCTCTGTTTATGAACATCCTGAACAACTGAAATAGATGTAGCATGTACCTTCGCATAAACCACATTAGAAAATTCTCCCCATAAATTCTGAAAACCAGAAAAATACTCTTGAATGGAGAGATTGCCTTGAGTACAATAAATTCCTATTGAAATCAACATGCGGTATTATCTTGGTGATAAACCTTCAGCAAGTACTCCCACAAACTTCGCAGTCTTATTAGGCCCTTAAATTGAGCACAATAAGAGGATCAACAGACCCTAAAATCCATGTGAATCCTTGACCTTCCACTTGGCCAACTCCTTAGGCTTCATAGGAGCTGGATCACTACCATCAATCTGACCCCATAGTTCTTTCCCCGTAACAAATAAGCGAAACTGGAATTCTCAAGCAAAGTAATTTTTTCCAATAAAACGCACCCCAAAAGAATCAATAGAAGACATGATGAAACCAAACAAAATTGAATCAGAAAATAAAAATATTGCATAGAATCAGACTCGGCTAGATTCGGAACAGAACCTCCGAACCAGACTCAGCACAAAACCTCCACGCTCACCGCACCAGAGTCGGCCGCCGACAGCACCAGAATCACACCAAACTCTGAACATAACCTCCGAACCAGAATCACGCCAAACTCTGAACATAACCTCTGAACCAGAAATCACTGACAGCACCACCGATCACCTACAACTCTACAAGCCCAAGTTATAGGAAACTGCCGAATAGCAGTTTAGAACCCACCAGAATTGTCAACACCACCAAAAGAAACTGTTGCTACCCCGAAAACCCTAGAGCAACCCTCTTCCGCTACCCACAGAAAAAGACCGAAAAAAAAAGACTTAGAACAACCCTAATTTGGCTCTGATACCAGTCAATTGGATTGAATGACTCTAGGGTTGCGCCCCTGTGCGCTCTTTAATGAATTCTTACTTATCAAAAAAAAAATGCCTCTCTTTGTGAGACTGCTTGTCTTATATAGAAAATAAATCAATCATTACAATGTTGAATATCAGCAATTACATGATTCTAGGAAACCAAATAAGGCAACTATCATTTCAGAATGTCTACAGCTATAATTAAGCCTAAATATATGTGCTGAATCAAATATATGCTAGCTGTATCTGACTAACAATAATAAGTCTCCCAATCTTTGTTTGCAATCACAATCAAGGTAACATGTCCCAAGAAAATGCTGTCATGGTAATCCCACAGATATTTAATAACTTTTAAAAAAATCTTTATTTATTTGTTTTTTTGTTTTTAAATAATCTTTGAGGAGTGGGGCGGGGCAGCATGGGGTGTTTAGAAGTTTGCGTTTGAATTGAGAGTATGACTTTAACCAACATATACTAGAGATATTGACTTTTACTAACATCTACTAGATATTCTTGAATTGTCTGACAGTTTCCAACATAAGTCTGCATCCATTTGGTTTTGTATCTTCTTTTATGAATTTCATTAATAGACATTATTATTGCTTTCGATGTTCAACAGGCTAGTGTCTCTAATTCTGGGGATCTACCAATGAACATGCTCGGGATTATACAGGTATAACGTCTATACCATGTGTACAACAGGTTAAAAAATCATTATTTGATTTTCTTCCGTGGCAAATGACAGTCCCAGAAAACTGCAGAGCTACTCCTTGATTTGAAAGTGAGTTCTCTAATTAGCAGTCCTAAGAAAGCTTGTACTGAGACAGCCATGGCTATCTCCAGAGTAAGTTCATTCTTTATGCTATTGAGTCAGGATGTTGCAAAATGCTCTCTTTCTCTCATTAAATTGTATTTGAAAGATGGCATTTCTGATTTTACTCCAGGTAGCCTTATTGATTGTAGGTACAAGAAGCTGCAGATTGCTTGGGTGCTGACTGTGTGCCACGATATGTGGAGATGAAGCAGATTGAGTACCTTGATGTTGAGAGCATCCTTCAGCAATCGAATAGAGTAAGAGATCTTAACCTTGAAGTTCTCTAGTTCTTGTTTGGTTGTGGAAGATTGGAAACTAAGACAATATGAAAAATCATGTTAGGAAACTATGACTAAACTACATTGTTTATATATATTCATGCTAGTTTTTAGATGAAAAATGAGTAAGTGACTAATGGCATGAACTTTTATGAAATGGACTGCAGTTTTTAACATGCATATGCAATATATGAACACATCTATGCTTCTGTGTATGTTATTCTCAGGATGTAACTGAGGTTTCAGGTCTTAAGTCTGGTTGGTTAAATGAATATGATGATAGAATCACATCAACAATATGGCATCAGTCTGAGAAGGCTTGGAAGTCACTATTGAGTGGACTATCCGATGACGCCGAGCCGGAAAAAATAGTTGTCGTAGTCGGCCACCCTGCAATTCACATAGCCTTGATGGGACACTGCCTAAATTTGACTAAAGATTGGATGGGATCATTTCATCTTGATGCAGGGAGCATCAGTGTCCTTGACTTCCCTGATGGACCTACTGGACGGGGTGTTATCCGGTGCATAAATTACACTGCCCATTTGGGGAGATGGTCAATACCCATCACGAGATCGATTGTGGATGATGAAAACTTTTAACTGTAAATGTATATATGTATATATACTTGTTAAATTAACTTCGAAAAAGTTATATTTCCATTCCCAAATATAGGAGTATCAAGTTGGTTGTGATTGTGTGATGTAAATCAGAGGAAATGATACGTCAGTTCCATTCTTAATTTAACATAGCTTCTTTGAAGCTTCAAAGGCCAAACGACCAGTCAAAAGACGAACTCTTTTTCCTTGACCTTTTTTTTTTTTTTTTTTTTCTAATTAATTACTCATTAAGACTTTAGAAAGTGACAATCGACTCCTTTAAACTGTGCAAAACTTTCAAGTTACCCTATTTATTAGCATTTGAAGAGTGATAATCTGAGATCTTCAAACTAACACACTTTCATTTTACCCCTCTCTATCAGCATTTTTCTGTTAATTTGGACGAAAAGTGCCGAAAAGTGTCCATTATACATTTATCAAATGTGTGATTTTTTTTTTTTATTAATTTTTTTAATATTTTAATTTTTTGGTGAAAAAAACATTCCTTGGCCATGAACACCCACAGGCCACAGCCAAGTTGGTGAAGACCCATGGCCAGATCGTGGGTCTCTGGCCATGGAGTCGGTTGAGTCTCAACCAACGTGAGATGATTTTCGTCTAACTTAATAGAAAATGTTAATAGAAGGATACCTGAAAGTACTGCGATAGGTTGACATTGCAAGAGTGCATTTGAGATTGCGATTTTATAGACAATAAGTGCGATTTTAATTCAAATTGCAGAATATAAATCGTTTGAGAACTGCGTTTTTAAAAATTGCGATTTAAAAACGCAGAAAATCTACTTTTTCAAATTGTAGTTAAGATTTTTTTTGAAAGAGAAATGCTTGGTTGTACACTCTTATCCCACTCCTATCCCACCTTTGTCTACATGGACCAATAATGTTGTTAAAATAATAGGGTCCCACTATACTCTCTCTACTATCTCTCACATTATTGGTCCAAATACACAAGGGTGGGATAGGAGTGGGATGAGAGTGTACAACCAAGCATTTCTCTTTTCAAATCGCATATTTTAAAATCGTTATTTTAAATTGCACTTTTTAAAATCGCAAGCGCAAACAGACCCTAAGTATAGTATTTTTTTAAAAAATTACTTTATTTTATTTTTTTGGGAAAACTTCAGGCATAACTCCTGATCTTTCATCACATTTGAAATAAGGTACTCAAACTTTAAAAATTGTTAATTTACGATATCTATTTTTCAAAATTTTTTTTTTCAATTTCAACACTCTATTAGAATTTTTCGTTAAATTCTATCAAAATTATTAAAATATCTGTTTTTTATTTTAAAAAAAATTATAAATTATTTTTAAAGATTCGGGAATGAATATTTTTGTAGATCCCATTAAATTCTGACCAGTACCTAAATCATTTCAAATTTTTCTTTTTTTAAAAAGGATGGGTATTTTATAAATTTGGACAAGATTTAATGAAAATTTTTAGTGAAGGGTTGAAATTGAAAAAAAAATACTTTAAATTAACACTTTTTAAAAATAAATACCTTATTTCAAAATTTATAAAAGATTAAAAATTATAAACGAAGTTGTACCTTATTTATTAATTTTTCTTGGGGTGGGTTCAGAGTTTTGTCTGAACTATCTAAAACGAAGCCTACGAGAAAGCTAAGACCCAATTGAATTCATCCCAATTCCCAGACGATAAGATGGGCCTAAATATTAACGCGGTCAGCCCAGTCGATTCCGGTTAGACCATTTCATTTCAGCGGGCAATCTATCTGGTGGTGGGTTTTGCAGAGGTTTTAGGGTTCGATTCGACGCGAGGCTGAGCAAGAAAGAAAGAAAAAATGGCAGCTTCGGTGGCCGGAAGATCCAGACTAATGCCTGCTTTGTGTAGAGCATCAAAGAATTCTTCTTCTTTTCCATCCACCAGAAGATTCTCAGTACCATTGCGTCCGTCCAGTTTCGTGCTTCGTCGGTCTCCAATTTCCCCTCCTCCTCTTCTAAGGTACCACACTTTCTTCTTCTTCTTTGTTAACAATTCACATTTCTTAGAACGTTAACTCTGTGTGTGTGTGATCCGATGCTTATATCTATTTCGGTTTTGAATTTTGATTAAAAAGGTTGGTCCGACGAGAACTGTGCTCTCTTCATCCCGTCCACGCCGCAATCGCTTCCGCTTGCCTTGTTTCCAAGCTCCCCAGCGAAGTCAGTACCTCCACCATAGGTAACTCAATCTCCCTCTCTCTCTCTCTCTAATACATATATTGCAATTACTGGTAGAGTCCAGAGGAAGCCGGACGGCTGGAGCTTTTCCTCTGGCAAATTGTACGAAACTCTGTCGCACGGTCCTCAAATTGTTTCATTTTGAGATCTGTGACTGCTCTGCAACTTCTTTCGGTGGGTAGAATGCTGAAAACTATTTTGATGGTGGGTATTGTAGCGTACAATTAGGTCTTAGTAGAAGCTAGATTGATGCACAATGACATACTAGAGAATAGGCACAGCCGGTGAGAGGACAATTACAATAATGAATAATGTTAAAATGTGAACTGAAATCTTAAGAGTTAAGAAGGATGCCAGTGCAATTTTCTTTTTCTCTTCTCCTTGTACACTTAAAAGAGCCTACAGCCATTGGGTCATGGAAAGCTGGTGAAGTACGAAAAATGATCAATAAAGGCCTTGATAATCAGATAGCACAAAGTTAATGCAACATGACACCATGGATCAATGATCTTTAGAACAATCTATGATAAAAGAACATATCAGAACAAATAGTTACTTTATAATCAGATAGCAGAAAAGTGAATGCAGCATGACACCATGTATCAGTGATCTTTAGAACAATCTATGATAAAAGAACATGTCTGAACAAATAGTTACTAAATTGTTACAAGGGTGGTAGTCTTTTAGGCCCAAAAAAAAAAAAAAAAAAAAAAACAAACAAACGAAGTTAAATGACTTTATTTAAGGGGGCATAAAAAAATTGAGCCTGAATTCTTTCTGTGAAACATTGTCTGAACTGGAGCAAAGATGAAAAGGGTGAAACCCAGGAATTTAACGGGGTATAAGCTTTCAGTGAAATGAGCTATGTTTGTTAAACATTTTGAAAACTGTTTTTTGTTTTGAAAAAGTTTTTGATACAACAGAAAGTTGAAAGTATTTTCGGTAGTCTACATTTGAAACCTATGAGGTCCATTTAAGAAAATTGTTTGGTAAGCTGTTAGAAAAGTGTTTTGTGCTTTCATAGAAACAAACACTACACATGCAACACTAGTTTATTTTTTCAGGTGTGGAAGCTGACTTTCTTAATAATAAAAAGTAAAAAAAGTGTGTCAGTGCGGCCACCCCTCTCTATTTTTATTTTTATTTTTTTGGAAGTAATAGATCAACCTTCCCACTTCAAAAAATAAGCGCATGATTTTCAAAATATTCCTATAAGAAGGTGTGAGAAGTTATTTAAAAAGTATGCTGTGTTTTATTTTTTGAAAAGTGTTTTGTATTTTGTTTTTTTAAAAGTATTTTGTGTTTTGAAACTGAATCGTTTGTTCAACATTTTGAGAAAAGTGCGTTTTTGGTTTTGAAAACATAGAAGTGTTTTTGAGAAGGTTAACAAACATAGCCGAGGTTTTCATTTTTTCCTCATTCCCCCTCTCCCTTGAAATGGAAAAAAGGAATGTGTAGCATTAAAATTGTTTTCTCTGTTGAAATATTTATATTTTCAGGTTTGTTGAAAAGTTATTGTTGTTACTCTGAAAAGCAAATTTGTAACATTTGTTTTCTGCCCTTTGTTGATGACAGGTAGATTTGCGAACTATCTGAGTCCTATCTAGTACCGAGTGGATGGCAAGATCAAGAGTTTGTTCTGTGTCATTGGCTGATTAGTACTTTTTGGAAGAAGTTGGAGTTCAGGTCTTGCAGGCTTAATTGCTGAACATGATTTTTGACTTTCTCTTACTAAGTTGCAAGCCTTAGGCTATTTCCTGAAATTCTCCTACTTTGCTATATGATAAATTTGATTTAACTTTGTTGAGTCAATCTATGTTTTCCTGTTTTTTTCAGTTATTGCCTCATGAATCATTTGCGAAAGTATTTGGATGTAGAAGCAGTAACAACAAGGCACAATGGTTATGCTGGCAATGATTGAGTTAAGCAAACCATTAAAAAAATGATGTATCTCTTTCCAGTGTAGTTTCAGCAAGGAAATTAATAAAAAGTCATCTTTTGGTTTCTAGAAGCTAATTTTGGAATTGTTTTATGTAGAAAACACTAATATGCACTTTGTAGGGATAAAATTGGTTGCCGTTAGATCCAGATTGCATACCAGAGTTGAGGGGAGGATATTTTCTATCATACACTTACAAAACTCTTGCCATTCATTTAAGAGAAGTTTGTCTAGAAACAGAAATGAACATTGGATAATTCAGACTACTTAACATTATTTGCTTGATCTTGATGAATAACCTGGCAGTAACTTTGAAAAAATTCTGAAAATTGGACAGAATATTACAATCTTTGGGAACATTTTAGGTTGTCAGTTGGTGGCTGGGACAAGCAATTCTGTGGCCATGTAGATGTGTTGAAGTTAAGCTGTTGCTAACCCTGCAGCTCTAGTTGGCACATCCGTACGTTGAAAGAATTGGGGTGAAGTGTGGGATTGCAAGTTCAAAACCCAATAGGTGATTGTGTAACTTATGTATATATAAGGATTTGAAAACCTTGAGCATCAGAAATTGTGAATAGCTATGGTGTATTAGGGTGAGAGATTGTTAATTACTTACCAGATTATTTTAGTTGTCCTGTCAATGGGTGGTGTTGTGCAGATTTACACAGTTCTAATGGTAGTGATTATTCGAAGATTTATTCATTGGATTAGTTTTGTGTTTTTGAACCAATGTGTCCTATACTTGCCATAGAATCATCTGAGAGAAAATTAAACAAATGAGAGATCTGTCTGTCTGTAAAGGGGACCTGCTTGTTACATCATTTTTCTTGGTATTGCTTGATTTGGTTGCTTGATGTTTGATTTTGGATACTTTGCTGTAGTAGCAGCATAAAAAGCAGGTATATTGTGCATTTTAGTCGTGAAGGTTTAAGGTGTAAGGACTTAGGTTTGATTTTATCACAAAAATAACTCGGTTTTCTGTTGAATTACAATCTCATTACCCAATTCTCCATGCCAAAAGTGAGGGGGGGAAAAAGAAAGAAAGGTGTGTGTGGGGGTGGTTTACAGTTTCTGCACAGTATTTACTAATGTACTAGAAAAGTTTTAATTTAGCTGTACCAAGCATTTTGGCTTTGATGTTCTTTCTTTGTAAGATCTAATTAATTATCCGAGGCCTTGATAATCTGTATTATATATCCATCGGATGCCAGGTTAAATCGGGTGGTTGATGCTCACGATAGTGAAATATGAGAAGCATCTATTATTGCTTTTAAGAAGGAAGGTTACGTTTGGTACGCAAGATGATTATTTCATTAAGAAAATGAATAGCTTTGATTGAAAATAAAATAATATGGAATGAAATAGCCTTAGAATAGCCATTCTCATTGCCTATGAGGGAAATGACTATTCATTAAATTGATGAATAATTATTTCTTTCAAAATATTCCAAATTTTAGATTCTTATTATATACTTTAACACCGGTGCTATTTTAGTTCACTTTCTTATATTTCTAATAAAAGTTATTATTTTTTTTAATGGAATAGTCATGGGATTTTTTTTTTTAAAAAAAATAAAAAATAGAAGAATTTAGAATGAAATATCATTGAAATAGTCATTTTCATGATAAATGAGATAATGATTATTCTTAATAAAAACTATTTATTTTTTCTAATGAAATAGCCCTTTCGTGTACCGGTCGGTAACCTAAGTATTGATAATATGAAACGAGAGATATACTCTGTTTTGGCCGTGTCTCTGAATAGCTTCAGAACGACTCTTAATTCGTTTCGTTGTCGGTGGCCTGAGACTCCCATTTAATTTGTTCAATATATACGACTTGCTGGGTTGTGATGAGACACTGCTTTTCTGTAGACTTGTACGCACAGAGTCATCTTTGGCTGATCCTTCACCAGTTAAACGAAAAGAAGCATAAAAGAAAAGAAAAAGGAAATTAAAAAGGAGAAGAGGGCGGGCGATTGGGTGCTTAACATGCCCTTTCTGTACAATTAAGAAATGTTACTTCCAGAAGCCTATGCCAAAGCTTCCATGAAAATGCAACGAATTCATTGGATTACAAAGCTTCATTAGCTGCTTATGCTTTGACCCGAGCAGCATGTGGCACGTGGAATCAATCCCGTGTAAATCTGCTAAAATTGCTTTAAGTTTACTTTTGCAGGCAGCAAAGAGAAACAGACAACAATTTGCTTGGGTTTAATTTGTTGAATTACTACAAAGAAGAAGCAAATCTTGTGAAGGAAAACGAAAGCAGATTCTCCCACTTCTGACAAAAAATATTATTATTTTTATAAAATCCAAATCAGCATCGAATGTTTCTTCTTCATTTTCTGTATTTTCAAGTTTTTGATTGAGAGGCACACTGTCGAGTGTTGTATTTGCTTGTGGGCCATAAACTACGTATGATCAATTCTGATGGAAAGTGACCCATTATCTCGATCCTTTGTTTAGTCTCTCAACCATTCCTAATCATGCATTTTCAATTTCTATAATTTCAAATGGAAATTTAAAAAATATTTAATTCGTCTGTGACTACAGAACGTTTTGACCTTCACAGAAAAATTCCCCATGCTGCCTACATGTGGAATGATGAATGAACTGAAAGCATATATATATATATATATATATATTAATGTTTGCCAATGGTTATTTTAAGAGAAAATGTTTGTGTAGGTATCAGGATCCTTAAAATGGAGAGGAAAAACCATTTTATTGATTTAATTGCGAATATGTTGTCATTTAGTGAATACGTCGTCACGTCGTTTAAAATTTTTAAATGACATGACATCATGCGCACCGTTAAATGCAGTAAAACATAATTTGTGTAGCCCCGCGTGTGCGTAGAATGTTAATGTATACATTCACCGACAGGAGATATATATATATATATATATATATATATTTATGTTTATATCCCCAGGATCTGGATGACATAAGAAAGAATTGTGGAATTGATTGTGTCATTTTCATCAACTAATCTGAGATTTTCTGTTAACAAGGAAATGAGCTGTTGATAATTTCCAAGAAGCAACAAACCGATCGGACTGATCTTCAGTTGCTGCATGTTTATTGTATAATATCATTGACTTGGCGGATTCATTAATTAATGGTGGGGTGTGGGACACTGGATTATTATTATATAGAGATTAGCTTGGAAGACTAAAATAGCACATGCTATTGGTTGATGAGATGTCATTTTAGATTTGAGAAATGGTTCAAAATGTGTGTTCATCAACAGGCTTATGGGTGTGTGAAGAAGACACTCAACTGAAAGGATAAGTAGTTAATGCTGCTTCCTATTAATTTCACACTATAATTATCGATTTTAGGGTAAATTTCTTGTCATGATTGGTTAGCGAATTGTTTACAAGGAGATTGGACTCTTAGGCTCCGTTTGTTTCGACGCAACTGCGTTTGGCTCTATGGAAAATCAGCAACCACGAAATGACCTGCTTAGATTGGCTTAAAATTCTTGAAAGTCTTCTCTCAAACAATCTATGTGCCTCTAGTTTTTATGTCCCTTGATGACTGTAGAAGACGATGTTTGTAACTGAAGCTCAATAGCTGAGAGCAGAAACCCTATTATATGTATTAATTGATCCTTCGCTGATATTGGAAAATTGTTTAGCTTTCCAAACAACTATATATTTATATATGGAATGCTAAGTTTGAGTTGAAAGCTATGTTTGTGAGAGTGACTTATAACTAGATCATAATTAAACTCTCTGATCTACCCATCTATGCTGTCCATCTAGATGAATCCTACTCCCAAAAAACCATGTGCCCTGTCTTGATCCCAGAAAATCGTTTAACATGTGTTAAAGTTAAACTCACTAATTGATGAATTCCAAATATATATATATATATACACATATTTCTTGAAGTCCTTGATGATCTGCAAAAAACTAATTATGTTTGTTTATGGAACTCACTGAGATGACAACCAAATCTATTTGTTGGACTCACTCTCTCTCTTTCTCTCTAAAAAAAATAGGCATTTTCTATCCTTTTTATGAAATGCTTGCAGCTTCTATCTTCTTCTTCTTCTTCTTCTTCTTGTAACATCCCCCACTTGTAAATTTGTAACATGCATGATTTAATGTTGCCTTCGTAACAAGTATAAGAATATTTTCTTATCAATAAGGCTACCAGGCATTTGATGGGTCCTGAAAACATGCCATTATCCTATGTTTCATTCTTATTTAGAGAGAAAAAAGAAAAAAGAAATAGTAAAGTTTACTGGCATAAATGTATAGACAGTGTAAATACGTACTCCAAACGAGATTCATGAGCTGGCCATTGGCCAAGTGGGCTTCTCCAGCCAATCATTTCCTTGAAGTTTCAGAAAGTCTACTGGCCGGCTGGGGCATATGAAGCAATTCCATTAGATTTAATGGTGAGTTTTGTTAGTATGTGTTTGGACCCGTTTGGTTGGTGGGAATTTCTTGGTATTATTTATGACGAAAAGAGAAGGTTTTTTTCTTTTTCTTTCCCTTTTTTTTCTGCCATTGTTGCTCGCACGTCTGCTGTGTTTAGGTTGGCGGGCCACTTTTTGAGCACATATACATGGCTTCTTTATCTATCTTTACTAATATTTTCATAAAGGAAAAGTTGGGGAAAAGTTTGGATTCCAATCTGTCTTCTCAACGACCAAATGAAGAATAAAGTTGTACCCTTTAAACCATCACCAATTAAGATCCAAAAAATCTCACATTTTTATGGAGATTATTGCTCAATCATGATCATAATCTCACATTCCTATCGAGTAGTTCTTCTAGCAACTCTGTGAAAAAGAATACTTTATGACCACAAAGGGGAACATGCAAGCCCTCTGAGAAGACCGTCTGGGAGGGACAGAATCAGAATTTCTCATAGAGAGAGGACGAGGGGCTAAGCTAAGTGGTGGTGGCCGGGAGGAGGGTTTGACCCAAAACTTGGGAAGAGATTGATTTTAATGTTTCCTTCTTCCCCAACTGCAACCACATGATTTTTGAATCAAAGGATGTTGTCACAAGTCGAGCAGTAGTAATTAAAATAGTCACGCAGGCTAGCTTCTTTGTTGTTATATATATATTCTTTTTAATAATTTCATTTTATTTGTATTGAGAGCAGAAAAAGAGGGGATTAAAAGGAGAAATTAGGGAAAGCCAGCAGCTCACATCTGCCTTTTGCTTTTAATCATACGTGTGTTGTGGAGCTGGAGAGTTGGAGTTGGAGTTGGTGGGTCTACACCCCAAATTTATGTTGTGGGCCAACACTCACCATCATGATAATCACACTGCTCCCCTATCATCATCATTTTTTATATATATATTTTTTTTAAAATGATCCCCCATCACATATATCCAAGGTACCCCATCTCAGATTGCTCCACTTTGACTGTCATCCTATATTCTATCCCATCAAATATCAAAGAGATGACAATTTCTTTGCCCTATTAACTACATAAAAGAATACTTAATTCGATATTAAATGAATTGTTTATATAAAAGAATCCTTAATTCGATATTAAATGGATTGTTTATATAAAAGAATCCTTAGTTCGATATTAAATGGATTGAGTCATCCGAAAAATCATATTTTTATCTAAAAAATGTATAATATTAACGTGGCAGTCTTAATTTACTCTTGAATTTTTACTTTATTTTTAAATGACTATTTAAAGAGTTGGTTATGACACAATTGTTATGGGATAAAAATATGGTTTTTAGCATTTTTTTTTTACGTTATAATATTTCTATCATATATAGGTAGAGGCGGATCCAGTAGGCGGCGACTTGACCTGATTATCCTAATTGCGCACCATCACTCACTTACTAAAAGGCTATTCGACGAATCGACAATCTCTTAGCCAGTCAGGCTTGACTGCACCTCAATCATCTCTGGGATTGTGTTGCTTCTTCACTTTCTCTGGGTCTCTATGGTTGATTTTCATTGAGTCCGTTATCTCTATGTAGCTCGTTTAGAAGTTTGAATTTTAGTAATAAGGCTTATTATTATTATTAATATTATTATTTTATTGAACACTAGTTGGAAACATGCCTTATGGATAGAATTAAAAGCAAATATATATATATATATATATATATATATATATATATATATATATATATATATTCGTTTGATAATGTTTTTTAGAATGCACTTTTTACTTTTTGGTTGTGATATGACATAAAAGTAAAAGCAGTTTTGAGTATTTTATTAATGTTTTGTGCTTTTAGTTGTTTGTTAATGCTTTTACTTTTTTGTTAAAGGAAAAAAAAAAATACCTAATGGCATTGCAAATTGAGCCCGTCTTTCTTGAAAAATTTTAAGTATGTAATTAAATTTTTACATTGATTAATTTTTAAATAATTTTTGTTTAAATTTATTTTCTAATTTTGCTCTCGGTGAACCAAAACCGTCGTGGTTCTGCCACTGTGTATATTTTTCAAAAAAGCTCTCATTTATCTTACAAAATTCAAATAATCTAGAGAATACATATTTATATTTTTGTATTATATTTGTATAAGAATACTCTAATCTGTTTGGATTACTATTTTTATTGGCACTATAGTTATTTATTTTAAAAAAATTATCATCATAATTAACAACACAATTATCAAAATTAATATTTTTAATTTCATGTTTTACTATTTTAATCAAAGACCAGTAATTAGTATTTTATTTGTATTATTAATTTTTCTGAGTTATTAAAGTTTTTCTATGATTTGGATGATTAGATCATAATAACAAATATATATCTAAACTAAAACAAATATATGCATTCTAACACAACATATATGTACACTTGTGTGTATATATATAGATTCTAAATTTTGACACGTATTAAATAATATTAATAAGATAAATAAAATAGTGTGTACTTTTATATATTACTTTTCTTGAATGTACAATAAAAATTGAGAAAAATAAATTTAATTATTTGTTTCAATATTACATTAGTTGATGTTTTAAAACGTCTTAATTAAGAAATTATATGAGGGTAATATAAACAAACTATTAAATTGATTTTTTTTTTTTTTTTTTAAAAAAATAGTTTAAATTATATACCTTTTTTTTTTTTAATTGTTATTCTTTTTTTTTTTTTAATAAGTATTTTGAATTTTTATTCAAATCTATAATGTACCCACATATGCTTCTATTTATGTATCTTTTATTCCAAATTTTAATAGATTTAAACTTTTAAAATCGTATAAAACATGTTCCCCATAAGTCGTTACTATGTTTGGAGAGTACAAATTGTGGGCTCTATGGACAAAAATTTAAGTCGTGGGACCAACATTCACCATCAAATCATCTCATTGCCCCTATCTCCTTGATTAAAAAAAAAAAGTGGTATTTTTTAGATAAATTCTTTATCACGCTAAAATGGATAATATTTCGATTTTATTTTATTTCTTTCAATTTTAATTGCAGAAGTCTTTCACGAGTTTAAAATTATTCGTTCCATTGGTTTTCTATTCAAAATTGCGTCATCCGCTAATGTCACCTCAATATTTTCCCCACAAATCAAATATTTCAAAAAAAAAAACAGATTTTTTTCTTAAAAAAAAATCAACTGCTAAGATTGGGGGTAGCTTGCCGGCCATCCCTATGGGGTTAAGAGTATCAGGTGGTTCACAGGCCAACCCCAACCTATTAAGGTAGTTGGCCATATGGGAAGCCACCAAAGAATATATATATTAAAATTTTTAAATAATATTAATAAAATATATGAAACACGGGTCAATTGTTTATTTGTTTGACGTGATATAGACGAAAAGACCCTCTCCATTTTTAAGCTCAAAACAAAGGCCTATGATATTTTTAAAAGGGAGACAACCCTTTGATATTAGGCCTTCAAAGCCATTTAACCCCACCCAAAAAAAAAAAAAAAAAAAAAAAAAAAAAAAAAAAAAAAAGGAAAAAAAAGAAAAGAAAAGGAAAAAGTCATGTTTATCACCCTCCCACTGGCCACTCCCCATAGCAAATTAGCAATCTTTTCTGTTCTATTTCCAATAACGTAAAGAGTAAGAAAGTAGGGTAATTCCTATTTCCAACTCAAGGTACTAGCTAGGCAGGGCAGGGCAGGGCAGAGCATATTTTTATCGTTGGTGTCAACTGTCAGAAATGCGGGGTAGTGGTGAAACGACGCGGAAAAGTCCTGCCCCGGGATATTTTTTAAGGTTGCACAGTTTCGAAGACTTAATGAACATCTAAGACCACAATTAAAAACTTATTCATAACCTTTTTTCCCCCATTAATTACATCTTTATGCCTAATTACTAACCACAAAGCCTTTATGAACATAAATCATGACTCATCACAATCACAATCACAATCACAAACCAGACCCCAAGTCTCTAACTTCCTTCCCTTTATGCCTTTTCTCGTTTCAGTTTCTTTTCATTTTTTAATTTCCCCTATGAACTGGCACTGCTGATTAAACAAAGAAAGAAAATTTCTGCTCTCAAGTCTCAGCTCTCTCTCTCTCTCTCTCTCTCTCCTCAAAAACTTTGAAGGAATCGTACTTATAACATATGGGTCTGTCAGGAACCTGGATTTCCTTCCCTTCCATTTCCACCTATTTTATATCCATCTCTGGGTTTCCTCTTTAGAGAAAGAAAAACTAAAAACAACCCAAAGACAGTTCATTTCTTTTTTGTTTTTTCTGAGAAAGAAAGACTCATTTCTCCAAATTAAACCTCCAGCTCCAGATCTGTGTGTCTCTGTCTTTTTCGCACATTTCTTTACAATGAGAGACAGGATGGTTTCTTGTTTCAGCGAAAGCGCAGTGAGTGTGTCTAATCCTTCATGTTCTAGCTATGCAAACACAGCTTGTGTCAATCCAAGCCTTGCCCCTTCCGTCCGAAATTCAGTCGCCTGTGTTTACAGAGTCACCCTCTCCACCCAGAAGAAAATCTTGATCACAGTTACCTGGTGCAAGAACCATTCTGCTCAAGGCCTTAGCATAAACTTCGGCGACGACCCGTCGACGGCAGCCTTCAGGCTCAACACGAATTCGCGCTTGTTCAGGAAGAAGAAGGGAAGCAAGTTGATGGAATCCGGCAGTTCAAGCATCGAAGTTTTCTGGGATCTCTCCAATGCCAAGTACGACGCGGGACCTGAACCTGTCGAGGGATTCCATCTGCTTGTCATGGTTGATTCAGAAATAGGCCTAATTTTAGGCGACATGGCTGAAGAAACTGTCGCCAAGAAATTCAAAACTACGACTTCTGCCGCAACCGTCTCTCTGATTTCGCGGCGGGAGCATTGTTCAGGCAACACCCTTTATTCAACCAAGGCTCAGTTCTGCGACGCCGGCATTGCGCACGACATTTTGATCAGGTGTACAGGAGAAGCCGAAGGGTTGAGATCGCCGGTTTTATCGGTGTGCATCGACAAGAAGACGGTGATTCGCGTGAAGAGGCTGCAGTGGAACTTCAGAGGGAACCAGACGATTTTCGTTGACAATTTGTTGGTTGATCTGATGTGGGACGTTCATGATTGGTTCTTCAATCCTGCATCTGGATATGCGGTGTTCATGTTCCGGACTAGAAGTGGGTTGGATAGCAGGCTTTGGTTGGAGGAGAAGTTGGTGCAAAAAGACCAAGAGAGAGTCGAATTCTCTTTGTTGATCTACGCCTGTAAGAACCAATAGTTCTTTTGTTCTTGTTCTTGTTTCTTCCTTCTTCTTCATTCGTGTTCTTCCATTTTTACGTTTCAATATTCTTTTTCTTTTCTGCTTGAAAGGAATTAATAGACACTCACTCTTTTTCTTTTATATCAAACAAGAAAAAATTAACTTGGGAGTTCTTGAATTTTAGATAGAGCGACTTGTTTTGATCTCTCTCTCTCTCTCTCTCTCTGTTTCTCTCTGCTTGGACCTTGGGCCGTAAGAAAAGCTTCTATGTTTATTGGGGTGATTATATTTATTATTTATTTATTAATTATTAATTATCTATGTTGTTCAAATAATGAAAAAGGTAAAAAGAAGATGGGTAAACGAACTTTTGGGATTCTGAAAGATATCAAAGGAGATTTGGTGAAAGGCCAAATAGTGATTTTCAAAGATGTGTAGCTATGGGAGAAGGTTGCTTTTAGCCTTAAGAGGAAAAATAAAATTGAGAATCTCTCGAGTGTTTGACAATGATCGGTACATTTTTGACTCAAGACAAGACAATTTATATAGGATTTCATTGTTGCTGCTTTTAGCCTGCCCTGAAGAGTGTCGTGTCTGGTAAGGTTACCCAATTTTTTTGGCTTCAAAAATATTCGACATATGATTGATTTCACCTCCTTATCAATTTTTTTTATTTTATTTTTTTTTAATGGGTGATTTAATATGTATTAAAGCAATATGTTTATGCAATTTATCTCATTTCAGTTGCATATTTTTCAAATCGACTCATTTATTAAGGGAAAGCTTGTTCCACACTTAAAATAAAGCAATTTTTTTTTTTTCTCCTAAAACAAAAAAGATGGGTATTTTGAAAATTTTGGCAGGATTTAACAACAAATCCTAACGAAATACCTATAATTGAGATATTTGAAAAATTGGATACCTTAGTTTGAGATGTTTGCAAGTTCAGTACCCTTAATCAAAACAGTCAATACTTCGATGCTCTTACGTGAAATTATCCTCTTTTTTATTTTATTTTTTTATTATTTTTTTTTTTTTATCATTTATCATTTACTAAGAGAAAGCTTGTTTCACACGTAAAATAAAGTGGTAGAGATACATACTACACTCTCATTCTACTAGTTGATGTGGTAGTGTCCACCAGTTCTTTATTTTTATTTTAAAAAAAAAAAAATCACCGTGGTGGGATATGGGTGTAGTATATAGCATTACTCAATGATTAAATTCACTCGTCAATTTCTGCTTAAACTTTTAAAATAATTAGTAATTTATTTGAGATGTAAAATTTTTGCACTTATTTTCTTTAGCCACTCAACCTTAAGTTTCATACTTATGCAGTTTTGCTAGGGAAGCCGAGCTTGAGTTGCATTAGGCTTTGATCTTTGAACATCTCAATCCCTATTAAACGTGAAAATTTTGACTTTCAAATGTCAATTATAAAAGATCACTTCTCACATATCTTGTCTATATTATTGACACTTGCTAATATGGCACTTAAATATACTTGTTTAGTAACTAAATTGAGTTAATTTCAAGGAAAACAAATACTTGTATTTCACCTAATTAAATATATGTTTATCAACATTCAAGGGCAGTACTTTAGTCATACTATACGTTACATGACATTTTTTTTTCCCACTTTCTGTCTTGTAATAATAAAGTATTATAAGTAGTGTGCTAGATTAATCTTAGCCAACCCAGCAACAAAATAAATAAATAAACGGATAGAGGTTAATGTAACAAGCACACAACACAAAAATATATACTTTTACGGGAGCAATACTTCAAAGTCATTATATCTCATTTGAAAGCATACGAAGAAAAAGTAAGGTCTCTATATATTTGGGAAAAAATGTTCTAGAGGTCCGGTTTACTTTTTATCAAATTGCTTGCTAAGGTTTCAAAGTTATCAAATTGCTCTTTAAGGTTCACACCGTTATCAAATTACTCATTTTCTTCTCCTCAGTTGAATTTAAACAGCATTGAGTGACACGTGGCCATCAGGTCAAGTCATGTTCAATAAAAAAAGAAGAAGAAGAAGACAAATTTCTAGACCTTCTCCTACAACAAAAGAGTGGTCGTGCAAACGGCCCTTTCACATAAGAGTTCTTTACTTCTTTCGCTTTCTTTTCTTCTTTTTATTTTATTTTATTTTTTTGCTCTTGCTAACTTTAACAATTTTTAAAATCCGGGTTCAGGGGTAGAACTACTACTAAGAGGCTTAGGGGGTTTCATTCCCCTCAAGCCTTAATTAAAATGTTCCCCAGATTTTTTTATTAAAAAAATATATATACCCCTATAATTCTCTCTCTCTCTCTCTCTCTCTCTCTCTCTCTCTCTCTCTCTCTCCTAATTGAATAGGGGTTTCTTACCCATATAATTATTTTAATATAAATTTTTTACTCCCATTCGTCCCTCCACATTAAAATCCTAGTTCTACCATGTCAATAATGTCAATGTGAGACTTAACACTCATGACTATCTTTATAAATCACATACTTTATGTGTGCTACTTCTCGATTATCTTCCCAATGTGGGACATTAGTGTTACAAACTTCCTTCCTTAAATCCTTGATGTCCTCGTTGCAGTGCTCTAATACCAAATAGCTTAACGCTACTAGGTGGCTTTAATATAATTTGTAACAACTCAGAGAAAAATGCTAGCCATATTTGCTTTATCAACTCAAAGGGATTAGTTAATTTGGAAATTTCATAAAATCTCTTATAAAGTCCGGTTTCACTTAGTAACTAGGCAATGTGGGACTTAGCATTCATAACTATCTTTATAAACCATCCACACACTCTATGTAATACCCCAGTCCCATATTGGGAATAGATAAATAACTTACATAGAATGGGTGATTTATAAGAGATAGATGAGTGTTAAGTCCTGTAGTACCTAGTTACAAGGTAAAATTGGACTTTATAAGTGATTATAGGGAAAGCTTCAAATTAACTAGTCTTTTTGGGGTGATAACGCAAATTTGACTACTACTTTTTCCTGAGTCGTTATACTCTATGTGGGCTACTGATCTCTTCTCGATATGGGACCGGGATGTAATTACAATGCATGTAATGTAACTTGACTTGCAAGATGGTCTAAATAGTATTATCTTCTTTTTATTAGACATGATGTGACCTAATAACCACGTGTCTCTTAGCACGGAGCAAGCGAGACCCGCCCATACTCTCTCTCACATGTTGGACTGAATCTTTGTCCATGGGGAAGGTAATGCAACACTTCCGAAGCGGATAAAAAGTTGGTGTGAGGGCTAGCTCCTCTCAAATTCTCAGTTATAGTTCATCTAAAGATGCTTCGACACTTGAATACACATAGACCTCGCTCCCTCCACGTCCATGGTCCCCTTTGTCTTAAAACCAGGACCAACCTGCAAGCAAAATGCAATGAGTGTGCTTGTAATCGCCCCAACACACCTTGCCATGGATGGTGACCTCCACTCCACCCAAATACTCTTGCTCCTTTAGATTTTGTCTTCATGCTATGATAATAACTCAAAAAGGTCTAGAAGATCATGGCTAATAAGTCCGAAATATTTCAACATTGTTGCTGAAAAAAGTGATATGGTGGGACTAATGGTCGGATACATATGGATGTTGCTGAAAAAAGTGAGATTAATGTCCTAGTCCCTCATAGACCAATAATGATCCGCTACATTTCTTTTTCTCTCGATTTTAAATTAAATAGATAGTATTCATTTCATCGTGAGTATTTAAAGTTTGTGTATTGGGCAGTACATGCTTGCGGGCATTAATCGCAACTAACCGATATCCATATATGCAGATGCAAACCCGATTAAAAAAAACCACAAATTCAAAGATTTTGTTTTGAATTTGATATAGGGTTATGTCTAGTTTTTTTTTTTTTAATCTCAGTTCTCACTTACTCACACTCACGCCATGATGCCACACTCTCATTGAGCCATTGTCGTCTTCATCTCGTGACAATATGAATTTCGTCTAAAACACCAAGGCTTAAAAAAAAAGAAAAGAAAAAAACAAGCCTAAACTATTTTTAAAATCGTTTAAAATAGGTTCTAATAGAAGCCCAAAGAATGTTCAAAATACTAAAATAAGCTCAAATGTCTATTACCTAATATGCAGATAACGGTTAATAACCGCATTCAATAATCACACGGATAGTAGTTAATACTCACATGATGCAGATACCACCTAAAAGTGATAATCGTATTATGAGAATGCGGATATTGCCCTAAATCTAACTGTACATTTGCATTTGCATGTATATCCCTACATATAAAGGTGTATATGACCATTCAAACTTTAAAATGCATGTAAATAAAGTTTATTTTGGAATCATTTAATTAGTAGGCATGCCTGCCAAAAATCTGAATATACACTAACTAACATTATAGTGTAGATACTTAAAAAAAGAAGAAGATCATAGTGTGGATAATAAAAGTGGAACAAACTCATTGCTTCAAAAATTTGCAGTTTTATGGACCTGAAAGCACTCATAACTAACCATCAGGTGGTGAGACAACTATAATTGCAGTAGGCAACATCATGAGCGGAACAGTTTTATGGACAGTCTTGTCTTTTATGGCATTTATGGGGGTAAGAGTGATCGAAAATGTGGGGTGTTTGGTAACATAAATACCATTATCTTCATTTATTTTTACTTTTTCTAAAATCAATTAACTTCAAGAAAATAAAACTTTTTTTTATTTTTTTATATCACATCAATAATTTTTATTATTATTTAAATAAAATAATTCACTACAATACAAAATTTTTTCTCAATTTTTTACGAGTGTCAAGATGATTTGAAGCTTATTCATCAAAGATGTTATGGGTACCAATAAATAAACTTCACATCATTTTAGTACACATTTTGTGATAAAAGATTAATACTTCTGGCACAAAATCTCTACTAAAGACATGCAATATGATCATGTTGGGTTCAGTACCATTACTGTTGTTCATGTTTTGACTATTTTGATTTTAGAGCTTAAGTTTTCAATGATTTATTATGAGCATTATGGTCAATTGATGGTATTCGGGATTCCAGATTGTACATCACGGCCTAGATCTTTGAAGTCAGGGCCCCCACTATGAGTGTTGCTAGGGCCACTATAACTACCCTAAGACCCTAGCTTTCAAAACTTCTCTTCTTTATTTGTTTCTTTAGGGTGGATAATGACTTTGCTATTAAATATTGAATGCGATCCCAGCTTTAAACGTGAGAGAATTTTTAAAGCATTGATATAAAGGTTTACATGAAGATACATATGTGAATAGTATTATTTGTAATATCCGTAATTACAAAATATGAATATTACTTTTACATATCCATATTCGTATCCGTTTCGGTATCCTATTTTTACTATTCGTATAAGTATAATTATTATCCATTATCCACATATTGGATAATAAGTCTATTTAGTCTTTTAGGCTTTTTTAGGGTATTTATTAAGGCCTATTTAAACAATTTTAGAAATAATTTAATCCAATTTTTAAGTTTTTGGACTTGTTTTAATTTTCTTTTAAGTCCTAATTTTTTAAAAATATATTAATTTCATATTACTTTTACCTTTTTGTCCAAGTGTTACACGAGAAAAAAACACATCTAACCAAACTAATATAAACATAATATATATTTAATCCAAAAAGACATCATTTTGGTGAAATATACATATATATATGAAGGGCATACGGATGCTATTATTAAGTGCATCTACTAAAACCGCTATCCGCATCCGTATGTACGGATAATATATAGCGGATGCGAACGGTTAATATCCATATGTATGTACACCCTAAGATGAATCTCATAAGAACTTTCTTTCTCATATATTTTACCTAAATTTGCTTGCAATCCTATCAGAAAATTGGTAATTTTTTTTTGAAATGGTTGAAATTGCCTAATTTTTGGAGATCTCAACATAAAATTATTGGAGATCCGAATCCATATATTGGGAACTTGCCTAATTTTTGGGAGCAAGGCTAAAGGTAAAACCTTAAAGCCTGCCGTTTAATGTGAAATTGTGTGTGCTTTATTACTTTGAAAGCAATTAGGCAATGAAGGAAAGGGTAGTCCGCTAATCAATCTTGTCAACTGTGCTCCTTTACCTATCAAAATACCATTTCTTCAAGATTTATCTAATTGGCCACCAAAGTTTTTTTTTATCATTATTTTTTTTTAAATTTTTTTTTTAGACACTTGAAATCGGAATTACAAAACTAAAGCCTTAACAAAAAGTAAAGACAGAATTAAAAGACATAATAAATAAGGTATCCAAATTAATAGAAATGTCGATCATTCCCGCTAACTATTCGAATTGAAGAAATAGAAAATAAATAGATAAAAATATTACTAGCCGTGACTCTGACCGCTGCAATTGGCCACCAAAATTGATCGTAAGCAGCAGCTATTTCAAATCTTCTTGCAGCCTCTTGTCCTTTCTAATATACTAAGCTCATGATATTTCAACTTGAATTTCTTCACGTACAGGTGGAAGTTCACCAACCATTGTAGGAATTAATAAGCTGGATTGGTTTGACAAAAACAAACAAAAATTAGTGTTGCTTTCTTTCTCAACCCTTCTTGTGGCATCTTGGATTTCCAAACCTTATCACTTAGTTTTGTCATTAACTAGTCTTAGATTGTGATACATCAATAATTGGTTGAGATCGGGGGTGTAGAGAGAGATCGATAATGAATATTATATTGTATTTTTAGTTAGAAAATTAACCCAAAAAAAGAGAAAGCTGCAGTGAATATTATTTTGTATTTCATTGATTAAAGATCACGAGCATAAAGTTTTGCAAAATCATTATCACATGCTATGATGTTATATAGTCATAAATACAAATAAAATTCTTACAATAAAGTGTTATCTATAACTTGCATTTTCCGCTAACCCATATACAAAAATAGTTAAAGAGCAGCCTAGATTTAAGACAATGGTAGCCAAATATCTTAAAAATTTATTTAAATCAGTCGTGAAGATAACCTCTCACATCGAACTATCCAGACCGTGAGAAATAACCCCTCACATCTGACTAATCTTCATCTCATAGATCGGCCATGAGGAAAGATTTAAATAGAAGAAAACTCTTATTCAAAGTAAAAACACAACCAGCAAACAGCAGCAGTGGCCAGGGAGGAAATGAACAGCACAACACGAAAGTAGATAGACGGATGTATAACATAAATGCTAAAATTGGTGATCTGGTCGTAGAACACTTACAAACAAAAGAAAAAAAACAACAAAAAAGAAAAGAAAATAGCAGAATGAGAGGGTGGTGATTAGAGCGGGAAGTAGAAAAAGAGAAGAGAAGAGAGCAGATCATATTTGTTTTCTAATTTGAAAATGAAGTTATTACAAAATCGATGGTAATTGGAGACGATAAAATGTAATTTCCCCCTTCCCACCCCACTCCCTTCTTCTTCTTTTTTCTTCATCTAAATGAATTTTGACGAAAAAAGAAAAAAAAAATCATTTAATCGTGTGTCACCACGTTGGGGCTGGTAACGGTCACTATAAATGATTACAATTTAATTTATTAATTAAGCTGCACGTACGGCAAAGGAAAACCAAAAAAAGGTCAAATTAGGGAGGAACCAAAAAGAGTAGAAATTAAGCACATTTTAGTCATCGTGGTTAGGTAATCTGCACAAGAGAAATGAAGCTGTCCAGCATGTTTTTGGGGAAAACGGATCCTCTCCATTTCAAGTTAAATGGAGAGGAATTTGAAGTGGAGATGAACCGGTCTCTTATTTTACAAGGGGTTGTGTTGCCCCTTGTAAAACAAGAGACCAGTTCCTCTCCATTTCACTTGAAATGAAGAGCATTCTATTCAGTTCTTTGGAACTCTTCGGCTCAAGATATATGGGGATACGGACCCAAAAAGCTTCAATGGAAGGGGGGCACAACTTTATCCAACTTTTTAAGTACCTCATGGAACGTTGGGACTTGCTAAAAATAGAGCTCAGGGTGGTTGTCTTAGAAAATATGGTTTCGTTGAAAGGAAGTGGTGTATGGAGAAGCGTTCATTCACCCTCAACAAGTATTCCAAGAAGCAAGTTTGTCTCTTGATGAATTCTGGAGACGATCGCAAATTATTTCGTTGCCATCAATTATATCTCTACAGGTTCTTTCCTTTTATGGCTGACCCTTCTCGTAGGTATATATAAAGTTAATTGGGATACAGCTATGGATCAAAAGAATGGGCGAATTGGAATTGGAATTGTTGTTCATGATCATGAGGGTGTCGTTCTAGCTGCATGCAGTACTACAAAGAATGTTATAGTCTACCATGTTGTTGCTGAAATTTTGGCAGCTTTTTATGGTGTGGATTTGTGAAAGGAAATGGGCTTTATTGATATTATATTCGAGGAAGACACTCTATAGATTGTCAACACGGTTAAAGCACTAGACAACAATTAGAGTAAAGTTTGGACATCTCGTTGGTAGAATTAAAGTTGGTTTGAGCCAGTTGAGATCTTAAAGTATTGACCATGTCAAGCAAAATGCGAATACAGCCGCTCACACCATAGCCAAAAAAGCTATTTTGTGTGTCATAAATAGGATTTGGATTGAAGAAACTCTAAATTATATCTGTGGTATTATTTTTAAGGAGTGTTATGGCTCTAGGTGATTGAATTTTATTCAATAAAATAAATGATTATTCAAAAATATCACCCTTTCTATCATTTACTCATTCGTAATATATATATATATAGTTTTATGTTTTCATAAAAGAAAGAAAAATTCGATTTTATAGTACATAACAAGTTGACTTTGACACTTAAATATAACCATCCCAGAAAAATTGTGTAACAAACTACAGAAAAATTCAATGTTCTAGAATTTTAACAACTACATGGGGGGTTAAAATTGTATTTTCAAAAAGAAAATATATATATATATATATATCTCTCATGATCATAGAATAGCACCCTAACCCTATATTTTAAGTTTTTTTTTTTTTTTTTTTTTTTTTTCTTTTTAATGACCGACATAAAAAATCATTTCAAATACATCAGGCGAGTTGAAATAAAATAAACGTGATAAATAAGTGCGAAGAGTAAGATTACGTCCTCGTAAAGATATCATATATTAGATGGATATTATTTTAATTGTTGAATTAGGTCTCTTAAAGAGTTTTAAGAGAGGACTTCAAAAAAAAAAAAAAAAAAAAAAAGTTTTGAGAGAGAGAGAGAGAGAGAGAGGGACATTAAAAAGGGCCAGCCTGAGACAACATTGACAAGGCTTGGCCCATAGCAAAAGATGTCCAAAAACCGGCGCAAGCGGTTGCAATTCTCCACCGGCTTAAATATCACAACACCCCCAGTCCCCACCAATCCAACCAAAATTGGAGAAAAAAAATAGTCCTTTTGTCTGCCATAGACTCTACAGTAATAGAATCCAATGCCAATGTCTTGCTTCAACGGAAAGTATCATGGTAAATTCGTAATTTGACCTCTTGTCTTTTTTTAATTTTTTTTGAAGGAAAAATATAATCATTTCATTAATACACCCAAAGGGTAACAAAGATACAGACAGAAACAAACTCAGACCAATAAGGGACTCATAACGATACAAATGTCCCATTACAGTTACCCCAAATATCAGATTATACCGATAGTTGCTACAAATAAACCTAGTCAACAGAAATGTGCCTCTGCGTTGACATAAGAACCTCTACTTGCACTATGGAGTCGGTCACAAATCTGTGCTAAAAAGCAAAGACCAAGCTAAATCTAACACAGAGCAACCTATCAAATACAATCTGTAATCAAGAACAAGAAGACACCCAAAAAAGAGCTGTCGTCGGAATAATGCACCGCCGGAGACGGTGCGTGTACCACACGCGCCGCCGCCGGCATATCCCCTGCAGCAACCGAACCCAAATCCGCCGAACGCCATCAAGCACGGCAACAGAGGCGAAAACGTGGTCATCACACGCGGCCCAAGGAGTGACAAACCCCCTAGCGCGTGATGACCATGCGTCGGGCAACGGAGAGCTTTCCAGCCGTAGCAAGCAGCGGCAGAACCGGAGGACGACGGTAAGCAAGGCTGGGAGGCGCGTGTCGACTAGAGATTGGCGGAACAGAACAGATCTGGAACTAGAAAATGGTAAAACTGAGACTCCCCAAATCGTTCCGCCGGCGACACGTACGACGGATTCTACCCCCTCCGGCTCCTCTCTGGAGAGTTTTCCTGCCAAGAAACAAAGAAACCCTAAAAAAACTAAGAAACAAATCACCCTCCATAGTCCAAAAAGACTAGGAGGACTAAAACCACCTCTGGAACAAGTCCAGGGAGACTCAAAACTCCACAAATCCTAGTGGTTGGGAGACTCTAGCCTCTACCGGAATAACCCAGGGAGGAACAAAATCTAGGAGGAGGGAGGCTTGGAACCTCCCTCCCCCGGCAACCCAAACACAGATGTTTCTCCCTCTTTTCGTCGAAGTCATGAGAGAGAGATAAAGCAGCCACACAAATTATTGCTAACAACAAGCTCCTTGTCTTTTATTATGTACTTTTCTTTTTTCTTTATATATATACTTTATAGATATATTTTTAAAAAAATATACATATTCCTCTAAACTATCACTCAATTGTGAATGTCTCTCTAAACTACCAATTGTATCAACGTCCCTCCTCAAACTACTAGAAAATGTTAATGTCCCTCCTAAGACCAACAAAAAAATGAAAATGACCATAAATATTTTTTCAATAAGTCAAAAATGTCTTTATAAATTTGGAAAAAAAAAAACTAAAACTAAAAAAATTAAAAAAATAAAACCAAATTCTTTTTTTTTTTTTTTTTTTAAAAAAAAAAAAGAAAAACGAAAAAAAAAATTAAAAGTTAATAATAAAAAATTATAAAACTATTTTTTTAACCAAAAAAAAAAAAGATGAAGAAAAACGAGTTTTTGTTTTTTATTTTTATTCTTATTATGTTTTTATTTTTAATTTTATTTTTGTATAACTTTTTGTTATTTTAGATTTTTTTTAATAATTTTTTTAGTTTTTTTTTTTTTAAAAAAAAAAAATTAATAGTTTTATGAAATGTATTTTTGTCATTAGGAGGGACATTGGCATTTTTTTGGTAGTTTAGAGGGGAGACATTGACACAATTGATAGTTTAGGGGACATTGACAATGAGGTGGCAATTTGAGGGGGTTATATGTAATTTATTTATTTTAACATAATTTGCATGTATATCAACTCTCATTCTATGTTTTTTTTTTTTTTTTTTTTTTTTTTCAGCTATGTGATGATTTATTCGTGTTGTTTGTTTCACGAGTAGGTGCGGCCGTGCGGGTAAAATATACGATATGGTATATATTTTTTTATAGGATAACTGCCTTTTTAGGATCGATTGTAATTAAGGTTGATGGTAATGATTTGATTACCATATTTATCTTTATCTTCACCTATCTCAATTCTCGTATGAATAAAAATTTTTTGTACTATTAATATTATCAAAGAATAAGAGCTGATGTAGCTTTTTTTGAGCTCTTTCTTAGTGGAGACGTAGGCGTCTAACATCGAACCATCCGTAAATCTTTATATGTTTCCTTTTGCATCGAAGGACTGAGGTCTTTTGGGATTTTTCCAACTCCTTTGAGAGACTGCGGGCTATATTATAGCAAGAGTACCAATCTTTCTTTTTTTGTAATTCCGATTGAGCCGGGAATCCAGATGATCAATGCTCCACAAGTGGGTTATGTATTTTTTTTCTTGGACAGATAAGAAACAAACCGTTGTTTCTTGCTCAAGCACAGACTGAGCATCAGTCAATGTCGCTTGCCACTGCTGAGCTGTGCTGGATTCGATTGCTACTGGTTGAGCTGTGTATTCCCTTACATTCTCAACCCACATTATGGTTTGACAATGTTAGTGCTATTGGCTATTGCCTTAGCCTCAAACCCGGAGTTTCATGCCCGTACCAAGTATATTGAGATTGATTTTCACTTCGTCCATCAGAAGGTTAATAACAAAGAGAATTGTGACAAACTCATGATATCAGCTAGTTTGGACAACAAGAGGAACACGATGGCAAACTTGAACAGGGTGGACTATTTGAATCAATTTGAATGAAGATCAGATAAGAAGAGATGAAGATTTTTTATCTGTTGTCAACAGTTTAGCCACCTAAATATTGAGTTCTAGCCTGTCTGATCTAGTCCGACTGCACACTGCTTTTATTTTCGAATTTGTTCGTTGATTTGAATTATTTTCTTATCAGTATGTACAGCTTGATTATTTGAATTGTCTTCTTATCAGTTTGCAAAGCTTGAATAGAGTAAGACCTCATCTTGTGTGTATACACTACTGTAAAAGCACTCAATCAATTGTAATCCTATATATACGAAATATATTGCTCTGTTTTGGTATGCTGTTGAAACCAAAAACAGAGTTCCCTTTTTACATAGGTATGGTTTTATGTATGGATAATGGACTACAAAATGATAAGCACGGTGAAGCTGTTCATTTCGTCGGACCTCAAAATATGGGCGTGCCTTTTATTTTTTGGCGTTCGAGAATGAATTTAATCATTTAATTTATATTCTAACGCTCCTCCAACTCATGACATATGGCAGGTTATGCAAAGGATGCTGTTGGTTTAAGAGGATAGATGGATGGGCTTTGCTGTTGTGCTTCTTGGTATGTTAGAGAGCTAGATATTTTGGAGAGTCTTTTATTGAGACCCCACACAATTGAAAAGTTTAAGTCCATCAATTTGGACCCAACTATATATGCTATATTAACCGCTCACACTTTTTATATTTTTCTAACGTGGGATTCAATCATTTTTACACTCGCCCATATATACTTAAGATGACATTTATAGTCAAGATGTTAAGGCACAACTTTCAAGATAAATGCATTGGATACTTGAAGTAGTTTTTCCTGTTCTTCAAGGACAATCAGTTCTGAAGTGGCTCGTGGAATAGTTCTGCTTAGCATTTGGTCTGTGCTACTTGTGTTCTTATTTACCTTCTTGGCAGTTAATGCACCAAAGATTCTTTGTTTAAGGAGTGACTGAAATTAGCAAAATGCCAGCGTGAAAACACGAGCAGAAAACATTTTCACCTTATACTTAACAGTTGCAATTCGTGTTCACGTGTCAGATTTGAGTTGTATTGAGGCATTGGTATATGAATCTATAAGTTAACCATAATCTCCTAATTTCATGTTGGAATTTGTGTCAAGTTCGCGAGTTCTGTAAAAAATACTAAATGTCGTTTGTTAAGTTCTGGTTGTATATGCAGATATGAATTCAACTTAGGGGAAACAGTTATTTGATTAGAATAGATCTGTGATAGAAATGATAGTATTCTAGGGGAAGCACCCTATATATTAACTATGGTTAACTTGAAACTGTCACTTGATAACCATTAGAAAAGAAAAGAGGAAAAGATATATATAATAGGCTTTTGCATTTCATATATTTTTCTTAATTACTTCCCCTTATATATCAATGAGGGAAACTATCACAAGGACCAAAGGAAGCAAAGAGAGGACATTACCAAAGGGGTCCATGGATCCGCCCACAGAAATGACCTTATTTTCTGCAAAATCACCATTTCGATCAATTAATATCACATACTACAGAAATTATAGCAAAGACCAAATGAAACTTTTACCTTAGCTGCTTCCTTAGATTTTTTTTTTTTTTTTTAACCAAAACTTCTTTTTCTTCTCTATTCAAATAAATTTTAAAATAGGTTCTCTTGTAATTTTCCTATACTATTTAAATATTTTTTCAAATAAATGCTAGAGAAAAGAGATGCTAGGAAAAAAATATTTTTATATTAAAATAATATTAAGGGAAGCAAAAGAGCACTCACAATGTGTATTTAAATTTGGTTTTTCTCTAAATTTTTAACAAAACACATAAAAACTATCATTTAACAATCTCTCAATCAAAAGTTAAATTTAACATTTGTCAGAATCTCTCTTTAAATTTATATAGCTAAAAACTGAATGTTAAAGGAGATAGTTCATGTGGTAAGTCACTTGTTCTTAATGCCTCGTAAAGCATTAAATCTAAAGTTCAACCACCCTTAAATGCAGACAATTTTTGGGGTCACGCTCACTGACAGAAGCCCGAGCTTTACCCGACTCGTGTAGAAGGGGAGGACGCTTAGCACGATGTCTCATAGATCTAATCGGGCTAAGCCCCAGATACTCCGGTTGAAAAAACCAAAAAAAAAAAAAACTTGTAACTTGTAAGAGAACAGGATGCTTACTACACTCTTTTGGGTGGCACATGCACCTCAATCCAACTCCGCAATTTCCGTTGGGCTTCTCACACTCATCACAGGGATTTGGCACGTGATCAGGCACGTCAAAGGAAATCCTTGTCCCCAGCTCATACCCTTCATAGCTGTGATGATCATCAGCCAAAGATCTGTGTATGTGGCTGTAATGTGAGCAATTTAAATGTTTTGGATCAAAACCCACGCCGACCCTTTCAAGATCATCAACAAGTAAGCATGAAGGAGAAACTTTCGGTTGTTCTTGCTGTTCTTGAACTTCAGAAGAAAAAGCTCCACATGCATGGAAGAGAGAGCAGTTTCCGACAAAGGGTGATATGGGATGCCTTTTGTTTGAGCAGTTGAAGAGAAGAAGTGAGTTGGGCAGTGGAGGAGAAGGAAAACCAGCTGAGAGAAGCAGAGGAGAGACATAGTGGAGTGAAGAAGAACAGGATCGACGGTGAGAGATTGTTAGGAACTTTCTGGCGTAATTGATGGAAGAGACAGGAAAAAGACCAAGAGAGGTTCTAAAGTAAAGCTTCTGGGATTTGCATTGGATCATGCGGTGTAATAGAGATGATGACTCATTTGAACTTGGATTCAAAAAGGGTGCTTGGATTCGGATTTTGCCGCAAAAGCTTGTCGGACGACCATCTTGAGCTATAGAAGAAGAAGTAGTGAAGAATAAATTGAGCATGAAAAGGAGAGGTTTTAGAAGATGGATGATCTTGCTAGTCTGCATGATTGATCTTTCAATTGGTGAAGAATACAGCCCGGATGAAATGGTATAGATAAAGGTGGAAAACCAAGCATGTTCAGAAAGACAAAATGTGTTTTCTTTTGATATTCCCCTTTACCCTGAAAACTTCTTTTTCTTACCTTTTATTTGGATTCTCACTTTGGTCTTTAATTGATTCAAATTAGTGGTCTCACTCCCCCCCCCCCCCAATCTAGATGATACAAATTTTAGATACAACGCATCTTTAAAAATCGGCTTACAAGATAAGGGTGCTCAATAGCTCATATAGATAGTTAATAATAGACTTCACTCATGTGGGACTTAAAGATCGTAACATATAATCACGCTTTTACAATCGATGTTTACGGCGACCCATTTTATTGACACTGGCCTGATGGTTGGTAAATCATTTATCTTTTGATGACTCCACTCATCTATCAGTATTTTAATCTAACTCATAGGTCGTCTCTTCCGTAACTCGAACCCATGAAATGGTGTTTGCTTTTAATTGCAAATGATTGATAATCTTGGGTAAAACTCATCATTGAAAACCAGTTTGCAAAAGAAGAGTACCAAAAATTTTATATACACATGATTAAAATTAGATTTAATTCATGGAAAACACAGGGATCGTAACCCAAGATATTCTCAAAATTTATAAATAAAAATTGCACCCATTATATATATTTCCTCTCAATCATAGAAATCCAGCGATAATTTTTTTTGTTTTTGTTCTCGTGCTTTCCTCCCCTTTCTTATCTTAAAATTGTCAATCTTTTCCTTTTCCTTTCCTCCAGTCTGGAGAAAAACTATTGTGGCAGACAAAATAGTTATCATGGGACCTCGATTTGACTAAGCAGCTGTTCTTCAATTAACGGTAACATTCCACAAGGTGAAGCAAAAAAGTCAAAAAGTAAGTTTATCTCTTTTTGAGTTCCCCAAATCAAGATTAGCAAATCCCACCAATCAGGCCAGCTGTCTGCTTATGGAAATGTAAAACAACTGTAACATAAATCCACAGTACAAGCTTTTTCAAGTTCATCATCTCTTGTAAATAAATTTCCACAAAGAGTAGTAGCAAACACACATAGATCATGCACACAATAATAAGACACAGATACTTAATTGGGGGGCCTTCTTTTTTTTTTTTTTAATTGTTTTAAAGGTTTTTCAGTTTTTCTAGATCATGCTGGTCCCTTGGCAAGAACAGCTGGGAAATCAAGAAGCACAATTTTCTCAATAGCTGCTGAAAATGTTGCAGAGAATTCGACATGATTAGGATGACCCAGAAATGCAGTGAAGTCTTCCTTCTTGTGAAATGTCATCAAGAACGCATGAGTGAAGCCTTGTCTAAGAATCTCTTGGCTTTCGATGTCCTGCCCCCTGTTCAGAAGACACACCATATATGACATTTTCTTGTGATTGTAATCACATCAGTGACATCACTGTATATAACATGAACAGAAAATCAAATAGAGGCCCATTTAATAATTTCCCTCCCCTCCTTTGTGGGAGAAATTTTTTTGTTGAATAAAAGTAAAAAGTAGTTAGTGTAATATAAAGTAAAAAGAATTTAAATGAAAAAGTGAAAATTTTTTGTGTTATAGTAAGTTTTTTTATTTAAATAATAATAAAAAAAATTATTAATATGATATAAAAAATAAAAAAGGTTAAGAATGTTTTGAAGTTAATGTTTTTTTGGAAGATGTGAAAATAAGGGAAAGGGAGGAAAGGGGAGAGGGATTATGAATGTTTAAAAATAGGCTTGTAGAACAATTTTTTTTTTTTTTTTTTCTATTTTTTGAGTCTGTCTGACAAGTATATTGCAGCTTCCAGTGAGAGGGGTAAAGTGTAGTTATTATAAGGCATATAATTTATATAAAGGGTATGCTGAAAATGCTATGATTCTCTTGGTTAAAAGAAAAAAAAAATGCTTGTTTTATAAAAAGCAGGAGATTTATGAGTTTATAAGCATCAAGAATCTTCTATCATTCATTAATTACTTGAACGGGATACCTTTGTAAATCTGGCTTATAAATCATTCTCTCATATTCAGCTCTAAGTCCCGTTTCTCCCATTATCCAATTTCCTTGCAATTGTTAAAAAAATAAAAATAAAAAGGTAATGAAGGGTTTACCATTCAAAGGACTTGACAGCATCGATATCAGAAACCAACTTCTCCATCCCTTTCAAAATCTCCTCCACCGCGACATCTTCCTTGAACTTTACAATCACCAAATGCTTGAAGTCCCCCATGGCCTCTGCTAGCTGCTGCACCCACCCCTGAACAAAGGTTTGGCACAAAAGTCCAGTTTATATACACATCAAGTGCCACATTATTTATGTGTCAACTTCCACAGTCCCATCTATCTGTCTAGTACTGTCACACCCCCATGACCCATTTCACCGCTCTTGTTGGCAGCAAGCAATCAATCAACCAAAGAGTAAAGCCACTCCTTTCCCGGACAGTATCTGCAGAACAATATTTTGAAAGGTACAAAGCCCATGGGGCTATAAACCCCACTATTCAGCCAACTTCTTTGCTCCATTGTCTTAGCCTTAGCTTTTGCACATGAATGGGGTCCTTGATGCAATTCTTTTCTTCTACTTCAAGCTTTCTGTTGGCCTTATTTAAATCAGCATTATCATATAATGACATGACAGAAAGTTTTTTCCTTTTTTCTCCTCTGAAATCCAGAATGCAACAATGCTTATACTGCTGGATTTTTCTCCATGTCCTTCAATTCCCATGTGCTCCAACATATATTATTGGACCGTAATCATCGATGCCATTTCGCTACTTATCTTTAAGGAATCTTTAATTATGGCCTCCTGCTCTTCCGACGTGGGATTATTATAGAATGTTGTAGGGTTATATGTATCTCTTTGTAATAGTTTAAGACAGGACAGCTTAGTTCTACACCTTATGATCGATGCACGTACGTTTTCAGATAAGGCTTCTGTTTGAATTTTGTTGACTACTATTTTGAAAGTATTCATACGGTCTGTTTGGACAATTCCTTCAGAAGTTTTTGTCTTTTTGATATTGACATGTCTATAAATAAAATACTTACTTTTCTACTACATACACCAAAAGATCTCTCTCTCTCTCTTTAGTTTTATTAAAAAAGTCAAAATATTAACAAGTAAAGCAAAACGCTAACAATTTTTTTTTGAAAAGGATAATTTTATAAAAGGGTATCGAACTATCGGCTGTTTAAAAAAAAGGGAACTGAATTATCAAATGTCTCAAGCTAGTGTATCTAAGTTTCTAAACGTCTCACTTAAGATTACTTCGTTAAGACCGTTAGGATTTGCTGTTAAATCCTGCCAAAATTCTTAAAATACTCGTGTTTATTGTTGTAAAAAAAATTATCAAAATTTTCAAATATTCAGGTATGGATGTTTTTTCAAATTCCGTTAAATTCTTACCAACATCTAAATTCTAACATTTTTTTTCCTAAAAAAAAAAATAGGGGATATTTTAAAAATTTTGGCAGGATTTAACAGCAAATCCTAACGGAATACCATTAACTGAGACGTTTGATAGTTTAGTACATTTTCCTCAAAATGGCCGATAGTTTGATACCCTTTGTGAAGTTATCCAAAATTTAAGACAATTTTCACTTTTATATTGCTTCAAAACACTTTTTTAATTAAAACACAAAAACCCCCTCCTAAGTTATTGAACACACTCATCTTCTTCCCTTAAGTGAAGGCTAGAGAATAAAATCATTATTTATGGTGCATTTGACATAGTAATTTGGTAGACAAAAAGTACGATTGTAAACCAAATCGCTAGTAAGTGCGTGCTTTTTTTAAAACACACAATTTTAAAGGTTAAATCGCGATTTTGCCAAACGTTTAACTGCGTTTTTAAAAATTATGTTTTTCAAATCGCATATTTTAAAATAACACTTTTTGAAATCATAAATTCAAACGAACTTTAATCATGAACATATAAGTAAGTTTTATTCCTTTATGAGAAAGGGGAATAGTGACTAAAGCCATTTGTAGGAATCCTTAATCTATTCTTTAGTATGATACTAAAACAATTTTTTTGGTTTTTTTGGTTTTTTTTTTTTTTTTTTTTTTTCTAAGTAATAAATCATCCGATAATAGTGTTTTCATGCAACAACTATATCCCAAAAGCTTAAAATGATAAAAAAAAATAATAATAAATTTAATTAATTAATTAATACTTTAACAATAATTCGCTTGAACAATATTAGCCAAAATCAATTTGCCATCCTAATTAATTTGCTTCGACTCAAGCATCTAAAATCATCACAAAAATTTCTAGTCAAGCGGCCTTCTAGAATAACACTAATCAACCCAAACGCTTGCCAAAACTCTAAAACATATTTATACTACATGTTTTTACAGCTATCGATCTTCACACTAAATTTTATACCAAAGTTGATTACATTAATTCACCAAAAAAAAGGTTACCCATATTGATTTTTTTTTTTGTTGGATTTGAAGTGCCTGTTCAAATCTTAATTCAACTGATTTAGCTGCAATTTATAGACCTCATCTCAATCATCTGATAAGAATGATAATCATATATGATTTGTGCCACTTTCACAAACATAATAATTTTACTAAGTACGTAGCTGGGGGATATTGGGATGAAACTTTTCTCATCCAAAATTTTCACCCGACAAATAATATACATACATTTTCGATACATTTTTTTACGCATATTCATGCAATCATATTTCATATTTACTATTAAATTAGTGAGATTCAAATCTACTTTTAAATTTGTAGAATTCAAATATAAATTTTATAAATTTAATAATAAATTTAAAAATAAAAAATGTAAATATATTTATATAATTTCTCTTTCTCATCCTACGCCGATTACCTTACCGACAAAATCAGCATCCCCTCGTGGATGAAATGAGCGAATGGTACCATATTCCATGTATCTCTTCAGTACCCACCACTGCTCCATTTGGACCGAAAGCAGAGGGTAGATTCAAGACAATTGAGTGCAGACAGTTTTGGCCATCATACTGCTGTCACTTTAACCAACAAGGCTAGGTTTAGGCTGTTTATCTCTCTCTTCTTTTTCTTTTTCTTTTTTCTTTTTAATTCCAGGTTGGAAAAAGGATGACTCCAATAAATAAACAAAGATTTATTTTCGATAAGAGTTTGAGTTTGAGTTCAGAAACAATATAAATCAAGATTTAAGGCGAAAAGTCTAATGTGATATTGTTAGTTTTAATTTAACAATTCAATGGATTTTTATATTAAATATAAAATATTTATATTTTAAAATCATTCCTCCTATTTTTTGAGATGTAAATGTAATCTTTCTTGCAACCACATAGTCGATTATAAATAATATGTAATCAATTTTAGGTTTAAATTTATTTATTTTTGCATATAATTTTAAGTTTTTCATATCTAGCTTCATGTTTTCTATCCCATATATTTAAGATTAAAAAAATAGTTGCAAATGACAAGTCTTTACTTCTTTTTTGTTTTTTATTTTTTATTTATTTTTTATTTATATATATATATATATATATATTAAAAAATGATAGACGGGAACGGGCCAAGTGTGACTTTTTTACTTAATTAAGCAAGACCTCAACCGGAGGGTCACTGTTTTAACTTGATGGGTAGTTGCTAATCCTCTTCGGATGACTATAAAATATAAATGCAATTCTTAAAAGTTTATTCAAAATAATTAACAGCAATAATACACGGAATTAAAACTGATTTAAAAGTTCATTATTAATCAGCTTCAGAGCGTCGCTGTTAATGATAATTGATTCATCATCAGGGTCACGTCCGAATTTAATTCCAACAAAACTTGCCACTGAATTGATATGCTAACTACTCACCAAGCTGGTCCCAATTTGTTTCCAGCATCTCTAATTTACCCAAAAGAAAAGCCATCCACAATTGGAATAAATATGAACATTTTATTAAGAACACTCGAAGAACATTGAATAGTCTACAAAGGTAATAAGTTGATATGTTAATCTAATTTAAATAGGGCGGCTTACCGACTTGCTAAGCAAGCATTATACCCAAGCGATGAGCAGCATTTTCTTGAAAAAAACCCATGTAATTAATTAATTTTTTTATTTATAAAATGCATCGATTCCAATAAAAAGAAAAGGAAAAATTTTGGTGGTGCCAAAATGTATAGAAGTACTAAAGATGAACATTTTGTTTTAGGACACATGTATAATTATCTATTGGAGTTTTGAGGGACGTACAATAACATAAATACTTCTGGATGTATAAGATCATAATGGGATCGTGGGGCCACCGGCCACGTCACTTACTTGGACTGTGGGCTCGTGCGCACGTGCGCACGGCATGCGCCTTTAGCGGCAGTTCCAATAAGCCAATTAACCTAAATAAGGTTAAACACTATGCGGACCCAACAAGATTTGGTATCATAGCCCAAAACAAAAAACAAGATTTGGGATCCACTTGTCATAATCTAAGGACATGAGTGCACTGATTTATTACGTTGGAAATTTAAGTAGTTGTCGTTTTCTAATGATAAGAGATGCCTTCATTTTTCCTTTTTCATTTTTTATTTTTTATTTTTGTAGAATTAAGCTCATTTTACAAATAAGCAACTTAAGTACATCACTCAACATCAATAATATCAATGATACAAAATAGAATTTTCTAAAGAGAACAATGATCCTCCCTCAAAGATAAAGCTTCCCTTGCAAGTCGGTGAGCCGTACCATTTAGATTGCGCCGAACATGGTGAACCTTCCAATTCTGCAAATTGTTCATTACACTCTGTGTTTCTTCAATAATATAGCCATAGATGCTCCAATTACTACCACATTTGTCCAAAGCCTCCACTATTTTGTGAACATCACCTTCCAAAGTAATATGAGAATATCTCGACTCGTGACTAAATTTTACTGCCCTTAAAGCCGCCAAGGCTTCCGCAACATCATGTGCAATTATATGGTCCTTAGACTAAGCCAAAGTTGCCCATACATCACCCTTGCAATCTCTGATAAAAACTCCAATACCCATCTTCTTCCTTGTTTTATCCACAGCTGCATCCCAATTGACCTTGATAAAGTCATTCAAATGGGCTTTCCAGCATAACTCCATTTTCTCCACTACTATTCCTGAGAATTGAAGATGCCTTCATTCTTATACCTATAGTTCATATAAAGAAACATTTTTACTTTTTGTAAATGGAGAACTCCTCCAATGCAGGTGCACCATTCTAGTCTCATATTAGAAAGATGAATAGTCTACATAGAGTAGATGGTTTATAAAGATAAGGAGTAATTACCTTTTCCGCCCATGAACTACCACTTCGACCAAAAGAGAGCATCAAACTACCATTTTTACACACTTTGGCCCATTCCGCCAAGAATTCCGTTAATTTGGATGGAATATGCCATTTTTTACCGTTAATTTTGATTTAAAGACCAAAATACCCTCTATAGTAATTAATAAAAAATATTAAAATTAATATATTAAAAAAAAAAAACAAAAACCTGAAGGAAAAGGGGTGGCTGCCGCCACCCCTGAGGTGGCCGGGTGGGCCACGAGCCACCCCAGAGGTGGCCGGAGCCACCCATTTTCCTTCAGTTTTTGTTTTTTGTTTTTTTTTAAGATGAGGGTATTTAGGTCATTTTTGAAATTGAGTTAGGGCATTTAAGTCTTTGCATGAATTAGACTGATAAAAGGAGGCAAAGTGTGTAAAAATGGTAGTTTGATGCTCTATTTTGGTCGAAGTGGTAGTTCGTGGGAGCAAAATGACACAGGCCGATAGTTCATGGGGGGAAAAGGTAATTACCCCTAAAGATAATTATGAGTGTTAAATCCACATTGTCTAGTTATTAGATAAAACTGAACTTTATAATGAACTATATGAAAACTCCAAATTGACTAATCATTTTAGGGTAATGGCGCAGATGCGCTTTTTCCTAGATCGGCAACATATAATTTTTTTTATTGGTTTGTTGAGTGTACAATGCTCAACAAAATTTGTTACGCACTTTATCAGCGAGCCTTTTTTTTATTGTTTTTTTGCTAAAATAGCTACTCGAATACAAATAAATCTTGACCAATTTTTGTTATATGCTAATTAATGATACTTCTTGCATTCGAAAATAAACCACAATGATGATTTCATCAATGAGCTCGCTAGCCAGTCCCTTGCCAAGTGAAAGACTTCTTAATTTAATAGAATTAAGCTCAATGGTTGAGAAGTTTCTTCTTCATATACTAAAGCAAATTAATGCAGACTTTATGTGATCTAAAATTATATATCCAGAATTCCCTATTCCCAATATCTGATTATGGCATGACATGATTATTAATCATTTCTTCTAATAAACAATTTTTTACACGATCTGCAAATTTGATACGAACTCAACACGAAATTAGTGGGTTAGGATTGAGGGGTCTGATCTATTTAATAAAATGAGTTGGATTAAAGTTGACCTATATAAATTAATACCTATGCCTCGGCACAACTTGAACCCGACGAATAACATTTAGGACTGACAATTTTTTATACGACCTGCAAATCTAACACGAACTCAATACAAAATTATAGAGTTAGGATTAAGAGTCTAACTCTTTCAACACGGCCTGAACCGAATACCCAAACACAAACAATTATCTCTAGTGAGAGAGTTATAATCGCACGTCTTGGGGCCTAAATGATTGGGATCAATTCGATGCTTGATTGGCGCATCTCATCCGTTATATTAGATATCATTGACTCTTTTTTAGCCTCTTTCTCTTGGAGTGTTAGAAAAGTCAATATAAGTGCAAACTTCTGTACCCACTCAGCAGCACATTGGGTCGCAGCTAGATTTTTTTTTTGCTGCACTCCCACTGTTCCCCCTTTTCCCTCCTCTATTCCCATTGTAAGTGGGATCCACCTCCTTTTAGGTTAACTAGTTGTTAGCTTTCTGGCTAATAGTTAGTTTATTTTCGTTCTTAAGCTTGTTTGTTGTTCTCTCTTTTCACTGTACTTAAAAAAAAATTTAAAAAAAAAATTGACTCCCTTTTGGAAGAATTTGGGTCTAAAGTTGTAGGATATCTCATATGAGAGAAAGGAAATGGCCATGAAACATTGAGACGGATGTTTCTTCAATTAAAGCACTTTTTATAGTGGCTATCTCATGGCTCGTAGGCTTGTGCGTGCAATAGATTGGCGGCCTTACTATAAAGAGCCACAGAGTTGATGAAATTGATAAAGGGCCGACCGTGTCGTTCAAACTCTTAAAAAAATCCGAATCCAACACAGCATGTATAGGAAAGATAAGGCATCATGAAATTGTATGCATCATTTGAAGATCATAATCTTCAACCAACCAAAACAGAGCACTCTAAGATCATGGAAGTTGCTAAAAAAAGCTCTGGGAAGTGGACCGGCAAGGCATTCTCTAACGTACCGCAGATGACCGTATCGTACATTTATCACTTTTGGCAGTTTGAGGACCCGTTAACTCCGACGGCGTCGTTTGGGCTCACCTTGATGCCTTTGGACACCAGGTCGGCCCCACCGCTGTCCTGGTTCAAGATGGCCTACATGGGCCAATTGCAGCAGTCCATGTGGTCGCCATAGACTAAGAGCTAGGAACAGGTTCTGGTCACAACTGGAGAGCATGTGCCACGTATACGGCCTGTGCGGGAGCTTCAGTGTTTGCGATAGACGAAGCTGGTGGTTTTCCAGTCTTGAATCTCAAGGTTTTTTCTTATAAAGAGCTCCATTTAGCGACTCGGGGTTTCTCAGAAAAGATCGGGCACAGTGGGTTTGGGACGGTGTTTCAGGGAGAGTTCCTGGATTCCTCCACTCCCGTAGCAGTGAAACGCTTGGAGAGGCCAAGCAACGGAGAGAGAGAGAGAGAGAGAGAGAGAGAGAGAGAGAGAGAGAGAGAGAGAGAGAGAGAGAGAGAGAGAGAGAAATGTGTGCACCATTGGGAACATTCTGCATCTCAATCTCGTCAGACTAGGCTTCTGCTCCGAAAACTCTGACTCTTGGTTAATAGTTAGAACAATTAGATATATATCTTTTTTCTTTTTTCTAATTGAATAAGGGAAAGGGTTACAAGGGAGGATCCATCCCACTTCTGATCCGAACGGAAGAGAAAGTGGTTAATCCAATTAATAAAAAAAGGGTGGGCTTCCCAACATTAGACACAAACCAAACTAAAACAGTGTAGAGATATGAACAAAAAGTAGAAAATGTGATAAATAAATGACCCGGTCCTTTTAAGGGGCCGCTCAAGGCGGTTAAAAAAGTGAAAGGAAAACAGATCAGGACAAGCCCAACTGCACCTCCACTTGAGACCTGCAACAACCACCAAAAGATGGTTAGAACAGTAACAATGCTATTAAAGTCCAGAAATAGGATTGCAGTAAAGAGAGTAACCAACACAAATTCAAATACAGTAGATTCCCATAAAGAGAAACAAAAACCCATATAACATAAAAAATAAAAAAAATAAAAAAATAGCAGATAATAAAACAACAGAAAACCGGATGGTGGAGGGAAATGGGAGCCACTGACGCGTGGAAACCACGCGCCACCAAAGGGAAGCCTCCCTCCAGCAAAAATCACAAGAAATCATCGTAAACCACCTAAAACCAGGCCGGGGAAGGGATGGAAGGAAAAATGTGGCCATCACGTGCCGAAAAGGAGACAAACTCCCTAGCATGTGCATGCCACGCGTCAGTACGTGGATGTCAGCTAAGGTCATGGCGGCCATCGGCGGACACGGAAGAAGCCTGTGATCCCACTGAAGAGGCGCGTGTCTGGAAATAGTTGACGGAAGATCGTAGATCTAGATCCGAAGAGACCAAACCAGCAACCAAACCAAAAATCACCAAAAACACGGTGGAGAAAGATGGAGCAAACCTATATTAGTTGTTTTGAGAAAAAGAAGTACTAAAAAAACATAAATTTTGCTAGAAAAAGCTATAGCAGGATAGATAACTCAAAAGAGGCAAGAGATTCAAAAAAGGGGGGACAGAGAAGTTGTAGGCTTCTCTTCCTAATCCTTTGATGCAGTAGATGATTGGGTGATGATGTTACCTCATAGATAAACAACGACAGTTCTCACGACAGAACTCAAGGGAGTACAAACCGTTTCCTTAATCCATACTATATATATATATATGGCAAACGACTCCTCTTCCAATATTGCTACAATACCCACTTTAGGAACCCAAACAAACCTGCCTCTCCTTCCAACTCCCTCCCTTACTAATTAATCTTATGTAAGAACATATAATTTAGGAAAGAGATGAGAACAAGAAAGAGAGATAGAATTAAAGTAGTTCGGCCTATGACCTACATATATCCACACGTCAGTCTTTTATTGGCTACATCTTTCCTTGATTTATTTGATTGTATACAAGACTTTATTTATAGAGAAAGAGTCCAAACATTACAAGTCTCACTACAAAAAAAAACATGGGAATACTAACCTGTAGAATTTCACTCGTAAGTGATTAAAGTAACATGATAATTATTTGATGCGTTACTGAAATCTATAGTAATGTGTAAAATTTATTTCGTAACTCCTTTGAAACGTGAACATTTTATGGGTTACTGGACAGTAACGTAAATATATACATGTTACTACATACTAACGTGGTAAATTTACGGGTTACTCCAGAGTAACATGCAAATTAACCCGTTAGTTAATATATGATATAGCAACATGATATTGTTCACGTTACTCAATATATAGTAACGGGTATATATATCATGTTACAATTATAGTAACTTGTAGTTTTATCTCGTTACTGTAATTGCCACGTGTTAAAATTGAATATTTATATGCATATAAACCTACCTAATTAACCATATATACTCTATGTTTTGTAATGGAGATATCTCTAAGCATGTTGTTTGTTGGCACTTTATTTCCTATTTCAAATGCAACAATCTATCTCTTTTAAATAACCACATATAATGTAGATATCTTGCATTGACATACTGATGTGGTCTTTTGTTTACCAAAATATATCAATAATAAATAACCACTCGCAATAGGACGAATCCTTGTAGGATAAGGCTATAGAGATGGTGTCGAACCTCAAGGACTACATGGGTATTGCTATCAAGTTTATGAAGATTAAAAATAACTAATGAAAAGATTGTTGAATTTGTAATTAACTAAAGTGCATAAAAATAAACGTAAAAGAGAATTGAAATATAAGAGAGAGAAAAAGAGTAGAGTATTGACTTCACCGCTATCCGCACATCAATGGTTAATCATATTTAATTATAAAAATTCATTCTATGCATGCTATAAATAAATTCATGCTATATACAACCAACATGCATAAACTAAAATTCTCTAAATTAAAATACAATCAAACCATTGTGCTTGGATAGGGCTACATCAATACCCTACAAAGGTTTTTAGCCGCTCATGAAGTTGCTGCAATGGCCTCTTGCCATGATTACTTCTCTTCAACTCTTCAAGCCTTCAAAAAGTATTTTCTGTCTAAATCTAAGCACAAGCCCAAGCACCAAACACACCTTCTCTTGAAGCTTAAGGGTCTATTTATAGGGAGCACACAAGTCCTAGAAGCCCTTAGAATTCCATAAAAATCGCTCTTGAGTCTTTTTGTCCAAGTGGAAGATTGAAACTTTAATCCAAGTAGGAAAAGGATTCCAAATTCGGCCAGAATTGCGGTCTTTTATTGCGAGGCAATTTTAGCATAGTAAACGTTCGAATCAGAGAAAAGCTATTTCTGACATATTTGTTTAATATTTTATTAACTTTCCAACGCCACCAATTTCATTGCAATCCCATATCTGAAGCAAAATTTATGATCCAAACACTGAGACATATGCAGAATCCAAATTTGAATCCAATCCGATTTTGACTCTTAATGGAGAAATTCCGATTTAATCCTTCACTTGATTTGATTAAACCTAACCACATCATATAGGTATTCTATTATGATTGGTTAAGCTTAAACATATCTTCTAGGTCTTCTCAAAGTGTGCTTTAAGCCCAAAATTAATGGAATTAATTGTGTCTTTATTTAAAACCTGAAAACATTAAAACAACACAAAATCAAACAAATAACAATGCTAAGGAATTAACATATATAAGTTAAGGGGCTTGAATGTCTAACATTCAACACTTATCACATACCTTAACAAAGATGCCAAATTAAACAATGATTTCATCACACAATATGATACTGTAAGAAGGGGTACCAAAAAGCACTTCATGATTGAGCTACTGTAATATTCTAGTTTTTTTATATAAAAAATTAAAAAAAAAAAAAAAAGAAGAAGAACTTGCACGGCAAGTTGAATTATCCTTTTAAAATTTTTTTCTTTTCTCTCTCTTTCTTGGTCTTCTTTCTTCTTCCTTCTTCGTTACTTTTTCTTTCTTCTTCTGTTCTTCGTTTCTCCTTTCTTCTTTGTGCTTCTCGAGCACACAGACTCACAGAGAGAGAGACCAGAAAGACGAGAGAGTGAGAAAGGGAGAGAGAGAAGAGAGCTCGGAGCGAGAGAGTTGAGAGAGTGAGAAGAGACATTGACCAAGAGAGGGAGAGAAACCGGAGCTGAATCCGAGAGAAGCCGGAGAAGACCCAACCGGAGGCCGAGCTTCAGGTGGAGCTAGAGGACCCGACGGACCCAGACCCGATTTTCGGCGAGCAGTGGCGTGATTTCCGGTGGATCGTTGGCCGGTTGAGCTGGGAGTGAATTCCGGCGGTTCTGGCCGGGAATCCGGCGGACCCAGTGATAGTTTCCGACGAACCCGTAACCCCGAACCCATCAAGGCCGTGACCCGTAACCCAGAACCCGTGACCCGTAAGTGCAAAACCCGACCGACCTAGCAAAACCGAAGAAGACCCAATCGTTGGTGGCCAACGCTGGCGATTTCTGGTGGCTTGAGAAGCGATTTCTGGCCGTTTTAGTGTGGTTCTTCCGGTTCCTCAAGGCTGGGTTTTCTATGGGTGATTTCCGGCGATTGTTTTTCGGTGAATTTCTAAGAAAGTTCTCTAGGTAATTTCTTGTAATTGTTGTTGATTGATTGGTTTTTCTTTGTTTAGATTCAACCAATTTGTTGTGTAAATTGAGGATTTGGATTATAATATTCTGAAATTATTTTATTAATTTGGATAGTTGACAGTGGGTGTATGTGATTTGGTTGAGCATTATGATTTTAGGAATGAGGGTTTTGGATGGATAACTGTGTTGGCCGATCAATGTTGAGTGTGTGTTTGATTCTTAGTAATTTTATAGTGATGATTTTAGTTGATAAATTATGGATTGGGGGATTATTCTCTGTTGTTGACAGTGAGATGTTTTTCTGTTTTTGTGCTGGCCGTTTGGTGTTTCAATGGGTGTAGGTATAAGTTTTAGTGATGATGGCCAGATTCATGTGGGGTATGATATTCTCTGTTTAAATTTTAGGGGGGCAAATTCACTGTGTTAACTATGGGTAATTTTGGAATATTGATAATTTTGGGGTATAATTTCCGGTTGAAATGTCGTATTTGGAGTAGCTGTTTGGGTATGTAATTGAGTACGATATTTTGGTTAAAGGATTTAATATTATTTTGATGAGTTGGCCATGTGATATGTTTTAGGATTTATTGATTTGTCTATAGGGTATTCAATTATGTTTTAGTAAGATGGTTATGTATATAGGATAATTTAGTTAAGTTTTAAACTTGAAATATTAGAACGCTCCTCTAAATTCATCATTGTGTTTTATCTAGGTAAAAAGTCGATTCTGACGCTAATGGAAAGTCCAGGTAAGGGGATACAACACCGAAAAACCCCCAACAAGATTTTATTATAAATCTTTTGAAAAAGTGTTGGGAAATTTTACAAAGCGTTGCTCATGTGGTTTTAATGCCAAGCTTTATTACTCATATGATATTGTTTAAGAATTTTGGGCATAAATCACAGATATGATTAAGAGCATTTTTTAAGAATTATGATCTATGCATAATTATAGTTAAAACTAAGAGCATTTCAAAGTTATGAATTATGCATACTTACAATGATGAAAAGAGAGCATTTGAAAGTTATGACTATAGAGCATTCCAAAGTATATGACTCTATTTATGAATACAGTTTTGAAAGAAAAGAGATTCTAAAGTTAAATTCTGCACATGACTACAGTTATGAAAGCGGCTCTTACAGTTTTGAAATAAAGTATACAGATAAAGCAGAGCCTACAGTATTACAGAAAACGTTCATGTGCAGTAACTGTTTAACCCTGAGGCACTATTACAGTTAGGATTGGTACCCATAAGGTAGCATGGCAAGCATACCATAAGTTGGTGTGTGCTACCAGCCGAGGTTGGCCTTCACCTAGGGAAGATCCCCAACTCGGAACGGCTCTCCCCTGTGACGACAGGCTGAGTCCATAGGTCTGTGTGACAAAAGCCAACGTGCTCCGCTCACGGGTAACAGCGGTTTAGAGTCTATAAAGGGTTAAACCACAGATAAAGGTTTAAAGAGAAAACTGATAAAAAGAATTTGTTGAATCATTAGAAAATCTGTTTAATTGTTCATCTTGTTAATCTGCATAAACTGTCATTCTTATATCATTATTCATATTCTTCAAATTCTATTTTATTGTTCATATACTATGCCACTTGTCCTAAAACAATACATTTCATTTTATGAATCATGCTTTAATATGTATTTTCTTATAAAACATAAACAGCCTAGCATAACACTTCTCGGACAATTTTCATAACTTGAATCTCCAACTTATACTCAATTTAAAATCACATATCATATTCATACTTCTAAACATCATCGTAATTTTAATATAATCAAAAACACTTAATTCATCTAAAATAAATTAAAATCAACATACTATTGGTTTAAGTTATAAATCAATTTACATTATGCAATTCATCATATGTGAAATTAATTCTTATCAGTGAGTTGAATAAATCTGTCATTATGCATGACTAAAGATTATGGCATAAAGGTTTATAACATGTTTTATTCCCCTGGTGTTGTATTTTCCTTACTGAGTTGTCGAACTCACCCCTTTTTCCTCCACCCCTTTGCAGATGACAACAGTAAGACGAAGTCTTTTCCTTGTAAGGGCGTAGACCTCGCTAAGAGCAATAGTTCGTGATGAACCGGCCAAACCCTAGTTGCATAGTACGTTTGTTCTTTTTGTTGGAGTTCATGACCTTGTAAAGGATTATTAATAGAAAGGTATAAAAATAGAAAGTTTAAAATTTATATGTTGTAATTGCACGCTTCCATTTGAAAGGTTTTAGTACTTAAACTCACGTTTCCCTTATTTCCCAAAACGGGGGCGTGACAGCTACCAACAAGAACTTTATGATCAATTATTCAATTAATAAAAGGGTAAATATATATTACATTTTTCACAAAATTGGAGTACCAAAATATACACTTTCAAGGGGTTTGTAGACTAAAACACAAAAAGTAACTACCATAAAATTTTACTTTCCTTGCAACATATTACAAAACAAATAAACTTCATGATCACATCGGCAATACATACAGCACGTAAACCTCTCATCATCGTCTTTTGTATAGTCCTCGGAATTCCATTTGAACTACCTTGCCACCAAAGAATTTGGCGTTTTTTCCATTGCAACATGTTTCTACGTGGCAGTAGGGTTCTTGACCCCTAGCTATGCAATTGTTAATCCACATGCCTTGAACATGGCCTTTTATTCTCTTTCAACATTCTTTTATTCTTAAGCCTTTTAACTTGCAAAAAAGTAAAGAAAACAAAATCTGCCAAGCCTTGATGCTTTAATTGACCCCCATAACAAACTACCATGATTCAATGTGTCCCTTTTCATAAGCTTTTTCCAATAACTTAATCTATAGTTCTGGATTCTTAGAAGTGAAGTATCCATGCATGCCTTCTCTAAATACTGCATCTGGCTTTCCACTCTCTTTGCAACGTCTTAAGAACATAACTTCAGCATTTGTACACTAAGAATACGGAATCTTCTCCAACGATACTTGTTGGAAGATATGATCCTTCTCTGCCAACTCGCATAAATCTCTACAGGTAAGTTTTGCCTTGAAGAGGTCGATGAAGGAAGATGAAGCAACCTTTGTAAGAACTTCCATCAACATGTCGTTTGGAAGAGAAATAATGCCAACCTTGTGCTCCTCTTTATTTAATTGATTAGTCATGTCGACATATATCTATAATGACAAGTTTAAATCAGTTTATATAAGCATGTAAAAAGACAAACATAGATTCATACTAAAGTATTTACAAACATCCATTAATTATCGAATCTAATGAATTCATTCTAATGTATTCACAAACAAACATATATTCATGAAAGAAAAAAGAGAATTGTATCATTGATTACATTTTATTCAATGTTAATTTTATATTTAGGGGCATTTTCGTAATTTTGAACATGTGAAATTACGAAAATGCTCTTGTAAAATTTCAAACACTTGAAATTATCAAAAACCCCAACTCAACAATCCTACTCAAACTCCCCTCCCAACACAACATGCACTTCAATACGTTGAACACAAACTAGTTAATCCTACCCAAACTTCCCTCCCAACGTACACAACATGCATTTTATTACACTGCCCATAAAACTACAACGATACAACACAATCATCAATCAAGCAATCATCAACAAGCATAAAAAATAGGGTTAAATACAATTTAGCCCTCCAAACTACCACAATTTCTTCGGATGGCCCCCTAAACTACCAGTGCTTGCAGTCCGGCCCCCCAAACTACCAATTGCTTATTTTTTGCCCCATCCGTCACTTTGTGCGATCTAAGTGGACAAAAACTGAGTCACGTGCACGCCATGTGACTCTTTTAGCCCAAAAGCCTGAAAATACCCATCTCTCTACACTTGGAAATTCCCATCGTTTATTTGATTTTATCCTCAACTCCAGCGCTATCACCTTCGGCCTCTCCAACAATGACTGCATTGTCAACACCTACAACTGCGTCACAGTCATTTGAGAACAAGTCATCACCTAGAGGCAATCTCAGACTTTCTCGTGCAGGATGGCGGAGTTCATGGCGATGATTACGCCGGTGGCGATGGCATTGGATCTCTAGGCCTCCATGTGGAAGCTAGGTGCAGTTCTTCAGGATGCTCTGTTCTTATCATCCGATACTGTACCATGTAGTTTTGATGTTGTATTTGCAGTTCTCTGATGCCTTCGATGGGCAAGAGGGCGAGATTGCCAACGGCTCTTGTTGATTTCGAGACAAGCGCATCACATCTTCCAATTGCTCGCTCTTCATTGGTTGATGGGTTTCAATGGACTGATTTCCACCAGAGAGGTTAACGAAAAGAAGGCTATGGTCGGTGAGATGGGGTTGAGCTTCTATCCCAAAGTGTTTGATCCGCTCACATTGAAGGCTTTGAAGCTTGACTTACTTGCTTTCTGCGCGGTATGTATGGAGAGCTTGACATCAAAGAGTGCTTCGGATGCGGGGAAGTCTGGGGAGAAGCTGTTTGGAGATGGTATTGTGTCTATGTCAGCTTTTTAGTGGTTGCAGCCGGCTAGCACGGAAACTGCGGTGGCGTTCCGCGCCTTCCGTAAGTTTTTGATAGGTGGGTCGTCTCATTCTGATGCCAATCCTTCCACCACTGGAATTCTCATGGAGTCCACCATCTTCAATACTTTACAGGTATTTTGCAGGTTTTCTTTCTTTTTTCTTTTCTCACCTCGATATAACAATTGGTTACTATTTCATGGGAGTAAAAAAAAAACATTAGTACATATTTTAAAAAACAAAAGAACAAAGACTATGTTTCTTTCAAGGCAAATATGTCATAAACTACAAATAGACTGTTATTTCTTTTTCTTTCTTCATTTCTCATCATAACATGTGGACTCTTTGGTTTCAAATATATTCAACTCTTTCCGAACAAATATCTGCTACTTTTTAGCGTAGTACCAAAACCTTCAAGTTTATTAAGGAGATACCTTGTTGCTAAACAGATGAAGACACAATGAAGAATGTCAAACAGATTTGATTAGAACGCCATGAATTGCCTGACTCTTTGACTGAAGGTGAAGGCACGGTTATAAGCTCATATTCAGTTGAAAACTGAAACACTCAACTATCATTTTGTTCTGTTTATTTGTTTTTTATTTTGGGTATTCATTGTTTGTTGTTTGTTTGTTGGGAGAGAAAATGGGTCTATATTTGTTGTAGGAAGATGTCTGAAGTTGGAGGGAGAAAGACATTGGCTAATTGATACCTCGTTCTACAGTGCTTGCATGATTGTTGGGATGCTGATGCTACTTGCATGAGGGAGAAATACGTTGGCTATCAGAAGTAACAGTGATTGCATGAAGGAGAAAGACATTGGCTATTAGATGTAACAGTGATCTTGATCTTCTCACGGGTGACAACAACAATGTCACCAAGAGCACTAGCCTTCTTGACTTGCTTCAAGCATCACAAACAGAACAACAGTGGAAGGCCAACAAGAACACATCAGACCACCGATACCCAAGCACAATCATCACATGTTGCAAAGAACTCACACATCGACACCCAGAACACCCACCACGTTGATACCTAATCCAGAAGGCCGAACTCCGGAGAGATCTCGGCTGGAGCGTCCGAGCGCAACGACATTGGGTCATTTGGGAGGTCTCATTCAGAGCTCTGGTGGTGGAATCGCGAAGCGATGAAGATGAATCAGAAGACGAATGGGTCAAATGGCATTTTCGCAATATTCTGTCCCTAAACCACTCATACACGTGTTTTTCTCAAGAAGGGCAATCTAGTAATTTCAATGTTAAAATTAAGGGCATTTGCAGATTTTCTTGTCCTTCAGAGTCACGTGTCGTGCACATGTAGTGTTTTTCATCAACTTAGACAGCATAAACTGACGGAGGGGGCAAAAAAAAAGCAATTGGTAATTTGGGGGGCCTGAGTATAAGCATTGGTAGTTCGGAGGCCATTTGGAGAAAGGATGATAGTTTGGGGGGCTAAATTGTATTTAACCCTTAAAAATATTCAACAATCAACAAAAAGCACATATATATAGGAAAAAAACCAAATAAAAACAAAACTAGTGTACATGTTGATCGAGATAACTGAGTTAGTTTCAGTTTGTTGTTGAAACTCTTGTATGGTTTTGATGTTAAAGAGTTCTGGTTGTTTCCACAGAGTACATCTCTGTTTGTAATGCATGTGTTTTTGGTGTTTTGTTGATTACTCTGTACAATACGTTGATTCATTTGTTAATAATATATAGTTCTATTTATTCATCAAAAAAGAAAAGAAAAGATATATACCTTGATTAACCGGTAGTCGAACGAGTGATGCCAGAGATAGAGATGAGACAGAAAGGCGTAGGTAGAGAGGAGAGAGAGAGATGATCGAGATATATCCCGGGAAAGCCAGACGGTTGCGAGGAAGAAGAAGAGTTTCAATAACGTGCAAACAATAGCACGTTATTATTAATATAAAAATACTAACGTGATGTTAATTGCACGTTACTGAAAATTTTTTTACTTACGTGAAACACATCACGTTAGTACCTTTCTGTAATGTGCAAGGAATCGCACGTTAGTATTTCACTAACGTGGCGTTTTCTCACGTTTCTAAAAAGTTGAGCACGCGCAATTTTTCCCACGATTTCTTGAGACAATTATACTTGCCTGACAAATTATCACGTTACTAGTATAGTAACATGACGATTTACCCATGTTACTAATAATTACAAAGTATATATTTTAGCCTTTTTTATAATTTTTAAGTATTTTTTATCCCATATTTATATTTCGTGGTTGATATATTTACATTGATTGTCAAACATAATCATTAAAAATCAAAACACTAATTACAGTAACAAAATACAATCAACCTTGTCATATATACAAATCATTCAGTCTCTACTCAAAAAATAAAACTATTGTTTTTTTTTTTTTTTTTTTTTTTAAAAAAAAAATACAACTATTTTGGAGGGGTGGGTTGATCACGACTATCTACATCAACAGCTCTCGTCTGACTCGTATTGGCAGCTCCATGTTCTGGAACCGTATCAGGTTGAACCGTAGCACCTACGAATGACAAAAAAAAAAATAATAATAATAAAAAAGAAAACAAAGTTAACAAGCAATATGATATAATACCCACAGACGATCTCACAAGCTAGTGAGGTGTATCACCTGTGACACGCGGGAGGGTATATTGAGAGGATGCGGCCATCGAGGTATTGTGTCTCAAACGAACCGTTCCTCTTAAGCCTTGCTCTCTGTCTCTAAAACCAACTGAATCTCGGCTGCTTGCCTTCCCTTTTGAGCCTGAAGAGCAGCCTCAATCTCAACTACGCATGATCTCCGTTCAGCCTCAATGATTAAAGTGCAAGCTTGATTGATTTCTTCTTGAGAGGACTGGGTGGAGTGCCTAAGACGTTGAGATCGTCCCTTTGTGGGGGTATAGTATGTCTGCGCCGTCCCCGGGACAGGCCTAACATTTTTTCCAACCCCTCTAACCCTACCCGAGTACTCGGGCTTATTCCCAAACGCAATGGCATACGCATCGCGTGGAAACCAGCACACCGTCCCTTCAGTGATGGTATCTGATGCGACAGGGTCATTGGGGATCGGAGCATGTGAAAATTAGTTGTGGGTTACAACATTCACTAACCTAACAATATTCACGTTACAAAACCACAGTAACATAAGGATGAGTTTTACGTTACAACATCTACTAACGTAACAATATTCACGTTAAAAAATACAGTAACGTGAGGATTAGTTGTGCGTTACAACATTTACTAACCTAACAATATTCACGTTACAAACCACAGTAACGTGATGATTAGTTATGTGTTACAACATATACTAACCTAATAATATTCACGTTAGAAAATACAATAATGTGAGGATGAGTTTTGCGTTACAACATACACTAACCTAACAATCTTCACGTTACTGTAATTTGTAACGTGATAATTAATTCTGCGTTACAACATTAACTAACCTAAAAATATTCACGTTGCAATAATTCAGTAACATGAAAATTAATTCTGCGTTACAACACTTTAGTAACTTGTTCTTTGCACATTACAACAACTCAATAACGTGCAGTTTAACGAAACTCGATCTCAAGAATCTGAGACATTTGTCGTGTTACTGGCTATTAGTATTTTATATTGCCAACATTCTGGTTAACAAAAACACTTTATGTAACGGTTGCTTTTTAACAGGATTATCGGTTCTATTTAGAGTCTTCATGTAATATGGACAGTGTCTCATTTCATGCCATGTGTTGGTCACAAGGTTCTAGAAGATGTCCATGAAGATTCCATGTAGTTTCCAAATCAGAACAGTCGGTTCTTGTGCAACCGTCCGGACGGGCCTTTAAAGGCGTCCAGACGCCCCTCAGTGTCTAGAAGCTTCAGCGTTACAGCCGTCCGGACGACCAAGCAACACCTTCCAGATGCTAGGTCAAGCTACTCTGAGTTCGACATGAAGTTGGATTTCAGTCGACACTATTTAGGAAGATTCTACCAAACGTCCGGATGGCGTGGCAACACGTCCGGATGCTACCCAGCGTTATAGAATATTTCGAGTTTCCTTTGCGGACACGGAAAAGAGTGACAGTGAAGACCGTCCGAACGCTCAGCCAAGCCGTCCGGACGTGGTCCTATTATGGGAAAAATCGTACTATTCTGGAAAAGGGGTCGTAAAAGACCGTCCGGATGAAACTAACTTCGGTCCTAACGCTCCACAGCTAGAGTTCGAATTTGTCTAGAATTAGGTTTTCTGAAGCCTATAAATAGATGACTCTAGGCTTGTTATTTGTAAGAATTCAATATAAAATTCCATAGTGCTTAGAGAGGGTGTTTAGGGAGAGTTGAAAATTCGCTAGCTTTCGAGCAATTGTCGGTGTGTGCTCTTTGTTTCGTGTGAAGTCTATCTTAGGGGTCGACCCTAAGGTAAAGGATTTCATTGAAGACCCTTTCAAGTAGAAGACTTAGTTGGAAAGCGTTCACGATAGGCTTCGTATCAGAGTAAAAAGGTATTACTACTACATCAGAGGTATGTCAGTACGAGTGTCTTGTAACTAGCTTTGTCTTCGGTATGGTGGATATCCTAGGTTTGGCAGCCCCAGAGTGGTTTTTCTCTTCATAGAGTTTCCACTTCGTCAACAAATATCTTGTCTATTTTATTTTCCGCATTTAAGATATTTTATTGCACACGAATACATACTTGGTAATTTAGAAGTCATTATTTATTTTCACTGGCAAGGAACGCGATGTCAGATTTCCACGTTACAATACACATTTTAGCAACCTTAGGGATACTAACCTCAGCTTTGCGTTACTGAAGCCACGTTACTAAGTTTTACTAACATGAAAAATGCATTTTCACATTACTGACCTTAGGTTAGTATTCACAATTTTTTTTGTCGTGTCTCCTCTACTTTTACATTAACAACGACAATAAATCTAATTTATCATTTTGTAACTTTTGTCTCTTGAGCGTTTGTAACTCTTGTCTCTTGAGCGTTTGTAACTCTTGTCTCTTGAATGTTTATAATCTTGTCTTTTGAGATTTTGTGACTCTTGTCTCAATATATAATCACCTGCTCACCACCATCAAATTAACAAATGACAACTACTTTCTCCGAAAGGCACGAGTTTTTTCTTACTTGCATGGACAACATGCACTTGTTTGGTTATGTATGTACCGTATACTTCATGTAATCTCACCAACTCCTTCTCGCACGGCGTTTGGCTCATACGAAAAATCAGAGTAACAGCATTGTTGACAGGTGACCTTTGACGACTTCTGGTGACCTCCGATGGTAGTAGTTGCAAGCGACCTCTGGTAATGGTGGAGAATGAATTGCGAGAAAGAGTGCGTGTGCGAAGAAGAAGTTAAAATTCTGAAAATGATTAACAGTTTTTTTTTTTAAAAAAAAAAGAAACCATTTTATGGAGATTAAAGAAGGTTTTTCTGGTGGACCAAAAGTATTTTTTATCATTTTGACCATGATTTTTAATCGTACCAAACATCAAAAAATTAAAAAATTAAAAAAAGAAAAGAAAAAGATATATATATATATATATATAGAGAGAGAGAGAGAGAGAGAGAGAGAGAGAAATGTACATAGAAACAAATGGAGTCTATACTTAATAATTAAGGAAGTACATACCATTTTCTTGACAAAAATATTTTGGATACTACAGCTTTTATTATAACATTATTATAAATTTACATGAAAATCTACTCAACACAACATATCAGCTACAATCCAATTTAATTATTTAGTGGCTGGTGTGGTAAGTGTGTTGCGTAGACTTACAAACTGTTATGATAAGTTCACGTGAGACTACTCCATCAAATACAGTCAAATTTAATTAGCTTGTAATTGATATGACAAATGCTATGTAAATTTTACGCGTCAATTTATAAATAAATAATAATAATTTAAAAAAGAAAAAGAAAAAACAGAAAATACTTGCAGTAATTGAGGTCGCTCTTTTCTAATCATATATAGTTTTCACTTTTATTGCTCTATTCTCTCGATCAGCAGTGCAACCTAATTATAATTATAATTAAAAAGAAAAAAAAAAAAAGAAGTCAGTCCCATAAAGGCAAGTCCATGTCACCTTCTGCCCAGTCATCCCAATCAAATCCTCTTCGCATGGCTGGTGGGGTAAGAATCAGCCCCTCTGCCATGCTGTCCAACAAGCCTGGCATATTGAACAATGCCTCCTCGTCCAAGAACAACGTCGTCCTAGGCTGTTTAGGGACCTCCTCAGAGCCCTCTCCACACAAAACATCCAACTCTGGACAATGCACGTTCACCAAAGAAGCTTCCAGAACCTTTTGTTGGCTGCACATATTACCTCTCAGAAGAGTGTAGGCGGCCGCTTGTATGTCCTTAGGTGTAGACGACTCGGCTCGCGGAACAAGCCAAGCGGAGTCAACAAAATTGAGCACCGCCAAACTACCCTGTAGGGCTAAGGCGGCCACGTCATGTGCCCTAGCGGCCATTTCCGGGGAGGGAAATGTCCCTACCCATATTCTTGTCTTCTTGTTCGGCTCACGTACTTCGCAAACCCATTTCTGGCCATTTCTTTGCCTGACTCCCCTGTATATCGGGTGCCGCGTCTCTTTGAACTTCTTTCTTCCGGCTTTCCGCTTGTGGGATGCACGTGACGACAGTACTAGTACTGACGACGCTTGTGATGGAGAATTAGGGTTATTCCTTGGGCTGCATGGAGGAGGTTGGCACAAGCAAGAAGATGAAGACGACGAAGATGATGAAGATAACGACTGATCAACCTCAAACTGATCCATGAATATCAAAGCGTGTGTACGTACTTGTTTGTGTTTCAGAGAGAGAAGTGTGAAGAAGGGTTTAGGAATTAGAGAGAGTCCTGGAGAGTGGGGGTGATAAAAAGAGAAAAAAGAACACGAGGAACACGCGGGTGGACACGTGAAAAGTGAGGGCATCGAGAGGATTTGAAAGAGCATTGCATGCATGTGTGAATTGGGAAAAATTAATGGTCCCCATTTTGATACCCCAAATTGATAATTTAATTGATAACTCCAACGTATGATTCTGCTGAGTCCGGCCATCTCCATATATGGACCACCTAATTAATATTGTCTATTTGTCTAATTTTTTTTTTTTTAAAAAAAAAAAAAAAAAAAAAAAAAAAACCGAATGCAGGAAGTACTAATTAACTACGACAATCTTATATTCAACGCCATAATTATATGAGCTTAATTATAATTATTATCATCATTCTCAATTTTTTCATTTTAATTAAATTCATGGTTAATTATAAGGCTAGCTAGGAGTTCATGATCAGTTCTAAACACCTGGATGCCGATGAGGCAGATTCTTGTAGTGGTATGATTTGAATTTATTAAGAACTATATATTAATTTCAGAAAAGAGGCTAAAGAGGTAGTCAAACCATCCCCTTACCTCACTTTCAAGGTGGCCAAACCACCCCTTAGATTTGAGTGTCGGAGGTGGTTCTACCACTCGATCCCTTACTAATATCTCTTAATAATTTTAAAGGGTAGCCGAATCACCTTAGTCTTAAAGTGATGGCCAACCACTCCTTGAGCCTTTTATTTTTCTTTATTATATATATATATATATATATATATATATATATATATATAGGAGTAATTAGGGTATTTTAAGAAGAAAAAAAAATAGCATGTGCATGTGCATCACATGTGCCAATATTCTGTCTATTTTAATGCCGAAATTAAAGCCGATAGAGAACATACATAATTTACAACAAAGTGATAGTTTGAGAAGGTAAAATTTCACTTCTTTTAAGTTGGGGAGCTAGCTAGGTTAAGTGTAAAAAGGAAGTCATTTCTGCGCGCGTGATTAATTAAGTGTGATTTTCCCATTATTCCATATCTCGATCATGAAATCTGATAAATATTTCAACTAGCTTGTGCCTAATATACAAAATTTTTCAGTTTTCACATTACTTTCTTGTAAAAATTACGAGCTAGTATGACACGTACCCCAATTCAACTTTTTACTAAAGATCGATACACTATTTTATTTCAAATATATATATTATATATTCATGCATGCTCCATCGTCTAATTTTTATTTCTTAAATTTTAGAAGAAATTGACCCTTTCAAATATATTGGCCTTTCATGCCTTTCAGATATTACTTCTTTTTTCCTTTCTTTCAATTTTTAAACTCATGAAGTCGTTTCACTCGCAAAGACTCCTTCAATTCAACATGTGAGTTTGAACTTTCTTTTTAACAATTAATTAAGGAAATGACCATCCACACACGTGGATCATTTCTGTAACGCAAAAAATAAAAAAATCGATGACAAATATATATATATACTGAACTAGCTAACTAGCTAGATAGCACTTTCATATAAGCTAAAAGTCTTTATTATTATTACTCGTATTTTTGTATTATTGGTGGCATTAAATCAATCGCAATTTGAGTATTTATTAAGCTTTTAATTATATATGATTATGATGCTTATTAATTGATATCTACATTTTATCAACCCAAGTTTTGTCTTATATGTACGTCAGGCATGCAACTGATCAACTAGGTTAACTTGCCCCAAAAAAAAATATCCGATCAACTGGTTTATTTTATTTTATTTTAATTTTTCGCATTTTTTTATTCTGTTCTCTGTTGATAACTTGATATATATCATAGCTTTTAATAGGTGGGAAAAGGAACGATCAGTCTATATAAGACGAACCTTAGGTTGACAAACTTTAGCCAGATATATTGCCATAATAATATTAGATGACCCCCCTTTTTTTTTCTTCTTCTTTTTTTTTCCCTTTTTTTGGGATAGTTAAGAATGAATTGAATATAGAAAATCATTAATAACACATAAAAACTACTACAAAAGGGGAGATTCCAAGCAAACTAAAGCAGGAACTAATTAACCAACTAAGAATTTGTCCCATCCATTTTAAGAACCAAGAGTATTTTTAGTAGTCTCATCAAATTTTACTCATCAAAATAACTAAAAATCACTTTTCTATATTCTGGTGAGCCACTTTTTTAAAATTCTCTCAACAGACTCACCATTTTAACTATTTATTATCACTATTCTATTTAAATAATATTTTTTCATATTTTGTTATTCTTTCCCTATTTAATCTTTTTACAAAGAATCATTCATGTCCATGAAATAAGGACATTATCGTGTGAGAGAAATGGGAGATGAGAGAAGAAAATGAGAGAAAAAAGGAAAAAAAATGTGCTAATCATGTGAGAGAGAAAGGTGAAACAAAATTAGTGAGTGAATATTACTCATCAGAATTGGTGAGTAATTTCACTCATCAAAACTTTTTGGTTAAAATGATGAGGCTGCTGGGAGTGACTTTTTAGTGTTTTCATCAAATTGGCTCACCAAAATAACTAAAAAACTATTTTGATGAGGCTATTAGAAATGCTAAGAGTTAGGGGTGGCACTTCGTGTTCACATGTCGGGTTCAAAGCGTGCTGTGTTGAAGTATGAGTATAAAATTATATAGGTTAACACTAAACGGCCAATTTAATTAAACGAGTCAAACTCCTCAATTATAACCCTCTAATTTTGTATTGGGTTCGTGACGGGTTCGCAGGTCATTTCCAAAATTGCCTGCCATTAATTAATATGTCAGGTTCAGATCGTATCGAATCATAGGTATAAGACTATATAGGTCAACCCTAATCCAATCCATTTGATTAAACGGGTTAACCTTTTTAATTTTGTGTTGGATTTGTGTCAAGTTCACGAGTCGTGTAAAAAATTGTCAGTCTTACTAAGAGTAAACTAATGCAAATAGTGTTTAAATAGATATAATTTTTTTACAAACTAAGTTATAGGAATTATATTCCTCCAACTCACTGAGGCAGAAGAAAATCAAACTTCAGATTTAAAGATTATTTTTTGAATAAAATTAGAGACTTAATATAAAGAACTTGTACGGTTTAAACCCTAGACCAACCTTTTAAAAAAAAAATATATATATATCTTGAAAGAGGAAATTAATGTCCGCCGTTCTCTTCAGGTCAGAAATATCTGTGGAACATGTTACATATTGTAGACCAAAGTACGTATCGATGTCGACACACATGAAAGATATTTTGGGAGCGCACAGCTTAACCAGGAACCAGAGCAGAAAGGTCAGGTAGTGGGAATTCTGTGCCTGGATATTTAGGGATGCTTTGTTGCTTTTGGGTCTCTCAGTCAAAACTACTAAAATTCCAAAGTCCAACAAGTACGTCGATCGACAGAATTAGAACACATTTCCCCATTTCCCACACAGAACGGTATCATTCGTATGTTCATTATAGAAAATGAGCGTCGATCGTCAAATGTTTTGTTTTTGTGGGTCAATTTCACACATGAAACCGCAATCTTTTATGTGTGGATGGTCCAAAATTTTTAAGGCTAATTAAGAGCCAGATCGATCAGGTATATATATATATATATGCCATATGGATAGGGTTGGGTTTATCCTTAAAATAAAAGTAGGAAATTTACTAGTCTTTAAATTTCTGGTTTTGGCTGAAAGCTAGCTGAGAGTCTTCTGCACGTTTCCAATCATATTAATTAAGTTGGTTTCTCACATTTTTGTTGCCCGTTAAGTACGTGGACAAAAATAAGTAAATCTGGATTTGCAAGCTACTGGAGATGTTTTTATCAGAAAAATAAAAATAAAATAAAATTGTTTTAGGCAGGAAATACTAGTGGGAACAATTTGTATTTTGAGATCGGATGAATGTAGGGATGGAAATGAACTGAATTGTTCATGAACAATTGAACAAAATTCGAGTTCCACTCCTCAATCTCGGATATGATCATTTAGTCAATTAATGAGCAAGGTGAACACTAATTTTGATTCAATTAGCAATGGAAGTGATCATAAACTTGCATAGACTCGGCTCGACTTAAGCTAGTAAATAAAGTTCGTATAAATTCAAACTAAATCGAATGTGTGTATGCATTTGTATGTAATATAAACATTGACCATCAAGTTTTACAATCTTTCCACGATCAATACTTATTTTCATTGTTACTGATTTACTACATTCCACATACTAGGTTTTTTTATTTGTAGTACCTAATCCAAAATCTATATATAGAATTTTCGTTAGGGTGTGATTTTTTGAAAAATTACGAATACTGAAAAAATTTGTTTTTTTAAATTATGTTTTGATGGTTTAGAAAATCTGACACAAAATTAGAAAAAATTGGATAAAATCTGAGTAGAATTTGATATTTGAAAAACAATATTTGAAAAATAGCGAATCACCCAAACATACATTAATCCAAGATTTAACTTTAAGAAGATTACTTGCATCCAAATTAAGATGGAGATCAAGTTTTTTTTTTTTTTTTTATTTGTTTTTTTAAAAAAGAACAGTAAAGATAAAAGGAGCTAAACGACTTCGTTTAGGGGTCATAAAAGGTTTTTGAATGACGGTGAGAGTCCTGGGAGAGAGGCACCGTCGGAAAAAGGGAAAAAACGAAGGTGGGAGTCAACAGGGCCATTTGGGATCATATACTGGCATTAGCCAATGAATCGGATACCATGAAGAAACTTATAATGTAATGAAAAATTAAATACAAAAACAGAAGAAAAAAGAGAAAGCAAAGACAAAGATTTACGGGTGGTTCGGTGTTAGATACCTACATTCATCACCAAGGAAGAACCCAAAATGACTACATCTTACTCTTATTCTTTGATGAAATTTATAACAAAACAAAACACTCTTATTTATAAGACAATTGGGGTAGGTAAAACTAAAGATAAGTATGGAAATCAAATTAAAATTATTTGATTACCATCAAACTTGATTACAATCAATCCTGCTATGGAACCATATACTATATTCTAACATTTCATAAGTATATTGATTATTGATATAGAAATAAATACTTTATAATTACTTAATGAAAGCGTGCTATGTTGCTATTTATGAGAAATGATGTATACACGTACTTTCAAATGTTCACTTCCTAACGTGGTGGTAAAAATTACCATTGGATATTACATGTACTTTTATTTGTTATTTTATTCAATAATAATTTTTACTACCGCATAACAAAAATAAGAGAACAATAAAAAAAGAAAAGAATAGCGAACCCGTGATAATATAGAATTAATACATGTAACACTCCTTGCTCCTTTATATGAGACTTACATAAAACAATTCTTATTCAACGAGTCATTGATTTTAGCTAGGGTAGTGATAGAAAAACAACAATTACACAACTTATATACAACAATCACTCATATGGGGCGGGGCCTACCACTACATGAGCCCATCTCATGTAAGTAAGGAAAATGATTCTTGCACAACTGTTGTGCAAGGTCTTAGAGACATTGGGAAGGGTCCTATGTGGTGGAACCCACCGCATAGGTCCCACATGAGACCCATCTCATGTCTCTAGAGTGGTGCACAACTGTTGTGCACCAATCACTCCTCTGTGAGTAATGGTTGTGTAGGAATTGTGTAATTGTTGTTTTTTATTATCATTTCCCTTGTAGCTATCATGTCATGCACCAAAGAAAAGAATCAAAAAAAGAAAGAAAAATGAGAAAAGCTCCTGAAATTTCTAGAGAGAGAGTTTTCTTCTTTGAAGCTGGTTTCGATGGGACCCGGTGGTGGTTCCTCCTAGCTCTCTTAGGGCTATGAAGTATTTTTTTATCCCTCTATGGTGTATACCAATGGAGGTTAGGTTTTCTCCCAGCCATTAGGGTTATGAAGATTTTGTTCCGGTAGTGGCTACTTTTCCCTTAGTCCTCTTTGGGCTTTAGTGATTTGTGTTTTGTTTTTTGGTTTTTTCTTTTCGTTTCTGACAAAGTTCTCTTCTAGATGTCCAGTGGGGTGACGCTGCTCTGGTTCGTGTCGTCGACGAAGGGCTGGCCGGATTTTCATCTTTCTCTTATTTTTTGAAGCCAGATCTACACTCTTTCGTCGACTTCGGTGGGACACACACCCCTCAGTCACATTCATCGTCATCTTCCGGTCTTGTCGTCACTTGCATCGGTCGTGCAGGTTAGCAGTGACCGGCGTGTGACCATCACGTGCCAAGGTTCTTTTCTGCTTGGACCGCGTGTGATGGCCACGCTCCGTCTTTTCTTGCCGTGCAGGGGTGGCGACAGGGGCTGTGGTGATCGATTTGCTGCAGGGTGACTCCAAGGACAACGCATGTTCTACACATGTCGATTTCCGGCGAAGACAGTGTCCTCTGCCGCCGGCTTGGTTTGAACTTTCTGTTAGATGTGTTTATGTATTCCTGTGTTACTATGTACAATCTGCCTATGTATGGCTCAAGTTTTATTAAAATTTTTGTAAGGAGGACTTAAATATAAGTCTAGTAAGATTTGTGTTTCTGCCTAGACAGCTATTTTTAAGTCAGATCATTATAGCTTAGAGAGTGAGGGACATGTTTCTCATTTCTCAAGCTATATGCCTTCGGATTTAAGTATCAATGATAACACATATTATTCATTGCGCGCGCGCACCCAAAAAAAAAAAAAAAAAAAAGCCTATCAAGTCATGTGTCACGCGCATACTTTTGTAACTTTTTTTTTTTTGTCTTTTTTACGTGAGCAACACGTGATTGATTAAAGAAGAGGCCACTTTTTGAGCATGGCAACACGTGACCACCAAAGAATTCACTTTATGGCCCTAAAAGAAAAGGGGGAGTATATAGAATTAGTTCATCTTGTTTGCATCTTTAAAATAAATCCATATGGTTTGACTCTATGTAAAAGTGGTCCTTCCGTTGCCATTTCTAACGAAAATTAATGTCACGTGATTATATTTAAGGGAGAGATCGGCACAATGAGCAGTTTGGAAGATATTGACAATAAAATAGTAGTTTAAGTGAAGTATGTATATTTTTTCCTAATATTAATGATATATTGACACGTGGCAATCTAACCTAAATTAAACATTAAAAATAATTAGGTAAATAATGCAATTTTTAGTTTTTTTTTTATTTTTTAAAAAAAAGAAACAAAATAAAACAAATGAGGGTAGCACTTGGCCTCTCCTCACATAGGGGTGGTCGGTCACTCCTCTCATGTATGGCAGATTTTGGGCCTCGTCTCCACCGCCGATCTACCCCATCACCAGGGCATTTTGGCGCTACTGGAGCTCGAGACCGAGTCTGCTACTGTGGAGGATGTTTTCTTAAGAGAGTTTGATTGCATAATTGGTTTGGGTATGAGTTTTAGACTTCTCATCTAGGGAGAGAGAGAAGTAAAAAAATAAATATATAAATAAATAAAGTTTGAAAAATAATATTTAAATAAAGTAGATAGTGAAATAGATAATTTGTTGAAGTTTTTATTGAAAAGATAATAGTTAAAACAGAAAAATGTGTGTTTTGGATAGCTAAAATAGCAACTACTGCTAGAGTTGCTTATGTTCACACTATAAGGAAAAAAAAAATGTTAAAATATCTACTCTATTGGACAAAAAAAAAAAAAAAGGGGTCATAATAGTCTAATTTGGCTATTATGCAGGGATGAAAATGCGGATGCGGTTATTAGCAATATCCGTATTTGCATAATGTGGTTATTACTTTTAGGTATATACATCTAGACCATGTGATTACTATCCGCATCCGCGTAATTATTGACTTATTAAATGCGGTTATTATCCGCTCTTTGCATATGAAGTAATGACTATTTTAGATTACTATCTAAATCTATATACAATATTAAATAATGCGGTTATTATTATATGTAAGCTTAAATAAATTAAGATTTCACTTGTTACACAATTTATAAACCAAAGATAGTCATTGTCTCATAGAGTAATGGAAATTTGGATTACCCAATAAAAAAAAATAAAAAAAATTCTCATAATAGTCTAATTTGGCTATTATGTAGGGGTGAAAATGCGGATGTGGTTATTAGCAATATCCGCATCTGCATAATGTGCTTATCACTTTTAAGTATTCACATCAACACCATATGATTGCTATCCGCATCGGCGCAATTATTGAGTTATTAAATGCGGTTATTATCCGCTCTCCGCATATGAGGTAATAACTATTTTACATTACTATCTAAATCTATATACAATATTAAATAATGCAGTTATTACTACATGCGAGCTTAAATAAATGAAGATTTCACTTATTACATAATTTACGAGTCATAGATGGTCATTGTCTCATAGAGTGATGAGAATTTGGATTACTTTAAAAAAAAAAAAAAAAAAAAAAAAAAAAAAAAAAAGGAGTAAATGTAGTGAGATATGACTTTTAGATGATAATGAAAAAAACCTATCATAACCTAAAGATCTTAAACTTACCAAATTCAAAATGACGTCGTTGTAGTGAATTTAATTAAATATATAATATACATAAAGTGAATGCAGATGTGGTTAATAACCGCATTTGCATATCATAAAACCACAATCCGCATCCTCACATGCAGATAATTGTTTTTGCTATATGCGGATAACAGTTAAGTGCATATAATGGATATAAACGATTATTATCCGCTTGCATTTTTACCCTAATATGGATCATTTGTCAATTCTGTTAAAGATGCTATTAAAGGCAAAATTTGGAAGCATGTGTGGGACAGACTTTACTGAAAAAAGGTATATTTTCAGATCGATTCAAAGGAAGACTGGAAGTGTCATTATACTACAACTACTAATAGTACTACTCGATTTACCAATTCTATTACTATATAATCTATTCACGTGAATTATCTACTTATCTTTTTTTTAAAAAATTAAAATTAAAAAAATTAAAAATAAAATAAAAATTAAAAAAAAGGAAAAAAAAAAAAAAGACCACTATAGATGGGCTATCTTATACTGATTTACTTGTGGAAGGTTGAAACTAAAAAAACAAAAGAAATTAAGGCAACTACATACCATAATACATGCTCGTATTTGACAAAAGAAGCTTTGTCGCCTACCGGAACAAGAAAACACCCACTAATACATTGCCTTCATCAACAAATACTGCTTTTCTAATTCTGCCCCATTCATGCATTTTTTATTTATTTTTTTTAAAGAAAAAAAAAAAAGAGAGAGATATGATCAAGAGTCTCTAAAATTCTTAGGGTATTCTATCAAGTAGATTTCTTCAAATCTCAGCCATCGGTTTAGAATTCAATGGTTGAGATGTTATTATATCAGCAATCATTGGCAACTACCACTTTTAACAACAAAACAGTTCCATATTTATCCATATGTTGAAAGTGATAACTGTTAATGTGACAAAATCTAAACAATTGAAATTCAGACCAAAGATTGAGATTTGAAAACATGATCTACTGTAAAAATGCTAGGGAGTCTTGATCAAGACACATGAAAGGACCTAAACTGGACACTATTGAATTATTAACACTCGTTAAAACATAAGACTAACCACCTATTACCATATCAAACTAACCATACTTCTGTTGTAAGAGAACCAACAAATTCTATTATTATATCATGCAAATCATAAACTAATATATATATATAAAAAAAGAGGAGAGGAGGTGGGGTTACGTTTTGTAGCAACAACAACTTTTGGTACTTCCATGGCAACCCTCTACAAATCTCACTGCACCCATAGTTCATGCCATTCAGTGTCATCCAACCATGAACAACGAATATACCAGCTTGAAAGGCAGAGATGGATGATACTGAGCATTCAAGGCGTCTAGCTACAGTCAGGATGTTGCTGCTCCAGCGAGTAAAAACCTTGAGACTTCCTAAGCCGGGAAATACGTTTCCGATGACCACGGCCCTGTTTGTGTTGTTCCCACTCATGGAATCCTCTAAGTACTTGATCCCCACAAGCCTACCAATGGAAAAAATAAATTTTTTTTAAAAAAAAAAGAATCATAAAACATGCACACGTTAAAGCCAGCAACCACGTCCGAAGAGGTAGCAGATTTAAACACAACAAGAAAGATAGAACTAAAAAATATGGCTAAAGAACAGCAAACAGGAATGATATCCCAGAAAGTGTCCCACATATTGCTGACCTTGCATGTATATTGAGTCCACAAGTCCCTCTGGATTAATTTCTGACTCGTCCTATTTGGAGCTTCCGAATAAGCCATTGAGCTACCATTCTCATTAAGGAAAGATCTAATAATCTTTGCTGCGGGTTCAACCACTCGTGAAGCCCATAATTCATCTGACTTGCCTAGAATATGAGAACACTCAATTTGATTCAGAATATCTGGCAGATATGTTTCCAATGAGAAAACATTACTGTACAGCCAAAAAAAACCAAAGAGAGCATAGAAGGCATACATGATATGGATTCCGTTGCGTCAACAAGATGAATGTTCCATCCAAACAATGTTTGCAGGCGATTTAACCTCCTTTTCTGTATGAAAACAAAATTGTATTACGAAAAGCTTCACCTTGATCTGTGATCATAAAACTGTCAAACTACTACCATGCTAATACGTTCAGGACTGGCACTTACTACTCAGATTCACTCAAATCTATGCGATCTATCAGGACATCTTTACCCCTCAAAACAAAGAGGTAGATGAAGAAAGTAAAGATATTAATAATAAAAAATTCACATGGGTCTACAGCTAGAGAATTGCTAGATTGGTTCTGGGGATAGAGATAACTTGAAACTCATTTCTTCCCTATAACATGTTAATCCTAATCGAGGATGACAAAGTTAATTACACACTGAAAATTCTAAGAGAGAAAACATTGGAAAATCTGAAAGAATGACTATGGGTGGAGGAAAATCCAGCATTGACACATCTAGCAATGGGGCAAATATTTCTCTTTCAGTATTTAGGCACAATTAGAGAGCTTAATAAATAATCAAGGACTTGACCACTATAAACGTAAATATCTCATGATCTATATATGCCAAAAATATAGCACGACTGTAGGAACTGCAAATCTATTGGGACATATAGCAACTGCAAATCTATTAGGGAGAGGGAAAAAAAAAAATGAAGGTAATTTCATAGGAATAGATATCTAAGAAATTCATGAAACAGTTTAAACTATACTAACTTGACGACGAACAAGTCTTCGGGTGTTTAATTTCATTTTCTCAATGGCTTCTTTTAGCATCAGTTTGGGCTGCTTATCATTTAAGAAATCCAAGATAACCCCAATATTCTCCATCGACATTCTGTTACCCTCGTTGATTGACTTCAGGGAGAGGGACCGATCAGTTGAATCACTTTCTGCATCATCCTTGCCCTCAAAAGTACAAACTCTCAAAAAAAATTCAAACTCCCGAACACCTATGGCTTGTCGCAGACCTCGAGTATAATCCGCATTCGGTCTGTAAATGTCCAAGACTTCATTAAGCAATCCAGCTTCTATCATGCAGTCAACTCTTTGTTCCACATACCGGTCCAATACAGGGAGAGAAGAATCCACACATATAAAACAGCAATTGTATCTAAAATTATCAACTCGACCCCAGTTCTGCCCTGCCACATGTAAGATATTAACAGAATTCAAAAGCATGTAGGCCATATTTGTTTGTATCTCCTCATCAGAACAAGAAAAAAAAATGTTGATGGACATTGATCTAATCAGACTGCAAATTTTGAAAAGAAGAATAAATTTACAAAAAGCCAGAAACAAGAATCTGACAGAATTGAAAGAAAACTATAACATCTTATGCACATGAATCCTTGAGTAACCAGAAGCATCTTAGACTATGTACACCATTTGAACTATGTTGGCAGGTACATGCAATTGCAGTATCCATTGGACAAAATTTACAGAGGAAAATATTTGGTGCATCGCAATAACAGTATAACAATCAGCTCATAGACCATATCAGAATAAAACACGATAAAATTATAAGTGAGGATGTCTCAAGGGTGCCAAAACTACAGCTGAAGAAAAAATAAAAAGAAATAAAAATTATTAGAAATTAACTCCTCTGAATTGCAATATATAAAGCCTTTTTCAAGAATCACGACAACTTCTGAAAGGAAAGAAGAAGTTCCAATATCATAAATGTGACACAATTATGACCAAATAAATACAAATCAATATTACGAACCTCAGCAGCCTTTTCCTGAAAAAGTTTGCTAGGGAGAACACCAGAGCGAGCATACAAATTGAGGTATTGACTAATCTGCAAAAGATTAAACCAAAAAGAGTAATTCAAACATTGTTTTCAGATAGATAATGCATTAATATATACAAGATCTGCACATAAGCATATCGGACTGCAAAAGCTACATAAGATTGGATAATAACTGACATCAAGGCATATTTTGAAACCTTTAAACCCCAAGCATACCACTGCACTGAAAAACGAAATCTTCATAATAATGACAAATAAAACCTTACATCAATAGTCATAAATCTTTTGGGGGAAGTGGGGGAAGTGACATTAAAAAGATTTCCACCTCCATTGCAATTGCACAAAAGAAAACACTTCTTGAGAAAATCAGATAGAAAAAGGTTTTAGAGAATAAATCAAAGTTAAATACATCTCTACTTCCATGTGACATTTCAAATACTCTTTTCTTTTCAGATATGGATGAAGTCATTCAAAGGACATGATCTTGATAACAATAAGAACATTTGACCCTATAACACAATTAATATATCAGCACCAGTAAAGTACTACATATGATCAGAGAATAAGGCCAACACATATATAAATAAGAAATAATAATAGAACAGCCACAGAAGAAGAATGATGAACCAATACCAATATAGCTAGAAAATCATGTGCATAATTTTCATTCATCTAGTCCAACCTACATATGTTTATATGAAACTATGTTGATATGCAAGTATATAACCTAGGAAGATTGATATGCAAAAACCATCAGCAACAAACTCCAAATTGAGGTGAGCCTAAAGAAGATGATCAAGCCACTAGGACTACCTTAGGCCATGCCTTATTTTAGCTGTGGCAAACCAACGTGGCAATCTGTCCATTTTACTGCCAACAGCTACAATAAATTTCATTCACAATTATTGCCCAACTAGTAAGAACTACTTCTTCTCTTTTCCAAGATAAATATGTTCCTCGGTATAACAGTTGATTCCATTAAGAGTCAAGGCAGAAAGATATTTGTAGAATTACAAACAATGTCAATAATTACGCCCCAAAAACAAATTTATACTGCACACAACAGAGCTATATTGTAAATACACCCTGGCTTATAATTTCAAGGAGAAAAGTACGGATATTAAATTGGCATCCTTACTCTTCTATGATTGTTCGGATGGATTCTGTTTGCTGCAACTGGATCAATGTCCTTGAGATGGTCATAACTATAGTCCTTGCTGTCTCTCCCAAAATCAAGCTCATTATCTGGGTGTTCTTCTCCTATGAAACTATAGGGGTGAGGTGAATTTAAAGCAAGTATGGAAGTTAAAGGCTCTAGGATTGCTATTTACCAGGGGGGGCATGTAAACAGATTTCATCAGTATCTTCTGCTGAATCATCTAAGAGGAATGGACTTACAAGAGCCTGAATAGAATAAACAAGCCACCAAAAAAAAAAGGGGGGGAATAATCATGCTGTGAAAGTAAAAGCATTGATCTTAGACTTGTAATAAATAAATTAGAAGAGAAACCTCTTGCATTTAACATACCACAAAATTCACTGTTATCAAAGATTCATTCCATGAGAAGAAGATTACAAAATTTAACAATAATTAATTTTTACTACGAATTTAATCACCTTCACTGATAAAGAACAGGATGAAACAATCCCCCACCTGGATATAATAATTTGTACCCCCAACTATGACTGGGATGCAGTTGCGAGACACTATATCATTGATGAGCTGAAATTCCAAATGCCAAGTCAAGTCTAAAATTACACAGAAGGCAATATATTCTGGTAAAACAATGTTTGAAACTAACTTACAGACCTACAAAAAAAAACTAACTTACAGGAATAGCAGAATCTCGAAAATCCTTGGCCGTGAATTCCACGTTTGGGCTTATAGTCCCCAAAAGATGATGCGGCACTCCTACACTCATGTCACCCAAACGTAAATTTCACACACAAACAGACACACACACCGGAAGAGCATACAAAAGAGAGAGAGAGAGAGAGAGAGAGAGAGAGAGAGTAGTGACCCTTTTGCTCATGGAGGGGAACCTTGTTGGTGAGAACATCCAGGCCTTGGTAGACCTGCATAGAATCAGCGTTGATGATCTCGATGGGGAAGTGGGACGCCAAATCAACGGCAAGCCTTGACTTCCCGGAGCCTGTGGGACCCATTATCACCACCAACTTTGGCTTCTCTTCATCATTTTCCGGTCTCACATTGCTAGGGTTTAGGTTTAAGGCCCCCTGTGCGTCAGTGCCGCTCTCCATCTCTCTGCCTCTGTGCCCCAACAAGGGAAGTAGACAGTTATATTAGTTGGGCCAAACCATGCCCACTTATATATTATGGGACTTTCCATGAGTTTTGGACCTTCGAGTTAGAGACTATCTTTATCTTCTTAAAATTAATATATAATTTTTAAAACTATCATCCGATTAAAAGTAGACATTGATCCATCTTAAATCTAACGGTGAATTTTAAAGTCATATAAACTTTGATAGGATAAAAATAAATTGTTGATAGCATTACTCCATTTGTTGGGATTGAGATCCACGATAATTTGGTCTGTTCGGGTGTTGAATTCGAAGATTATTCGAATTTATTGTGCGAATTACAAAATTTGACTTTGTAAGATAAAATTTAAAAAAATTTAAAAAAGTTGAATAAAATATATTCTTTTTTTTGAAAATAAATAGAATATTATTCAGAATAATATTCAAAACAAACACACTTAACCATTTAAAATTGCTAGCAAAATAATGCCCTTTTTTTATCTATTTTCACTATTCTCAAAGAAGATAGAGAATTAGTTTATTATTATTATTATTATTAATTTAACTTATGCATTGTTAAGCTACTCTTCTAAGCAAATTTATTAAGTATTGTAGCAAATATTTAAATCATTAGTCAAAATAGCTAGTCGAATGTATATACATATAGTTGCTATCCAAGATATATGTTGAAAATATATATAAAATTTACCTGTCCAAATAAATTTTGAAATGTCCGACCTCACTCTATTTGGGTCCAAGAGTCAAAAATTGTTATAGGCTCCAACTTACTGTCAACCGTCTTGAGCATATTAGCCGAAATAATAAGAATCACTAGACTCTGCGTTTGTTTCATTTAAAATATTTTTAAATATTTGGTACAGATGAAAAATATTGGTTAACAACAAATTAATTTTTGAGTTAACAACAAATTTGGCACAATAAAATAAAAAATTGCTTACGTTTATCAAAAGATGTAATTGCATTGACAATTAAATAAAACAGGAGGAGAAGTGTGTGTAGGAAAAAGTTATACTATTTTAATTGATGGGATAATTGCACTTATCTTTGCCTATTGGCTTTCTATCATTATATGTCTATGGTGGGGTTTGGGATGGACTCATTTACAAGATAAAAGATATAGAACAACTCTTTTTTTTTTCTTTTTCTTTTTCTTTTTTTCTTTTTTATCCTTCTAAATTTGATGTATTTTTTAAAATTATTATTGGATAAAAATCTAATAGTAGTCCATTTCAAATTCAATGATAATTTTAAAAATCACATCGACTTTAAGATGATAAAAAGAACACAAAAAAATGGTTCTTAATATTACTCTATGTAGTCCGGGACAAAGGTAGGTAAGGGCCATGCCCCCAGTTCATTTGGAATATATATATATATGTCTTATGAAAAATTTGTATTTATACTTTAATCACATATTTTAATATATTTTTGTTTGGCCCCTTCCCATCTAAATGTCTGGTTCTATCCCTGTATATGTATATAGTACTCTGCCCTTGAATTTTCTTTCTTTAATTTATTTGAGTGGTTTACTGGCAATGTCCAAAGAGCATAAATGCTGAGTGAGAAAAAAAAAAGTCAAGTTAGCCTAGAAATGTGATTTAAAAATATACGATTTAAAAAATTTATTTTTAAAAATGTAATTAAGTGTTGGGTAAGATCACAGTTTTAATTCTAAAATTGTGTGTTTTTAAAAACATACATTCTTACCTACGATTTGAAAATGTAAATTTTTTTTTACGTTTTTCAAATCACAAATTTTTAAAAACGCACTCTCAAATAATACATTTTTTACGATTAGGTTTAAAAATCGTACTTTTTGCCTGTAAAAATATTGTACCAAAAGCACCCTAAGAAAATACAATTTGACCCTTTTTAATGAAGATATGAGCACTTTGCCAAACCCACCCCAAGCCAAACGATGGTGGCCAAGTCACCTACAAGGCTCTTGGGATGGTTTCGGCCAACCTCATTTTGCTCTTTGGGGTGACCAAACCAGCCCCAAGGGTCTTGGCCGGGGGGTGGTTCGGCCACCTCGGGCCCCATCGGCTATGGGGTGGATCGAGCCACCCCTCTATTTTAATTTTTTCAAATTTTTTTTTTAAAGGTTTTTAATATTTTTAGTTTTTAAATTGTTTAATTTTTTTTAATGAGGTATAAGACAAGTGGCAGTTTGTTAAAAGTGTTGACGTAGATTTTTGTCAATTTTTGAATGAAAGTTGAACAAAAATACAATCTCCGTCTTCTATCATAAACGAAGTACTATTTACGATATAAAATAATCAACATATAACAACATATTAACAAATTCTTTAAACCACGTGTAACAAAAAAATAATAACACAAGTTTCAATACGTACGTACTTCAAGCTTGCCCGTTGCATCCATGAATTGCATGCACAACAATATTTGTGTTGTATCTTTTTACCATACTTCGAAACTCACAAATAGAATATTAGAATTTGTTGAGGATGTTTTAAATTTGTCAGCCTTGCCTCCCACGACCAGAAACCGAATCCACCCGTTAGCACGTCTTCTACTTGTGAATTGGCGAACCACCAAACCAAAACCAGCAGCCATGGTTGTGCTTGTTACCCACAACTTCAAGAGCTCTCACACTTTCAATTTGTTTAGACGGAAAACCTTTTTGAAAAAGTTTTTCATTTTTATTTTTTGGTGTTTAATATAACCGAAAATCTCGATCTACTAATAGCAAATACTATATATATATATATATATATTTAAAAAAAAAAAAGTTACTAATTAAAGTGGAGATTCTTCCTTGTAAGTCCAAGCTGTAATGGTAATCATATGTGATAAAGGCAGCTAGCTAGCTTAGCTGCTGCCAAACTCTCCTAATCTGCCTTCTACCCTAAGGCTCCAGCTGGCCTCCTTATATCTTTTCTATAGGTGAGCCTTTACTGTCCACTCCACGAACTAAACTTCCAACCCAAGCAGCCTGCCCTGGCCTCTTCATGAAAACAATATAATTACCAATAATCTTTCACACTATTCACCCAGTTTTTACATAACATCATAGTTAATTACATGAAGTAAAAGCAAAAATATTTACTATATGTACATGCAACGGCAAAGGAAATGTTATAATTAACCCATCTTTTTTCTTCATATGAACTGATATTGTAACTTACATCCACATGTGTATCTATGTTGACATAAAAAAACGTTACCCAAGTGAGAAGAAAAACAGCAGTTAGCTGAATTTGCCAATGTACCAACTTGAGAAAATAGCTACCTAACCAATAGAGGCCCATCTAGCTAGCTAGATTCTTCACCAAGTTTGTCTCAAATAAATTGAAAGGAATTATGTATATATAGATCGATATATACTCCATGCCTGATAATTTCTCCTCCACGTACGTACAAGTTTTGATGGTGTTAATTGAGAAGGCGTTCGAGTAAAGTTGAGAAGAAATTAAGCTCAAGGTATTTGAGTAGGTCCTTAATTACTCTATAACAATAAATTAAGTGGGCATGCAGGTATTTTTGTCATTTCAGCTTGAACAGTAATATTAATTTGTTATGTTTTTTTGTAAAATATAAGCTAGCTAGTTGCCTAGTTGGCCTGTTTCATATATACCTTTAAAGCCAGCCATATATGCTCACAACCACCTAAGGCAGGAGAAAGAGAGCCATCATTCCTGTGAAAAAGAGCAAAAGACCAAAGAGAGAAATTAATATATAAGATCAGTGTTATACGTTGTACGTGGAGGTAGGGGCGGCAGCCATGGCAGCTCAAAGACAGATGTTGGAGCAGCAACAATACTCGCAGGTGCAGCGGTTGAAGAACTCGGGAATCCTCAGCTGCAATGGGAGCCCGACAATGGAGGACAAGGAAGAGGACATGTCACGGTCGGCGCTTGCTTTGTTCCGCGCAAAGGAAGAGGAAATTGAGAAGAAGAAGACGGAGGTGAGGGACAAGGTGCATGCTCAGATGGGCCGTGTCGAAGAAGAAACTAAGCGCCTCGCTGATATTCGGGAAGTATGTTTAACAACAAAACCTTAAGCTTAATTACTTAATTACGCCTTATCCAATTTAATTTAATTATGGGCTGCTAAGCATTAATCATGTTCCGCTAAGCAAAATTACTCTTTATTTTAGCTCAAAGGTTACTTTTTCTTCTTTCTTTTTTTTTTTTTCTTCTTTCTATTTTAGCTACTAATTACTTTTTCAAAGCATATACATCTTGCTCTCTATTCTAACTATCAACTTTTACTATTTTATTTAAATATTTATTTTTAAAAAATTTCTTTACTCTTTTTTTGAAGAAATAATTTGGAATAGAGAGTACTAAACCTCTCCTTCTGATTTACATATGCTAATTAGAAAACCATTTAAAAAAAATATATTGAAAAAATTGAACATCAACCAACCGTGATATTCTGTGTATTTATAATTAATTTATCTCTATAAGTTATTATATTGATGATATATAAATAGTGGATTCTTTAAAACAATAAAGTCGATCTATTAGGAGCTGGAGGCTCTCACAGATCCACTGAGGAAAGAAGTTGCACTCGTTCGCAAGAGGATAGATACAGTTAACAAAGAGTTAAAGCCACTGGGGCAAAGCTGCCAAAAGAAGGTGAATGGAGTTTTTATACTTCTGTTTTTACTTAATTACTGTTGTTGTTTTCCACAATCTTTATACCAAAGAAGCTATTTGTTAAGACTTAAGAGGCATCTGATTGCGTCTTCATGAACATGAAACCATTTCATTTCGTTTTACATCAATAAATTCTATGTAGAATTTGATGAATTGACTTCAGTTTCGTTATATATATATATATATATAGTCAGCTTGTTAAAGTATTGATTAAATTATTAAATTTACTCAGAGTATAAATAAATTATGATTTAACATGTCTCTATCATTCACCTCTCTATTTCAAGAAGGTTTGAACCCACACATGAAAAGCTCAATTATAAAAAATGTTGAATCTCATCACTCGGAAGTTAAGATGATCATTACAAATTATGGACAATATTATTGTGCCTAAAATAATAGTACGTAGAACATGATCATGGATCATGTAATGCCTCATGCAAGCTTAATTCTTAATTTGTCATGATGATATTACCCTTAATCAAATCAAGGCATTAAGGCAAAGATGTTTTAACTTAATTTTAAAGTTCCTTAATTTAAAATTTTTGTTGATTTTGTTACAGGAGAGAGAGTACAAGGAAGCCCTTGAGTCTCTGAATGAGAAAAGCAGGGAAAAAGCTCAACTAGTTACCAAATTAATGGAGGTGAATATTAGTTAACTTCATTTTAAACATAGGCAACTCAAAATCTTCATCTCTAGCTCATGCATTCCTAACAATTGTTTTTTGCTGCTTTTCTTGTATGAACTTTTGTTGATCAGCTGGTGAGTGAAAGTGAGAGACTAAGGATGAAGAAGCTGGAGGAGCTCTGCAAAAATGTAGATACCTTGAAATAAGATGAGTTAATAATTATAATTAAAGAAAACCAGATGGGTGCTCGCGTGGTGTAATTAGCTAGAGATCGAGTAGCTGTTTTTGAATTTTTCATATATATTTTGTGATTTCTTAATTTCTCTGTATTAATTTCACTGGTTTTCCATGGAAGGTTTTCTGATTTAGGGAATTGAAACAAATTAATGACCACCAAGAATGTCTGTCACTGAACACTTAACTTTTGTCTTTTCAATGTTCTTTTATATAATATATATGAATAGAAATGTGAGATATATTCCTTTGAAGTTAAGTTGAAGTGGACGTTTTCATCTCAATATAAAATATTCTACAGCTTTCTTCCTTTTTTTTTGTGACCGTCCTAATTGTCTCATTCGCAAGAACTAGTTTATGCATGGGTAAATGCACCCAGGCTGATCATTGTACTGTCGCTTCTTGCCGAGACATATGCAGGAGCATTTATGGCCTTGGTATTCTGCCGAAACGTTTAGAGTCAAAGAGTTGTTGCTTTTACTACTCAAGTGTACGTTGTTGCTGACGAGCATGAATTAAACCCCCTTTACCTTGTGAAATATGTTTACCTTTGATTGCTTGGCCAATATATTTATTGGATCTCAACTCTCAAGTATATGAGAAAAATAAATGAAAAAAGATTTTTTTTTTAAAAAAAAAAAATTGATAGAGGGTGGGGGAGATATTCGATGTTAAGTAGAAGTTTGAATAAATAAAGCAACTATACGCTACAATGAAAAAAAAAAAAAAAAGTGAGATATGCCAATATGTAGGCATGAAATTAGAGTTGGAAATTACTGAAATATTTCCTCTTGTGTCACTAAATAAGTCACCAATCTCAATCAACGAATGGACGTGCCACCAAGAATATTACTTCAGATCCAAAATTAATGGTGTGAAAGCACCTCCAACACATCTTCCTTCCACGAGTATAAACTTATTTATTGGCAACATATCCTAATCCTAGGGTAATTGAAAGATCTTAAAAAGGAAATTAATCAAAAAAAAAAAAAAAATTCTAGAAAAATCTGAAAATACAAAAATCATAAAATTACTAAAAACCCGAAAAACAAGAAATACTAACATTGCTAAGACAATATTAAAAAATAAAAATAATAATCTTTGTCTCCATTGAAATTGAGGAGTAACTCATCCTATATCACAATGTAAAAACATATAATTTAAGAAAGAAATGAGAACAAGAAAGAGAGACATAGAATTAAGGTGGCTCGGTCTATGGTCTATATTTACACGTCAAAGCCTTTCCTTTGGCTACATCTTAATTTCTTAATTCATTTGATTGTATACAAGTCTCTATTTAAGAGAATAGTTTGAATGTTACAAATCTCTTCTATTTCTATTAACAACAAAAAATCTAATTTATCATCTTGTAACTCTTGTCTCTTAAGTGCTTGTAACTCTTGTCTCTTGAATGTATGTAACTCTTGTCTCAATACGCCCCCGCAAACCCAACGGTAGATTACGGACGTTGAGATTTGATCTTGAACATCAAAGGGCTAGAAGAAAAAAAAAATGGCTACTTGGCTTGAATTGAAACATTAGTTTCTATGACCTAAATTTAGACTTCGCAATTCTGACCGACATCGACTACTATGGTCGGGACTTGGACATCGGCGATTTTGGCCAGCATAGGCCACTATGGCCGGAATTTGGACATCGGCAACTTTAGCCGGAAGCAGCTACTATGGCCGAAACCTCGGCATGCCATCTTGACAAAGAGAGATACTCATGTGGCTATGGGAAGAGAAATAGCTAAGGCACAAGATCAGAAAATGTGGAAGGATGAGAAAACCGAAGAAAAAATGTTTTTTTTTTTAATAGTAAAAAGAAATTATGTCTTTTTACTATTAATCTCATATACTATGTAAAAACATATAATTTAAGAAAGAAATAAGTACAAGAAAGACAGATATAGAATTACGGTGGTTCGACCTATGGCCTACATTTACACATCAAAGCCTTTTTTTTTTTGCTACATCTTGATTCTTTAATTCATTTGATTGTATACAAGACTCTATTTATAGAGAAATATTTTGAACGTTACAAATCTCTTATACTTCTATTAACAAAAATAAATCTAATTTATCATCTTGTAACTCTTGTCTTTTGAGTGTTTGTAACTCGTGTCTCTTGAATACATGTAACTCTTGTTTCAACACACAAACCTAAACCAGTTAAGAAATATGTATCCCAAACTCGTCAAGACCCAATTAGATTTTCTAAGTTTTATCTCAAACACATTCTATTTATATTGGTGAAATCCAAACTTGTTCTAGACCCACTTATTAAAAAACAAAGATGCACAGCTGGAACAATGATATCTCTGTGTAGCATGCATCACCATGAAAACTTATAACTACAATCAAACATGAAAATCTGCGAAAACTAAATCACAGTAACTTTACATTCTGATAGAGCCAAGCCAAGCAAAATTATACAAAAGTTGGAGAGAGAGAGAGAGAAAACAGAGGCTTTTTTGGTACACAATAAAGTTCCTCATCTCCTTTGGAAGTTAAGGAATTTGATGCCATAGGCAAAGACAAAGAAGAAGAGGAGGACCCAACCAATATGGGCGAAGACTATAGGGACAAGAAAGTCATAGTGAAAACCCATGTAGTCCTTAAGGAATGCATCTACAGCCTTTGGTTTTGAACCAGGAATTTCAAGTAAATTCTTCATGTCTCCAACTTGAGATGTGAAAATTCCATAGATTGTCCAAGCGACTGGGGAAGCCCAGTAGTACCACCTCCACCATATGGGGATCAGCTGCAATATTGACAAAGCATAAAGATTTATGATTGCAATAACAAGGAGAGACTATTTGTTCTTACTATTCTTAGTTTTTGGAAGTAATCCAAAATATTTCGTTTGTTGGGTCACTGTTAGTTGTTGGTTTCAACTTTGTCATGCCTGACAATGAAACAAGCTTTGGTCTTGAAATTACATACCGGCCTAGGGATGAGGAAACCAGAGAACAAGTTCCAAAAGCTCAGGAAGAAGGACATAACAATTGCAGCAATTTGATGGCCCGGAGTCAGTGCAACAACCATCATCCCGTACATTGAGAAGTATGTAAAGCACATGAATAGGAAGTAGTAGAAATACAAGAACTTTTCCAACTTCCACTGGAATCCAATCATCGAGTATAGAAGAAGAGAATACACAAATGTTTGAATTGCAACATAAATTGTCTCAATAGCCATCTGTAGCAAAAATGTTGTCCATCAGTACATATACAAAATATATTTATATAGTCTTTCAAGAGAATTGAAGATTTGATACACAAACACACTCATTGTAACTCAGAACAACTTCCAATCTCTTACTTGAGAAAATGAATAAGGCAACTCTGAATACATTCCAGCTGCTCTTTCGCGGTAAAAGACTATTCTTTCTACCGCCACCACAGACTGCACGGCAGAAGCATTGGTAGCTCCAAGGAAAAAAACAGCAGCATAGGTAGCTCCCAATAGATTAATCAGATCTTGTTGTTTGTGTCTATTGACAAAATAAGATACAAATAACTTCATATAGTTCCCAAATTCTAGGTAAGAAACAAGAAGTACGAAATTGTTTCTATGCTGATTCCCACAAATAGAAGACATACTCTTAAAAGTGAATTTAGATGGGTAATAAACTCATAGAAACAAAAGAAAATGAAATTTAGCATGAAGAATTTTAGACTTACATTTGGTCTCCTTTGCTCCAGAAGATAACACCAAAAAGAATACCAATGACAATCGTCATGAAAAAACGAATTGCATTGTACTGTGAGTTTCTCCAGTATGACCAATGCTGCTTCCAAAAACAAGCAATGCATTGAGTTATAAAGCTTTGGGAGTACTGTGTGGGAAAGTAAAGATCCTCAGAACCTAGTTGTGGAGTGCTTAGTTCCTTGATAAGTTCCTGATTTCTTCTGAAGAATTGAAAAGAAAAAATCAAGAATAAATTAGTACAAATCCAAACAGATTGGCAATAAAAAAGAGAGAACAAAATCTCCATAATACTCACCTGTAAAGGTCAGAGTTGGCATAAACTTCCGCAAAATCAATGTCAAGTTGAGCCTCAATTGCAGTAGAACTAACATCTAACATCCAAGTAGCCGGATTGTATCCTTTGTTAATCTTGGAAACCCCTGGGATAGCCTACAAGAAAATCTCAATATTAGTCAAACTTGTATTTAGAGAATTACAAGTATAAGCTTCATAATCTTAAAATATTGACAAGAATAGTCTAAATTGAACAATTTAATTCAAGAAAATGAGTTGATCATTAAAGGGATCTGGCATTGATTATGCAACTAGATCTAGCAATAATATGGCAAGGGACTGTTAGAAGCTTGAACAATAACATGTTGGAAAGAAGTTCAGCTAAGAGTTTTATGGAATTTGATGTCAAAACATTTCTTGTCTACAACATGAACAACCGGAATCAAGCATGCAAGAAAAATGCGAACTCACCTCAAAGTATTCAACAAGTTTGTGAGAATGGAGACCAAGAGGTCCGGCATAAATCGCTAGTCCTCCTCTTTTCATCAAGAAGAGCTGGAATCATAAGACAATATGAAGGTGAAACAATACGCATGAAATGATGTTACGGCATACAAGAAACATGTAATTGATTGAACAAGCTAAATATTGAACCATACCTCATCAAACGATTCAAAGATGTCAATGCTCGGTTGGTGAATTGTGCAAACAACAGTTCGTCCTGTATCCACTGTGTTTCTTACAGTACGCATGACTATAGCAGCAGCTCTAGCATCAAGGCCTGATGTGGGCTCATCCATAAAGATGATGGAGGGGTTAGCAACCAACTCCACGGCAATGGTGAGCCTCTTTCTCTGCTCAGTTGAAAGACCATCAATTCCTGGAAGTCCAACTAGAGCATTCCTCAATGAGTTAAGCTCAACTAACTCCGTAACTTCATCGACAAACATCTATAAGAATCAAGAAAATCACTGTCAACTTTATTGTCCATCTGATTCAGTTTCTCATATTCAACACAAACTATAGAATAATATGATAAATTGCCAAAAAGAGGTAACTCTCGTCAATAAGTAACATGCCTTTCGTGTTTCCTTCTTTACATTCGAAGCAAGACGCAACCAGGCAGAGTATACCAAAGATTCATATACAGTAACATACGGGGAATGGATGTCGTTCTGTTCACAATAACCGCTCACCCTAGCAAATGTGGCTTGGTTCTTTGGGTAACCAGAGATGCTAATACTTCCTTCAATATATCCATCAGTCTTTCTTCCTGCTAAGACATCCATCAAGGTAGTCTTTCCAGCACCACTGACACCAACTAATGCTGTTAGTATACCAGGTTGGAAAGCGCCACTAACATCTCGCAGCAACTGCAGTCGAGTCTCATCAACACCCTGGCTCTTCATTTCCTGAAAAATGAGACAAAAATAAGACTTTTCACTAGCAACTTAATAAGTTAGCAAACAAACATCAAGTAATTGTTTTTTTTTTTTGTATTTTTTGTATTGCTTCACATATGAAGAAAAACACTTTAATACATATATTCGTGCTAAAAAAGTGACTTACTACTGGCATATCAACATAGTAATTCACATGGTTGAAAGCAAGTGAAAGGGGTTGGAAAGGCAAAACCATTCCTCGCTTAGCTTGAACAGAGTTGACAGTTCCTTGAACATTTCTCACTTGCATATCTATACCTGTAATGGTGATTACTATTAGACTGGCAAAATAATGTGATAGTGGCACTGGTATCCTAGATGTAAGGCATATGCAATAAAATTAGTACTACAACATGATCATATGGATGAAGAATGGTGCAAATGTTGAATAAGAATTTTGCAGCATGGTCATAATTATCACATAATATTTTTCTTACTAACATCAGGTTCGATGCCCTAGCAGTAGTGAAGAAATATCAAGTAGATGTTTTGATTGATAATACATAACATTTATGTCAAATGGCTACTTCACCAAATGTCTCACAATATGTCATACTTCCAGAATAGTGCAAACATCCAAGTTAAGATACAAAAGAAACAAAAGTATAATCCCACAAACCTTCTAAATCGGATTCCAATTGTTGCTTAGGCTTGCTTTCGAACTCATCATCCAGAATCACAACTTTGGTATCACTGAGAGCTGACATTGAGTTGAAAGGAAACAACAGAAAGTTAACACATGAATCTCATTGCCATATGAAAAACCAATATAACAAATGCGAAGTATATTTACTTACGCTTCAAAATTGTCAGGGCTGCAATGAAAAGAAGATTGAACAGAAGAGAAAACCCAAAGAGTGCTGCAATACAAATCCAATACCAATATTCTTCAGTAAACAGGCCTCTTTCCTTGAGAAGGGTCTTTCCAACAGTTGGTTGACTAGAGTTGACTATAGGCTGTACCAAACAAATAACAAAGATATTAAGCTTATATCTACGAGTGAAAATTTGAATTTAACAATGGTATATATTTATATATGTTATGTATGGGGAGAACTAAATTGAAATGATAAAATTCACTGCATCAAGAAACTCACAGTGCTCCATCTGTCATCAAGAAACTCATTAATAGCAATTGCATTTTGTCCATACATCATGGGAGAAATGTAGTAGCCCCATATCATCCACGACTCAATGTCATCTGTGCGCCAAGTTGAGAATGAATTTTTTAATATCTTAGAACATACGAAACAATCTAAACTGTTAGAATATATATTTTCCATGTTAAGTTGATAATGAAATATTCTCTATTTTAGGGTTGATTAGAATGATTACTATACTTGTATTCCCTCATCTACCATAGTTTTCCTATAAATAGAAACCTTTGTATTATAAACACAATCAAGTCAATGAAAGCACAATATAGCACTTAAAAAAATTCACATAGGTGTCTAACACCGAACCACCCCAAAAATTCACAATGATGGTCCAGGTATTAGATGTGTATAGGAAATATACTTTGATGATAAAATATTCTTAACAGTGAACATAGATGGATTCTAACCTTTAGAAACAATGAAACCTCCAAGCACGAATACCATTAGTAGTGTAAAGGTACCAAGTGTATTTGCAACAACTTGAGTTCTTCCCGCGGCTGCAATGAAACGGAAGAGGCAAAGTGCCATCTGATGTATGCCAAAGAAAGCCAAGAACTGTTTGAAGAACCTAAACATATAGGACATATGTCAAGAGAAGTACCTTTCATTTGTCAAACTATTAGATTCTAACGTTCATTAAGCATTAAAAGGCTAACGCTAGGAGAACAAATATTTAGTACTTACCTACTGGCCCCAGGTGCAAACCCAATGGTGTAATATGTAAGAATGATCCAAATACCAGATTCCATCAATGAAATTGGAATTCGAAGGAGCCAAATGGGCACTGCAAAAGCCCATGCAGGGTAGAATAAGAAATCTCTCTGTTTGAAGAACACAGGAAGCCTGAAAACCGTCATTGCAAGTTCTGCCATCCCATTAAACATGACATTAACGAGACTAAAAAATAGTGCTCCCCAAAATTTTGCTCCATCTTCTATTTGACCAGATTTCATTTCTGTTCTTAAGAACACAGTCAATGCTATTGTAGCCATGATTGTTATCTGAATAGTTTTGAATATATGTATGAATGAGTTGCGCTTCATCAGTAACCATTCCCTCGATAAACAAGCCTTGAAGAGTTCCATGTTGGAGATCCCGTACTTTTCTCTCACCAAAGCAGCAGGATGGGTGCTGGATTTATCATAAGGAACTCTTAAATCTTCCAAGAGTTGTTGGCCAATGTGAAAGGAGTTGAAGACCCTTACAAACTCCGGTACAGAGATATATCTGTAAGGTTGGTTCTTTTTGAACCAATATTGTTCTTGGTCCTTATTGGAAGTTACTTCCTGTAGAAAGTCTGCAACACCTTTCCTCTCTGGACATTTGAAGCCTGTATATTCAAAGAAGTCAAGAACATTCTCACGCGGACCTTGGTAAACAATCTGACCCTCAGAAAGAAGAATAATGTCATCAAAAAGATCGAAGGTCTCAGGCGCAGGCTGCAAGAGAGAGATGACCATGGTGACATCCATGATATGAACCATCTGTTTCATGAACTTGACAATCTGAAATGTAGTGGAGCTGTCTAGCCCCGTTGATATTTCATCCATGAAAAATGCTTTTGCTGGTCCAGCCAACATTTCTCCTACACTCAATACAAACACTTTCAGCTTAAAATTCAAAAAATAGTTTTTGTCTCTTATTTTCAATCTACATTAACAACTAGTGTAAGATTATTGTTATCCCTCCAAAATCTTATATGTTATTAACACATACCAGTAGTTACACGCTTCTTCTGTCCACCAGAAATACCCCTTCTCATGTCATCTCCCACCATGATATCACCACAAATATCCAATCCGAGTATCTGTATTGGAAACCATAAGAAGTTAGGCTCTTCATATAGCATACAAGAAAAATATAAAATGAACCAACAAGCTAAATGACGAACCCTGAGAACATAATCTGTAGTCAAACTCGTCTCATGTCCGGCCAAAGCTGTAGCTTTCATGAAGGCATCAATCTCAGGGTCTGGTTGAATTCCCTTCTTTTTCTCCCGTTTAGACAGCTCTAACAACATTTCATACCTGGTACCAACTCCTAGACAACGTCCGGAGAAATCTAATGTCTCACGAACAGTCATCTCACCATAATGGAGATCATGCTGGCTAATGTAAGCACTGGTTCTTTGAGCTACAAATTCATTGAATTCATGACCACAGTAGGTGACTTTCCCAGTTACCTGTCCATAACCCCAATTCATTAAAAACTAATTGAGTCTATGTGTTAGTGGAAACTAAAAGGATTAGCAAAAACATAATAAGTATTGTTAAATCATCACTTATCCCAAAAGCTTAAGTTGATAAGAGTTGATGAATTTAATTATTTAATTTATATTCTAACACTCCCCTTCATATGTGGATCTAATCTCTCCCTTAATAAGAAATGCTTAACACGTATTGAAATGAGAAATGAATGACAGAAATAAGGTTCGAATTCAGGACATTTATTTTAATACCATGTTAAATTACTGCTTATACAAATGGGAGGGGGGGAGAAGGACAAACCCTTAAATCATCAGCCAATTTCCCAGCAAGTCCTTGTAGCAACGTTGTTTTCCCCGACCCAGGAGGCCCCAGAAGCAATGTCATCCTAAAAAAAGACAAGTCAATAATTAAAGTGAGTTCATAAAAGAAAATTTGAAAAGAACCAAAAAAAAAAAAAAAAACATTGGCAACTAAACATAAATAGTAGTAACATAGTAGTTTTTTTTAGGGGTGTATAAACGGAGCGGTTATAACCGCTTTAAATCCACTAACCGCTTTCAAAAACGGTTATAAATAACCGCTTAGGCGGAGGCAATTAGTGGTTATAGGATTTGGGAAAAGTGGTTAATAACCCCTAACTGCTTATTATATATATATAGAGAGAGAGTAATTCTAATAGAACATTAAGTGTCCATTAATTGTCCATAAAAAAATGAGGTGGCTTTTAAAATCACCATTTGATCAAAATCATCATTTGATCAATCACATGCACAACGGTGATTTTAAAAGTCATCTCATTTTTTTATGAATACTTGATGGACACTTAATGTAAATGAAGAATTACTCATATATATATATATATATATATATATATATATATATAGAGAGAGAGAGAGAGAGAGAGAGAGAGAGTAATTCTAATAGTACATTAAGTGTCCATAAAAAAATGAGGTGGCTTTTAAAATCACCATTTGATTAAAATCATCATTTGATCAATCACATGCACAACGGTGATTTTAAAAGTCATCTCATTTCTTTATGGACACTTGATTGACACTTAATGTAAATGAAGAATTACTCATATATATATAATTTTAGATTTGTAATGTTTTGGATTTATATTTGGATTTGTTTGTATTTTGTTATGTTTTAGATTTGTATTTGGATTTGGATTTGGATTTGGATTTGTTACTATTTTGGATTTAATTTAGATTTAAAACCTGCACTAAAACCGGCCCAAAAGTGGCCAAAATCGACCCAAAACCCAAATTGAAAAGCGGTTACACAACCGCCGGTTATCTACTCAATAACCGCTAACCTGCAGTTATAAAAATAACCGCCTCCGCCTAGGCAGTTAGCAGTTGCGATTGGTAAAATCCAATAACCGCCAGTTATAACCGTTTGTACACCCATAATTTTTTTTATGGGGTTTTAGCATATATAATAAATATGAGATCGCAGCAAAAGACATTAGTATACTGCAACTGCTACAGAATTCATGAACATACCTTGATGGTCTGACTATGCCGCTTAGATCTTGGAGTATCTTGACAACTCTTTTCTTTGATGGAGAGAGTCCAATGATTCCAAGAACTCCCTTTTCACATTGTAAAAATTATAACTTGAGGAAGAAAACATTGAAAGCTACCTGCAAAATGCTTTAACAAGAGAGAAACTATTACCTCTACTGCATTCAAGGTGGAATTAAGCAGGGTTGGAAGTGCTCTGGTCCCAACATATGCGTCTCCCTCAACTGATAATTTCTGGAATCTAACTTCAATTTTAGGAATCTCTATTCCTACCCTGTCGATCTCCAACAAATTCAACAGTCAATAATATTTTAGATCGGAAGGATAAATCATTAACTTTTGCTTCCGTCGACAAAAAACAAAAACAAAAGGAAGGAAAATAGAAGCCGAAGAATTCAAAGTCTTATGTTCTCCAAGAAATGGATTTCACCTCAACAATACCAAACGCCAGTCAATTTGCCTGCTACAACTTTTGCCTTACCTGAGTTGACCTTATTCTTTTTTCGAAACCAAAGCAACCAAAAACCAATAGAGTCAATATCTAATCCTTGTATGATGTTCTCCATTTTCTCAGCACCCAAACAAAGAAGAAAACATACACACACACACACACACACATATATATATATATATGTATGTATGTATACATACAGATGTATTTATGTTCGTATGAGAGGTAAGTCACTTGTGCCTCACAAAGTATCAAGTCTAAAGTTACAACAACAAAAAGAAATCATGGAAACCAACCTATCAGTTCTGGCCCTGAGCCTCCTGAGGAACTTCTCATTGTCCTCCTCAACAAATTTGAGAATGCTCTCCATCAACTGCTTCTTTTCTTGAGTGCCAAGCTTTGTGACATCAATCTCACCATGCACAACCCTCCCATTGCTCATCACCTGTCTTAGCATCCCTGTCCTCAGCCTATCATACGTGGGCAGCCTCTCTATCGCCGCCCACTTCAACTCCTCCTCGTCGTTCGCCACCTGCCGGCCACTCCGCTGAAACACGTCCGGTTCATTCCACATCTCTCTCGTACTCGTCGACCGCCAACTCCTACTACTACTCATCTGCCTCACCAAGTCCTCTCCGACCAATGCTGCCGCCATTTTTTTACTTCTCCAGCCGTTGCCAAAACCTCAAGATTTTGAACAACGGGCCGAATTAAAATCCTCACTCTATGCTAAAAAGTTTTGTCACCCAGTGTAGCAAAATGATAAACAACAAAACTCTTGGGGTTCTTGCTCTTGCATGTCCTGTCTAACAGTTCTGAAAGAATCAATGAAATGCTAACCAAATATGCACATACTTATGAAGCCAATATTCCCGCGCTTTTGAGCATTTGCGTGTGTTTGGTGTGTGAGAAAACGTGGAAAAAGAGAGAGACAGTAGTGGTCGTACGGGGAGAGGTTTATATATATATATATTGGTTTTCAAAATTCTTGCTCTGATCGACTGTTATTTTTATTTTATTTTTTTTGTAGAAATGTTTTCACAGTTATCACTCTATTCAAACTTAATCTTTTTGGGTTTCATTTATTTATTTATTTTTATTTTGTTGGTCAAAGTGGGACTGCTTCAAATCGTTCACCGAATCACCATGGCTGAACTAGTCCTAGGAAGTAGGAGCACTGAAACTACATCATCTCCTCATCTGTCTCTATAATTCCGTCATAGTATTAATATTATATATATGCCCCATGTTAATCTAATGAAATATTTGAATTTAAAAGAATGGTAAAATATATATATATATATATATATATATATATATGCATATCTGCAGCATTTGACTACAGATGGGAACGCAGTGCAACTCATGATGCGTCACTTTGGGAGACTTTGTGGAATAAATGGAGCAAAAAAATGTAGAAAACGAAGCTGCCAAATGGATAGTGGTAAGCCGTGGAACGGCTGCTATACATTGCGATGCTATTTCTCTTTAAATATATTATCATCCAATTGTGGTATATATTTTATGGAAAAAAATATACATATTCTCTTTAAATATATTATCATCCAATTGTCAATTAATGGATCTCTCAAATTATCAATTGTGTCAAGTTCCCCCTAAATTACAAACAATGTCAATGTGCCCTACAATGACAAAAATACCCTTAATAAAATTGTAAAAATTCTTTAAAAAAAAACAAAAAAATAAAAATTAATAAAAAAGCCGAAAAAATAAAAATAAAAATAAAAACCAAGGTTTTTCATTTAAAAAAATTTTTTTTAGATTTTTTTTATTATTTTATTTTTGTTTTTCTTTAAAACAAAATAGTTTTTCTTCAATCTTTAAAAAAAAATTAATTTTTTTTTTTTATCAAATTTATAAGGATATATTTGTCTTATTTAAATTTTTTTAGGGTTATTTTTATCTTTTTGTTGGTTTTAAGGAGGACATTAACATTTTTTAATAGTTTAGAGGTAGGGGGAACATTGACACAATTGATAGTTTAGAAGGGCACATTAACAATAGAGTGGTAGTTTGAGGAAGGTATATGTATTTTTCCCATATTTTATTTATTTCAAATTATCATTAAAAAAAAAAAAAAAAAAAATAAAAAAACCATTCCCCTTTATTATTATTATTATTATTTGTGTTTAATTTTTAAAATTTTAAACTAGGGGTATATTTATAATTTTAGAAATTTTAAATAGATATAAAAGACATTTCACATTTAACCGTTTGATAAAAATTCCTAGCATAGGGAGGAATTAAAAAGAATTAAAACATTAAACACTCCCATTACAACTTTTGATAATTTAGTAGCGACATTGCAAAAATTATTACGATTCAAGAGGAGTAAGTGAAGTTTTCCTTATATGTTGATATGGCAAAATGCCAACCATTTAATTTAAACACAATGATTGAGATTTAAAGAACCTTACTTAGTAAAATATCATTAAAATTCTACTTAGTAGAGATAATAAAGTCTAGTATTTTTATGATATTCTACTAAATAAAGTTTAGTCCCACCACTTTCCTTTAGAGGACAAAGTTTTCCTCCGGACAAAGTTTAAAAAAATAAATTCAACCCAATTTATCAAATTAATGTGTCTTTAAAACTTGTAATTTTCACATACATTTACATGTCATTTTAATAGATTAGGTTGAAAATTTTTCTTCAACCTAATTAAAAAGAAAACTTTGTTCTTTAATGGAACTGGTGCATGCCCCTGGTTGTCTACTGGTTGGCAGAATATTCAAGATTATCATTTCAATAATCGATCCAAATATTACCTGATTAAAGAAAGGATGCAATCTTGAAACCATCGGAATTTTTGGAGTAAAAAAATTCAATCGAGTTGAAGATGGGTCTTGGACCCAGCCAATTGATAGCCTAATGGGCGAGATACACATTAAATTGAAATTGAATATATATATATATATATATATATATATACTTTGAAAAGGAACTACAAACTAAAGCCAAAGCAAAGCTTAGACCTTTTTTTTTTTTTGAAACGGGAGCCGGAACTTCCATTTAGGGTTGACAATTTTTTACATGACCCGCGAACCCGACACAAAAATACAGGGTTTGGGTTTGGCATAATCGGGTTCGGGTCATAATCGGGTTATATTCGTGTCTGGCGAGTCAACCCGCGGGTTGACCCGCTAACACAATTATGACCTTTTTTTTTTTTTTTTTTTTCTTTTTACTGAAACTTCAAAAGAAAAGTGGAAAACCTAGCATCCCCTAGCCGCACACAGTACACACTGCTTGGCTCCGACACCTTCTTCAGTTCTTCTTGGCCCTCTTGGACAAATCCTTGTTATCAGTCTCGGAAATCGGCCGCTTTGTCGTCGCCGTTGATCTTGCTGCCAATGACTGGGACGAGGCAGGCTTGAATCTGGGCTTGGTGGCGACCTTCACTCTTCAGAGCCGAGTCTTCCATTGGCTTCACGCTCGTGCTCAGGGTGGCCATAGAGACGGGTTATCCGAATCAAACCCGGATACGGATGAGTCATTGACCATTTCACAACTCTTATCAAAGCAAAAAAAAAAAAAAATTCTTTAGCCATCTGCAAATTTATGAATTTAGGAACTTTTTTATGATTATTTTTTAAGAATTTTAAAAAAATCCCTCTTTTTCTTTTACATTTTATTGTTTACAAATTGCCTCAGATCCTCGTGAGCAACGATGAATTTCAATGATTTGTAACAATGTTTTGTTTAGGTTATGAAGATGGAGCTAACAATAACCTCAAATTTCCAATCTCCAATGCTTTGTATGTTAAATAGGTTCATAATACAGCATCATTATTCTCAGCAATCTCTCTCTCTCTCTCTCTGTTGCTTTGTCTTTTCTCTAAAGTTCAAATTGATGACGACGATTGAGGCTCAGGGAGTCAGGGACCAGAGTCTAGCTTTTTTGAAGCGGGGTTTTTTTGGGTGACTAGAGGGGATGGTAAAGAAAAGGCTTTTTCTGCTTCAATTTCATCTTCTTCTTCGGATGAAGCTTTTTCTTCTTCAGTGGAAATAAACGTATCAATTGGGTTCATGTCGGGTAACCCGGTTTACAATCGAGTCGTGTTCAGGTCACAGGTTTCAACCCGATTAATAATCAGGTCAGGTCCGTGTTGAACCCTTTCACTTAATCAGGTCAGTCGGGTTGACACGAACCTGACCCGTGAACCCGAATTGCCAAGCCTACTTCCATTGATAACAAGCCCGAAGGCAAATACAACAGCCCAAAGGTAAATGACCAGCCCGAAAACTACAAACACACGCCCGTAGGCCCATGGTAGTGAATAGAGATACAGAATCCCTAACCACTAAGTTAAGAACAAGCCTAGTTTAAAGCAGTTATCTAAGCAACAAACTAAAATTACAAGAACATACAATTGGGTCCTCTCTTTACACTGAAGCACAACCTAACTAAAATGAGAGGATCAGGTCTAGCTTACAAGCCACCTAAAATGCCCAAATAATTTACATCTCATTACAAACGTAAACTGTGAACAGAGACAAGAATGTACAAAGAAAAATACAAGCTGCCAGAAAACCACAAAAACAACCAGCGTCAGGAATCGTCGTCACCGGAACCGGTGTGTGCAGGGCACACGCCGTCTTCAGAAGCCCTCCAGCAGCGAACGACATCCGGAACAACCGATCTCCACCAACCACCACCGAAAACGACAGGTTGTGGCCCTCACGCGCTAATAGCGAGAGAAAACTCCATGTCGCGTGCTGGCCACTCGCTGAGAAGGAGGGTCCACCAAGGCCGTGGCTTTACACAACCGGACCAGAAGGAGCCGGCGACCACCATAGAAGAGCGCATGTCAAGAGAAAGCCAGCCGAAGGCTACAGATCTAGCTCCAAAGATATCCCCAAATTTTACACGGCTAGACAAAACCTTCGCCCGAGACACACCACGAACGACCACTCCCCTTAACCAACTGCTAGTGTAGCTTCTGCCAGAAAAAACCAAAAAAAGATGGGGTAATTACCTTTTCCCCCCCATGAACTACCAAAAAATGCGCGATGCCCCCATGAACTACCAATTCAATCAAAATAGAGCATTCAACTACCAAAGACAACCATTTTCCCCCAATTCCGTCAGTTAAAGGAGTTAAAAGAAATAGTCAACAGATCATGTGCCTTTTTACGTGGGGGCATGTTGGAAGATGGTGGTAGTTCATGGAGAAAAAAGAGGAAGATGGTGGTAGTTCATGGGGGGAAAGAGGAAGAAAATGACGGTAAAACGGCATGTGACGGTCACGTGACCCGTTGACCGTTTGTTTTAACCCCTTTGACTGACGGAAGGGGGAAAAGTGATTGTTTTTGGTAGTTTGATACTCTATTTTGGTCGAGTTGATAGTTTGTAGGGGCTTTGCTCAAAAATTGGTAGTTCATGAGGAGAAAAGGTAATTACCCCAAAAAAGAAAGCAACAGAAAGGGAAGAAAAAACTCCATAGCTCTAAAAGCTAGGAGAAATAACAACCATCACTGGTACAAGCCAAGAGGAACAAAACTCCACAGCCCTAGAGGCTAGGAGACAACTAGCCTCCACTAGTTCACACCAGGGAAGGCCAAAAAATCACCATAGCCTTAGAAAGGCAAGGGGGACCAGCTCTAGGAGGAGTGTGGCATTAAGCCTCCCTCCCCCGGCATAAAGATGCTCAAAACTCTAGCTCTCTCTATCTAGAAAGCAGGAAAAAAAAAAAAAAAAAAAAAAAAAAAAAAAAAAAAAAAGGTGAAAATTGAGATGCCCTTGAGCAAAGCTTAGACTTAAAGTAAATAAAATTACAAGATACTAGATATTAGAAACTAGAAAGAACAAAAAATAGAGGATCGTTGCCGATAACTATGGGGATTGAAGAGATGGAGGGAGGATTGATGGCAATATTGCCAATTTTGAATCTGGTTGTGACCCAATGTGCCAAATAATTGGCACAGAAATTTGCACTTCTTTTAACTTTCCAAACTAACCACGAGAAATCAAATAAGATGGAGTCAATTGTATTATGGATAGTAGAGGAGATTCATCAATCTTGAGCTATATTGGATTGTTGAAGTGTTAAGATGACAATTTGAAAGTCTCCTTCAAGGATGAATCTTTTGATGTTGAGAGAAGTGACCAAAGACGTAGCCAATCTTGCAGATTAAGCTTCCTCATGTTTAGCAGACACAAATGACTAATCGGGGAGGTCATTCTGATAATTTGCCCATAATAATTACGGCATACAACTACTTGTACCGAGTATGTGTCTCTAATGGCTGTGTCAAAATTGATTTTGAACCAAGGAGGATGAAGAATCCATTTTTCTTCAACCGAAGTATTGGAAAGATTTTTCCAAGCCATAATATGTTCAAGAGATACTTCGTTAAAATTTCTTGACATTTGAAGAGTATCGAAAGATATGCTGTCATGGTAGATAAGTAGCAATAATCTCTACCGGCCACTATCCACTCCTTAAAACAAACGAAAAAATGCAACACTTCTCAAAATTTCTTACCCAAATTTGGTTCCTAAATTATGTGTCACAATCATACGAGATAGTGACACATTTCTCAAAATAATAAATTACTTAAGATTATGTCACATTATTTGGAAATCAAATTTAAGAGAGAATTTTTGAGAAGTGTAGCATTTCTCTAGCCAACTTGCAACTTTTCCCTACCAAATAAGATGCATAACTTTGGATAACAAGAAAGTTCTCACGTGCGCCATTGCCTCTGGGTCACTACATTTTTCTCTGCCGAGGTTCTAGATTCATCAACCGAAATGATAAAGAATAATGCTAAGAACTACATTTTATCGAACAACTATCTAACAATGCTGATGCGACAGTCTTTACCAACTCTTAAATTTGTTTTTTAAACAATGACTAATCCAATGGTTGATTTGGACTCCACATCAACATTGTGAAATAATTGTGGAGTAAAGATGCAATTTCTAACATTCCTCGGTTACAAATATAAAACGCATTAAAAAGTTGAAGCACACATGCTCACATACCTTGAGGAAGCTAACAAAGTTTCTTTTCCCCCAGGTTCAGGTAAGGAACTAAGATTATGTCCATCAAATCTAGAGAAAAGCATGCATTAGGCCAGACCACAAATGGCGCAAAAAAAAAAAAAGGTGGCTTCAAACAGGAAGTAGCAGCCTGATATTTAATCAGGCAAGCATAAAAACGAAAAGATAAAAACCCAATAATGATGAAGTTCCAATTTCCATTGGTAGTAACAATTCTGCAAGTAGCATTTATTAGAGGGAACAAACGAGATACTTCAAGAAAACATTACTCCAAATCAGGAATTTAAAAACTATGAAATCTGAGCTGCCTCATTCTTTCTTTCCAATGCCATGTGACATATTATAGATCCCTCGTCCCTGGTGAAATGCATGACATATATTAAAGATTAGTGTAAGCAATGCAAATAGGATCAAGCCTAATTTTCTTTACAAAGTTCTTCATACAACAAGCAGTATATCAGGACTCACAATAAGAAATAACGAAGTGGCCGCCAAAGCAACTGGAATGGCAACAGAGGTTATCTTATCAAATGGTCCTTTGAGGTACGTGTGTTTGTGGACGTTTTGGAAATATTTTTGCCTCTCAAGAAGCTTCTCCCGCGGTCGAAATGGTTGTTCTGTGACTTCTGTCATGCTGCATGATGGAATTAAAATCTTCTGAACAATTTCATTATATTATATATTGTATTTACAAAGTTCTCAAAACTTCGGATACCCTTACCCTAAAAGAAGAGGCGACGTGCATATGGACATTACAATTTTAACTGAAATCACAGTTCATAAAATGACGAAAGGGGGTTTAATCCATGTAGGTACCAAGTAAATGAGACAAGAATCAACAAGAACATAGAAACATAAAATACAAAAACCGGACTGGCGAATATCCCAGAACCAAGAACAAAGGAATATTGTTACCTAATTTTCTTTTAATGAGATTCTTATACCACTCCTTCCAAATATACCCAAGAAAGGTAACATAAACCAATTAACAATCCCTATGGAGCAGTATGAACTTTCACTATAACACATACTATGCATAAAAGCTTGTGTGTGAAGCAACAGTCATTACTGCAGCAAAATAAGTCATTAAATTGACAAGAATTTCCACATTTGGCACTTTTGGACTTTAATGTACCAGCTCCCATGGGGCTAAGTGAACAGTAATAAAAATATTATTAAAAGCACAAGGCACAACTCGGGTACATAGGAAGTATTCAAGAAAAACACTTAGTTAGAAGGAGAAAAAAGAACAAAAAATCATGAAAGCTAAAGCACAAAGGGAGCTAAAAACGCAGCTATCCAAATATAAAGAGTACTAAAAAGTAGGGACTTAAGCTCCGACAACGTCCTCTCGCGGTTCTCAAAACTTATATCATTATGTTCCCTCCAGAGACACCACAAGAGACAAGGCAACATCTTCCACACAACCAACATTAAACATATCCACTACACCATTAATTCCAGCATGGGCGTTCTATTCGACTTATTTGGGAACAAAGATAATTTTTTTAAAACAAAAAACCAATAAGTTTTCACTTCTGACCAAAATAGTCGACAGCTCTCTTCAAGCCTCATTTTCTCCGGAGCTAATGTGTCATTGCTGAAAATAAGTAGCCTTTGTTCTCCCTAGACATCACTGGTAAACCAAGAGTCCAATTTTCATGTCCAAACTTCATCCCCAAATTATCCTGTTTGCCAGTGCTATTAGGAAATGTTGGCTCAGCTATTTCCACCAAGAAATCTTGTTTGCCTATGGTATATGGAAATATTTCTCCAAAGGTGTACAACTCTAGAAGTTGTAACTTCAGGACCGATCCCAGCACATTACTTCCATACTTAATCAAGCTTAGAAGATTGACAGCATGATTTCACACAAACAAACAACTATATCTCATGGAAGTTCTCTCCTCCAACATTCACAAAGATAAATTCTCCAAAGGCAACCCTCAAATAAGGGTGCTGATGGTCCAATGAAAGGGAATGAAAATACAGAAACCGAGGTTCCAGGGCCTCACTCATCTTTGCATATATCCTCCAACCTCATAATGAGAAAATCGTGTTCTCATGGGAGGAAAGGATATAACGTTATAATCTTTAGAAGAGATGTCAAAAAAGGTAATTGCTCGGCTCTTCGGGAGCCTTAGAAGGGAGAACAAACAAGGTAAATGTTTGCAAAGACTCATTAGTAGCTGACACTTGCCAATCAAGATTACTCCATTGAAGCTTAGCAGAAAAAGTCATCAATTATGTTCCTCCACATTCTTAAAGAACAATGAACCGGCTTGTCATAGCTTAACCCCATAAATATTTTGGTGCAAAATTTGTGAAACATCAATCGCTATAAAAATTCTCCTGAGAAATCTTATATTCATTTCTTATTTTGATAAGTAAACGAAATGTATTAAGAATGAAAGGGCACTACCTGGAGGTATACAAGAGAAACACCTAACCAGAAAAAGAAAAAATATCAAGGAAATTAGGAAAATTAGTAATATGTAAACAATCAAAGGCAATTGTCTATAGGTAAAGAATTTTGAAAAAGAAGGCCTTTAGCTCCACCATTGTCCTCTCGCAATCTTCAAAACTTTGATCATTTCTTTCTCTCCATATACACCACATTAAGCATGGTGGAATCATCTTAAATACTGTTGCAATCTGAAAACTACAAAATGGCCCTCTCCAACTTGCATATAGATCCACCACCCGTTGAGGCATAAACCACTCTAACCCATAAATATAAAGATAGAATTCCATAGGGCCTAGCAACCTCATAATGAAGTAAAAGGTGATCTACAGATTCCCCACACTTATTAGTCTCACACATGCAACACCAATCTACCACTATGAAATTCCGCTTTCTTCAATTATCCATAGTTAGGATCTTCCCTAAAGCGGCCAACCTGGCAAAGAAAGCCACTCTCATAAGGAATCTTAGTCTGTCAAATACTTCTCCAAGGGAAGGGGGCACTGTCATGGGGGACAAGGGCATTATAGAAAGATCAAACCACAAACAACCCCCTCTTGAAATCTTGTGTTCATTACCATGAGTTTAAGGATGGTTGGGGAGTCATATTGGATACGTGACTTGTATCGTAAACTTTTCATTATAAGAGCATAACACAAGGCAGTATTCTAAGCCAGATTAAGTACAGATTTAGCGGAAAAGTATTAGAGACTATTTGAAAAGCCAAAACAGAAATAGGTCTAGCGATATCTATCATAAATAAGCCCATCAAGGGCATTTGAGTGCAACTAATCCAAATCCATTCTTCAATAAACCATACACCCTCTTCTCAACCAGCCCAAACAATACTTTACTTTCAAGTTTTATGGAATATTAGTTGCGATAACACAGGATTCTCTATTTTTTTTAATAAGTGACACAGGATTCTCTATTTAACTGTCTTATAACGATCCATCAGCCAAAATGAAGCCAATTCCAAATATGTAAGAGCAACTTCAAACAAAAAATAAAATACCACTCTTAGTAATTTGATCCTATGGCTTAAGGATCAATCAGATCAACAGGATTCTCTCTATCTACGAGTTCTCCTTGCTGATCCTTACAAGAAGAAGATGGAGAGGTGGTGGCATGTGGAAGCAAAGAAGTTTTTGTTCACGGTGGTCGAAGGTGCTTCGGTAGTGAGATTGGAAGAAAGGAGAAATTTCTCTGGTCGGGTTTTGTTGGGTATCTAGAGCCTAGGTTGGTTGATATCGACCGTGGAGTGCTTGCTATGGTTTCCTGGGGAGAAGGACTTTGTTAGGTCTTTCAGGGAGGGGTCCAAGGTCCTCATAGTGAGAAGAGGTGGTAATGCGGCTGGTAAGTTTATTGAAGTGGCAGTTTATGCTGCAGGAGGTTGCAAAGGGATCATCTGTATTCCTAAAGGTCGAGATGGGCGGGGATGGAGTAGGTTCGTCATGGAGTTGGAAAAAGTCAGAGATTTCTTCAAAGCCCCGGCTGGGCAAGGAATGGCACGTTCAACACCATTTTCAGAGAAGTTCCGGATTGTTGGTAATGGAGTTAACCCTGGTGTTTGTACCGATTTTCAAGGCAAAGAAGGTGCACCGTCATATGTGAAAGCTCAGCGCAAAGGCCTCAGTTGCTCGGAGAAGGAGAGTCAACCCCCCCATCCAGTGGTTTCTCTAAGTAAGGACCGTTGTGTTCGTCCGAAGCAAGGGAAGAAGCGGTTTCGAACGGTACATTCACTAGGCAAGGACCTTAGTGAACGTTGGGGATTAGATGAAGTGATGGGTGTCAGTCGGTTGCCTGAAATGGCTGCTCAATCTCATCCTGATACGCGAGGTAAACCAGAATGTTCCAAAGTCTATGCCCATGCCTCTGCTCAGCCCAATATCTCTACAGGATTTCAGCTGACAAGTGAAGAGGACACGTTTTCCCTCCTATCGCTCTAGCGTAGCCAGCTGGAGAAGTTGAAGGCTAATGTGGACCGAGCCCTTTGTCGTGTAAGTGAAGGGCTCCTTCTGTTTGGGCCGCACTCCAAGCCCAACGGTATTAGACAGAAGAGGAAGGACACAAAGAAGAAAATGGGAAGGCTTCGTTGGGTACCGAAAATTGTAAAGCCCAACCCTAGTGTTTCGACTTCTGAGTTGGCAGTGTTTCCAAAGATGGGGTCGACGTCGGAGAAGGTTTCCAGCGATTCAGAGAGGTCTCCGACAACCTCAGAGACAACCGGTGGGGTGAGCTCTTTGGTGGGTTTTGGGAAACCAAACACCGAAGTGATTCTAGAGGTTGGAAAGGGTCCGCCTGAGTCGACGGGTTGCATTCTGGCGGTTTCAAAGATCGTCGGTGGGTCGCCTTTCTCCCTTGTAGTCCCTGCTCTGGTAAGCATGGTCTCTCAATCGGAATAGAGTTCTGGAGCAGAGTTATCCTTCCCTGGTTATGAGGCCAAAATCTTAGTATCGGGTGTTTTGGACGATTTTCCGACAGAGACAAAGGGTGTGATGGTTGTCTGGGCTAAGTCGGGTCCTTCGGGTTCTTTAGTTGAGTCAGATCCTACTGCCTCTATCTCTTCGTTGGTGTTCGGCCCATTTATCCACAACCTTTTTTCTGGTTTGGGGTTAAGGAACAAGCTGGAATTAGTTTCGTTCCCTGAGGCAGAGCCAACTCCTCTTTCCTGTTGTCCTAGTGACAAGGTCAAGGAATTTTCTGGCAAGGGGTCTCCGGAGCTGCTGTAGAAGATGGCTCTAGAGAATCGTCATCCATTGGGAATTACGTGTGATGGCTCCGAAGGTCAGATTTCGACCTTGTATGAGAATCTCATCACCAGTCATGATAAGAAGGTAATGGGTTCTAGTCCGAAATCGGTTAACAAAGGTACAAGGGAACTAAATAGATTATTATGTTCTGTTAACTATGAGGCTCATAGTGGAAGCTCTTCTAGTCGTAGACGAAAAGGGAGGGTGTACAACAGTGTATTATGAAGTCCAAAATCCTTTCTTGGAATGTTAGAGGGTTAAACGAGGGTGTTAAGCGGTTAAGAGTCAAAAACTTATTGAGGCAATGGAAGGAAAATATATTTTGTTTGCAAGAAACTAAATTAGAGATTATTTCTAACAACATAGTGAGAAGTCTTTGGGGTTGTCCCTTTGTTGATTGGTGTTACTTAGCCTCTTGTGGTGCCTCTGGTGGTATGTTGATCATGTGGGATAAAAGGATTGTCGAGAAGATAGACGTGTTCGTGGGTGAGTTTGTTCCTGCCTGCTCCTTTAAAAGTGTTGTTGATGACTTCTCTTGGGCCTTTGCTGGGGTCTACAGTCCTAACATCGACGCCCTCAGAAGTTCTCTTTGGAATGAGTTGGCTGGACTTTCTTCTTGGTGGGAGTTGCCTTGGTGTATTGGGGGCGACTTCAATGTCACTCGCTTTCCTGCTGAATAATCGAGAGATGTTTGCCTGAATGCCGCCATGATGGAGTTTTCGGACTTTATTTTTTAGCAGGGTCTTATGGATCTTCCACTTGCAGGAGGGTCGTCTATGTGGTCCAATAATCAGGAGAATCCCTCTTGGTCTCGCCTTGATAGATTTCTTGTTTCTCCTGAGTGGGAAGTCAAGTTTCCAGGTACTCTGCAAAAAAGGCTTCCTAGATAATGTTCTTATCACTTTCCGATTCTTCTTGATTGTGGAGGCATTCACTGGGGTCCCAGACCGTTCAAGTTTAAGAATATGTGGTTGAAGGCTGGAAATGGTGCGACTTTGGTGGACGTCTTACCATTTTCAAGGCTCTCCTAGTTTTATCTTCTCTCAAAAGCTTAAGGCTTTAAAGATTGATCTTAAGAGGTGGAATGAACATGAGTTTGGCAATGTGGAGGTTCGCAAAAATATGCTTATGGAGGATTTATGTGCTCTTGATAGATTGGATGAACAACGTGGCTTAGCTCCCAAAGAGAAGATAAGGAAATATGAAGTCATCAGAGATCTGGAGAACTTTATTCTGCAGGAGGAGATTAATTGGAGACAGAAGTCTAGGGTTCTTTGGCTTAAAGAGGGGTATAAATGCACAAAATTTTTTCATCGAATAGCTAACTCGAACAGGAGGTCCAATGCCATAGAGTCTCTCTCAGTCAATGGCTCTATTTCTTCCGTTCAGCAGGATATTAGGGATCATGTTCTTCATTTTTATGAGTCCCTTTTTACAGAACCTTACACTTGGAGGCCTAGGTTGGACAACCTTGATTTCGACTCTTTGGATGCAGTTGAGGCCTCTTCCTTAGAACTTCCTTTTGAGGAAAAGGAAGTCTTAGAGGTGGTTAAAGGCATGAATCGTGATAAGGCACCAGGTCCTGATGGATTCACCTTAGCGTTCTTCCAAGATTGTTGAGATGTGATTAAGTCAGACCTCATGGGAGTATTCCAGGACTTCTACACTCATAGCAAGTTTGTCAAAAGCATTAATGCCACTTTTCTTGCTCTTATTTTAGAGAGAGAAGCTCTCCACCCTTTTTTCAAAATCCTCTGCTTCCCCCCTCTTTCTCCTCCTCCTGTGGCTGTTCCAGGGGAGGAGGGAAGAGCTTTGTCTCTTCCCCTCTTCCCTCCTCCCTTCCTCTTCTCTTCTTTCCTCACGTCTTCTTCTCTTTCCCTCTGCCTCTCTGGGTTCTTAGGGTTTTTCTTATTATTGGGTGTAGTTCTCGGGGGTTGGGTCTTCTCTGGCTCGTTCTGGTCTCTTCCGTCGACGCCGTTTCCGTGGTTGGCCGCTGCGCTGTCGTGCGTGGGTTTTGGTTCTTTTACATCATGGGTTGTAGATCTACTGTGTTTGGGTCCTCCTACCAGTGCACGTGCTTCACCGGAGGTTTCGCCGTCATGGTCCGGCTTTCCCCGTCGTTGGCGTTGCTGCAGGTGGACGCCACGTGCCGTCTCAAGGCGCGTAGCCAAGGTTTTTTTTTAAGTTTGGGAGTTAGATCTACGGTGTTGGGGACCTCTTCGACGCACATGCGCCCCTCCGGCAGCTTTTCTTGCAGATTCCGCGACGTCACAGTTTTTCCGCGCCGGCGACTATAGCGCCACACGCCGGCGCACGTGGTGTCACGCGCCAGCGACTGTAGTTTTTTCTTTTTCTTTTGTATTTGGGGTTTGATTTGTAGTTTGGGTTTGCTTTTCAGATGTAATTCGGGCTTCTTTGTATTTTTGGGTTTGTATTTCTGTTGGGTTTGGGCGGGGTTTTGGGCAGATTTGGTTGAATGTTGGGTTTTTTTGGTTTTTTGGGCTTTGGGTTTCTTGTGGTTTTGGGTGTTGTGGGTGCTGTATGCGGGTTTTAGGGTTGGTCCTTATGGGTTTGGTTGGGTTTTTCTTTTTATGGGTTAGCTTTGGCTATTCCTGTGTATACTCCCGGTGTACTTAGGGGCGCCTTACGCTTATATATATAAAGTTTTCTTACTTCTCAAAAAAAAAAAATTACCGAAGAAGTCTGGGGCTGTGGATCTTAAAGATTTTCGGCCTATTAGTCTTGTGAGTGGGGTTTACAAGATCATTGCAAAAGTTCTTGCTAATAGACTAAGAAAGGTTGTGGAAAAGATAATCTTGAAATCTCAAAATGCTTTTGTGAAAGGAAGGCAAATTCTTGATTCTGTTCTTATCGCTAATGAGTGTTTGGATAGTCGTATTAAATCAGGTGAACCAGGATTGATTTGCAAGCTGGATATTGAGAAGGCTTATGATCATGTTAACTGGAACTTCTTACTGTATTTGATGAAAAGATGTGGTCTCGAAGAGAGATGGTGTTCGTGGATAGCGCATTATATTTCCTCGGCACGTTTCTCTGTTTTGGTGAATGGCACCCCTTCGGGTTTTTTCAGCAGTAGGACTTAGACAAGGTGATCCTCTTTCGCCTCTCTTGTTTGTCATTGTGATAGAAGCGCTTAGCAAGATGTTCGCTATTTCTATTCACAAGGGCTTTCTACCAGGGTTCTCAGTGGGTTCTGGTAGCAACGGGGTGTTTAAAATTTCTCATCTGTTGTTTGCAGACGATACTTTAGTCTTATGCGGGGCTAATCCTAATCATCTTCGCTTTCTTCGGGTTTTATTTTTGTCTTTTGAAGCTATTTCTGGTTTAAAGATCAATCCGGCCAAGTCAGTATTCGTTCTTGTGGGTAATGTGGATAATATGGATGAATTGGCTGACATCATGGGTTGAGGTGTTTCATCTCTACCTTTAAAGTATCTCGGTCTTCCGTTGGGGGCCCCTTTTAAGGCTAAATCCAATTGGGATGATGTAGTTGGTAAGATTGAAAGACAACTAGCTAGTTGGAAGCGGATGTATCTGTCTAAGGGCGGTAGAGTTACCCTCATAAAGAGTACTTTATCTAAGCTACCCACGTACTTCCTTTCTTTGTTCCCTATTCCATCCAGCGTTGCTAGTCGTATAGAAAAGCTGCATCGTGATTTCTTGTGGGGAGGTCTAGGTGAAGAATTCAAATATCACCTGGTTAGCTAGTCCACAATTTGTTCCCCTATTTCAAAAGGTGGTTTGGGCATCAAGAATTTGAGGATCTTCAATCAGGCTTTGTAAGGGAAGTGGTTGTGGCGTTTTGCGCTTGAGAGAGAGGCTCTGTGGAGATCAGTTGCGGATGCAAAGTATGGTTCTTCGTGGGCTGGTTGGTGTTCCTTAGACCCCCACGGGTCTCACGGAGTGGGACTATGGAAGAACATTAGGAAGGGGTGAAATCTGTTTAGTAGCCATACCAGATTTATTTTGGGTAATGGATTCAGGATCAAATTCTGGGATGATGTGTGGTGCGGAGAGATGCCCCTCAAGGTAGCTTTCCCAGGTTTGTATGACATAGCTTGCGACAAGAATTCGTTCGTGGCAACTCGTTTGATTCTGGAGAGCGGATCTTTTCAGTGGGATATCAGATTTATTCGAGCAGCACACAATTGGGAGGTGGACGTCTTGACTTCTTTCTTTACCTTATTGTATTCCATCAGTCTAGATCGTGATGGGGAAGATAAGCTTTGGTGGTCTCCTTCTCGCAAAGGTAAATTTAATGTTAGATCTTTCTATAAGTCTCTTGCCTTTAAGGAGACAAGTCATTTCCCCTGGAAAAGTATTTGGCGTACCAAGGTTCTCTTGAAAGTGGCCTTTTTCGCTTGGGCAGCTGCGCTAGGGAAGATCCTTACATTGGACAATCTCAAAAAGAGGCAGGTCATTGTGATTGATAGATGTTATATGTGCAAAAAGAATGGGGAGTCTGTGGATTATCTTCTTCTCCGTTGTGATGCCGCTTGTGTTCTTTGGAATGCCATCTTTAGCCGCTTCAGTCTTTCTTGGGTTATGCCTCGTCGGGTGGTTGATCTTTTCGCTTGCTGGTGGAGGGGTGGTCGCTCTCAGAGTGCGGTTGTGTGGAAGATGGTTCCTTGTTGCCTTATATGGTGCCTGTGGAGGGAACGCAACGATAGACAGTTTGAGGACAAAGAAAAAACCATTGAAAAGCTCATTTCTTTTTTCTTTTATTCTTTGTACTCTTAGACGGCTGCGTTCCTTGCCCCTTTAGTGATTAGTTTTAATGATTTTCTTGTACTGTTTTCTTCTCCTTCTTAGTTGCCGTTCTTGTATACTACATGTGTACTTGATCGCTTCTTGCGCTTTTAATGAAATTTCTCTTACTTATCAAAAAAAAAAGGGATCAAATCGGATCAAATTAAGCCATAGAATCAAAACAATAAAAACAATCTCCTTCTAGTTAGGTGTTTATCTTGAATACTTCCTATGTACTTGGGTTGCACTTTTGTTTTTGATTATTTTTATAAATTATAATTTATTGGATAAGAAGGAGAGGAAGAAAAGTTCACATACGCGAAAAGTATACAAGAGAAGCAATGACGCCTAATTGGGTCAAGAATCTAAAAAGTTAACAAGATCTACAAGATTAAAGAAAGAGAAATTAGGAACAAAAGATGCAGCTAAATCTAAAGGGGAACTCAAGAAGGAGGCTTTTAATTGTTTCACACTAGAATCGCGGTCTTCAAAAATTCATCGATTTCTTTCTCTCCAAATGCTCCACAAAAGTGAAGTAGGGATGACTTTCCATATATAGCCTCTTTGGATTGTCTCCTCCCTTGGGTTTTCCAACAATGAAGAAGCTCTAGAATATTGCTAGGCATGCCCACGAGGCTTCAAATAAGAATAGAAATAATTTTAATTCAAAAACCCCATTTCTAAACGAACAATATCCAGATATTCTTTCCATTAATCCCTCACTCTCCCCTACATTTCCAAAACTTTCAAATGCAACCCTGAATACTGCAGCTAGGCTAAATCTGCCTATAAAAGCCCAAGCCACTCACAAAGCAGCAAAAATCCTCATACCTGCTTTCTAAAACCTGAAGCACCCCTAAAGAAGACCCGAGAAACCCCACCTAATAGGCCCTCAGGCATATAAAAACCTACATGTAAAATCATCGAAAAGAATGCGCTCCACCAATTACCGACCCATTTACATAATCAAGCTCTACTCTAGACTATAAAACGGGTCACACGCCTACCACAAACTTATAAACAATCAAAGCAAAAGGTAATAAGAATAACCATAAAAGCTAAAGACCCAGAACAAACCATAGCAAGATTGCATTCAACAGAGCTACATCCAATCACGCCAATAAAAACGAGAACATTACAAACCAAATCAGAAAAAACAGATAACCTAGACCAAAGTACAAGTATCAAAACCCTAGATCTAAAGCATCAAAAACCGGTCGGGGACATCCTATTCTTGGATAAGAACTTGGAAAATTAACTCGATGAGCTTACCTGATATTGGTGGATTTGAAGGTGCGTGAGGAATTCAACGATTGGGAGCGGACTGCTAGCTATGAAAAGCTTGTCGAAGATGCGAATGAGTGCCAATTGAATATGGAGCGGCGAAAATGGATTTGGGTCCTCTCCGGTGATTTCCCTACAGCGGGTTCCAATGCGTACGTTAATGACTTGCCACGTCGTCTGAGTGCTCGATATGATTGAAGATATGTTGGGCATGTTTTAGAGTTTCTAATGGTCTGGGCTTGTTGGGCTTGAGCTTGGGCCGGCGGATAAATGTATTTTTTATTTTTATGTTTTGAAGTTTTGATAAATAGTTTTTGAGTTTTAAAAAATATTAATCACTTGTTAGGATAAGTAAAAAATAAAAAACATATTTGTCCCACCATTAAAAAAGTACATAGCATTAATCATAGTGTAACACTTGTAATAACAAACTACAAAAATATTTAAAAATCAAATATAAAATATATATTAAAAAACATGCTTATGATAACTCGATCGCCATCTCCAATGCTACTTTTTTGTGGCAAATGACAATATTTAAAGTTTTAATAACCTCATATTTTACCTCTTAAGTAGCCTTTAAGGATTCAAAACACATGTGAAGCATTAAAAGTGAGACTTGGGTCCACAACAAAGAAAACGAAATGGAAAAACTTCACTTATAATTCATGATCTTTCATCACTTAATTGCAAAAGTAATAAAAGATCAAAGATCATAAATGAAGTTTTCCCAAACAAAGTTAATATGGTTGGTTAAGATAAATCACAACTGCAACTACATTTTTTGCTTATATATAATAATGTTTTGATTAAAAGCAACCCAGAGAAAAGGTAAAGTTCAAGAAACTACGTTGCAACGCTGGGGTTTAAGAGAATATTAGAGGAGATAGTTTGGTCACCCTCAATTTGTAATATCATACATTAAATTAGGATCGAAGACACTCTAATTAATGCATAGGTGTTATGATGGAGTTTGTTTAGTCTTGAATCTCAAAAGGGGAAGAAAATAAGATTTTAGACATTTAATGCGAATTTTTGCACAAAATGTTCGAATGGTAATTAATGGTAAAATATGAAAGTCGTTCGAATGGATGGTCCACCTTGGCAAAATGTCTGAATGGTGTAAGTACCGTCCAAATAGTGGCAATTTACATGCAAATTAAATAGAGTCATTGCAGCACGAGCTCGTGGAAATCTTAGATCCTTAGGAATGTGACTAAACCCACATTTGATAATGATTGTTGATGATATTTTTGAACCGGTGACATGGTATGATCAGAGACGTCATTTCTTTCTCATGCTGGCCTGCAAAATAGGAAAGACCCGCCGGGGGTTGGCCGGCGGAGCCTCATTTGACGATCAAGTCAGTCCAGTATTTATGTGAAGAGGGGAGACAGAGAGAGAGAGGGAAAATGGCTCTAGAGAAAATAATAGATCCTGATACTCCCTTTTATACTCATACATGTTATATGTCCATTTTGCCCTTGTCAAGCTCAAGGCCCAATGGAGACGTCTGATGTCTTCTCTGACTTGATTTGACTAGCCTCATAAATATTGAAGGCTTCCTGCGACCTCAAGTTCTATTTCCGGAGACTAATTATTTCCAGGGTCTGAAATCCCATAAATGAGGCCAACCTGGCCCACTCCAAAGTGGGGACAAATATTTCCCTAACAATGGTTAAGAATTGGATAGGATTTATGAAAATATAAAATTCTCATATTTGATTTATTACTAGACACCCTGTATGAATTATATATGCTTTCCAAAATATTATTATTTTCTCTCTCAAGTATATAAGGTTGTATGATATAAAAGTATTTAAAAAATTAAACAAAAATGACATGGAATAAAAGTTATGGTTAAATACCTTATCAGTTATTGAATTTTAACAACTTTATTTTTTTCTACTTAGAATTCATTTTATATTATAGATGATACATCATTTATGGTTAAATAATGATATGATATGTTCGTTAATCTTCCGTCAATAAAACTAATGGAATTTTAGTCAAACCAATTAAAACCTGCCACGTGTCGTATGCCTCATCCAATTTTTATTTTTAAAATAAAAGTTAAAATGTAAAAAAGAGAAAAAAATTTAAAATATTAAAAAAAAAAATGGGGGTGGTTCGGCCACCCCTAGATTAATCGTAGTGGGTGGCCGTAACCACCACCAACCCAAACGGCAGAGGCTAGATTAGCCATGGGCTGGCTCAGTTACCCCATTAGCCAAAATAGGGGTGGTCGGCCACCCCATTGGTCTAAAGGGGTGGCTCGAGCCACCCCATCTTCAATATATTTGTTTTTTTTTTAGTTTTCTAATATATATATATATATATTTTATTTTTTGATGAGGCATGTGAGACGTGGCAAGTTTTGATTGGTTTGACGTGAAATTTCGTTAGTTTAATGGATAAACATATCATCTCCGTGTTTATCCATAAACGAAGTACCATCTACGATACGAAATAAAACTTAAGTAAAAAAAAAAAAAAAAAAAAAAAAAAAAAAAAAAAATTAAAACCCAATGACCGATAAAGCATTTAACCCTAAAAGCTATATATAAACCGTTATTTTTCTTTCATTTTTCAAAATATAAGCTATACATATATATATATATTGTTTGATTTATTTTCTTTATTTTTGTATTTATAACCAAATAAAACTTGTTCATATCTTCTTTTCTTTTTATCTTTTTTTTTTTCTTCTGAAATAAAATAGTTTTTTTTTTTTTTTTTTTTTTTCACTTTTATATACATATTTTATAAACGTCAATACGTCAACAATCAAACCCAAAAAAAATTGAAAATTAAGAAAGCATGTTTAGCTCGCTTATTATATACATTTTAAACTTTTCGAGGCAAATGAAAGGGAGATTCTACTTCTCCACAAGCAGCAAAATACAATTGGGATGAAGAGTAGGGCTAGAAATTATATATTTTCATCTCACAATTGTGTTGAGTTAACCGTTTTAATCAATTTTTGTTAAAAAATAAAAATAAAAAAACAAAATCAAAGAGTTAGTGGAAAGTTGTGGAATAGCAATGAAATAAGGAAAATGATTTTTCACAACCAAAAGCACATAATTTTTAGTATGAGTTTCACCATTCATGAATTCCACCTGCATTTCTCTTACAAAGAAATCCAGATAGAAACCACATATGTGGATAATGGGAATATTCCCAACTATAAAGCGTCCGGATTTCACAAACCTCCAAATGGTTCCCATGGTTTTATGACCCCCTAATTCTACCGGAGCGAAATCCAGCTGATGCATAAATAAAATAAGTATTTAACCAGAGCTATGGACGCCCACCTCTCACTCTCTCTCTCTCTCTCTCTCTCTCGAGCATTGTTAATGGAGCAAGCTGAATAGCCATCTTCTTTCCTCGCTCTTCCCCCACTGTGCTTCTCGCCAAAATGCGCTCCAAGGACAGGATCTCCTACTTTTACGACGGTACGTACTAGTCTCTCTAAGGGAAAAATTCAAAGCAGAATTCTGAATCGTTGTTTGCATATATATATATATATATATATATATATATATATATATATATATATATAAAAGATCTTAGTATATAGTTTAGAGAAACTGAAACCCTAGCCGTATGTGAGCTGGGCCGTTCTGCGTGTTCTTGTGTATGCGATCTTGTAGTCTGTTTCGGTGCGAAGAAAATGTTAAACCAGAAAAGGAGTTAATTATGATCCGTCTTGAAACCTTTGTTTATGGGAACTGAGAGAACCGAGCCGCTATGCAGCGGGGCCTGATGTAATGATGGAACAATGACTTAATTTTTTTTTTAAAATAAAATATCTTCTCGGCTTCTCCACTTCGGGCGGGAGAGGGACCTCAGACAATTACACAATTTTTCATGCCTTTTCTTGAGTAACTCTACGTGACTACGTCTATTATAGCTGCACGTCCAGAGTCTACTATGATGGAAAGAGCAATATGCCAGCTTCCTTCTTTATTCTAGAGTCATGCCTTTTATTCAGCTTCCTTCTTTATTTGGATTCAGCTTTCCTTTCTAGAGTCATGCCTCTTGGGTTCCCCCCCCTCCCATTTGGACAAGAACCTTGTCCTCAAGGTTTAAGTGAGGAAATTGGTAGCATCTTCGGGAGGAAGCATTTTCCATTGAACCAAACCTATCATTCTGCCTTTCATCCGTGGTGATTTCTATTGCAGTGTCTCCCTCCTCACCTCGATGGACAACACTTGGGATGGCTTGCCGGGAATGAACCAATCAATGCAGTAAAAGCATAGGCCTTTCTTGCGCTTCTTTGCATTTCATCCCATTCACGTTTCACACCAAGCTATTTGGATGCAATGCTTGAAGCAACGGGGCGCAACGATATTCGGTTGGAATCAGACTGTGGGTAATGTTGCTACCAACACAGCTTTTTGTCTCTCAAGTGGGGCCAAGTTCATGGCATTTCAGAGAGTGTGGGATTTGAACATGCAAAACCCCCCCCCCCCCCCCCCCCCCCAACCACCACCACGACACTCACAAACGACCAGAGCAATGCCTTTTGGGGTCATCCAGACACTCTATTCGCTCAAACTACATTTGGTATTCACTCAGTGTACCATTTTGGCAAATACGCGTCAAGGCCCTCGTCGGAGGGCCAAACCGCAGGAGGATCTCTTTTTTTAAACAACACCCAAGTAATTGTAGTACCCTCCTCTTGGTACATCTTTTGTAGCCATTGCCACAATTGATTTGCCTCCCCTTTGAGGTGGAGGGACGCTAGGACCTTCTGTTCATTTAGTGTCCCCTGGTAGTTGAAGAATTGTTACGCACTGTTGAGCCAAACTGTGGGGTCATCTCCCACGTAACGTGGAAAGTCCATCTTGACATGGCAAGTGAAGCCATGCAAGTGGTTGCCTTCCTCGCGAGCTGCAATTGTCTGCGATGGAGAACCCTTTTACTCCTGGTTGATTGGGGTCTTCTCAGTAGTTGAGAATCGTTGCTCATGGGATTTTGACAGCATCCCTATGATATTGCGCAAGGTGTCTTCCATACTTTGCATACGCGACTCGTTAGCATCAAGATGATGGATGTTGTCCTACACGCTTTGAATATTGTCACGTATTTCCTGCACGTTGCTCTCCATCTGCTCCATTTGCTCCATCCGATCCTTATGGGTTGCCATCAATGGCAGAGCCACATGGAGACCAAGGGGGCCATGGCCCCCCAAAAGTTTGAAAAAATCTGAAGTTATATAACAAATTTATTGAGTCACCTTAAGTTAGATGGGGGAAATATCGCATTGACTCATGTGAGCAAACAAGTTTGTACAATTCTACCCATCAATCTCCCCCTCTCCACCCTTGTTTTTATTTTGATAAATAATGCAATTCATTAATAAAGTGTAGAGGGCGCAACCCTAATACACAAGAAGTATACAAGAGTGCCCCTAAAAAGAACGAACAAAAAATAAGTTTAAAAAGTCTGCATAAGTAAAAACATTCAAACTATGATGAGATGCTATCCACATATATAACGTATTGAGCAAGCGTTTCCGTACCTCCACCATCGATGTCTCGACATTTTTTTTTTTTGATAAGTAAAGGTTTAACAAGAATAAAAACATTTTCAAAGTGCCGTGCATTCCGCTCCTGCCAAATACACCACAATAAACACAACAGAACTAACCGCGCATCCCACTCCACCCTTGTATATATATCATGTTTACATGATCACATAATAGTTTAAAATGAACACACTTGAGCTTAAATTAGCATGATAAAATAGGCATACAAATAGTAAATTATAATATTCAGATGATATGACACAAAATTAGCTCCCGTTGGCAAACGGGTTTCTATCCTTCAATCCTTTTATCTCTGTTATTGTATATATAGGTTCACAAAATTACTATATGTTGTTTAAACAAACACCCCAAAGTATAACAATATAAATTAGCATGATAAAAATTCAATTAGAGTTAACCTTATTATGAAACAAACAACAATAGTGTTACGATATAATGTGGTAAAAGAAGCTCCTATCCCCCTAGCTCTCTTATGGCAATATACATCTACATCCATGACAAAAAAGAAAAAGAAAAAAAGGAAACTACGAGTACCACTTTTGGTTCACACAATTTTCATCCGAAATTCAATAAAAGTGTAAGGCCCCTTACGTACACATGAAATATACAAGAGAAGCAACCTAGCTAGTAGGGGCAAAAAGAACAAGAAAATAATGATAACTATTGCGGAATTATATCGAGGTGGAAGATGTTGATAATTTGGCACACATCCTCGGGCATCGAGTTGCGACTTTGCCGATAACTTATTTGGGTTTGCCGTTGGGAGCGTCTTTTAAAGCTACTTCTATTTGGAATGGAGTCATTGAGAAAGTGGAACGTCGGTTAGCTGGTTGGAAGAAATTATATTTGTCTAAGGGTGGTCAGTTGACTCTGATTAAAAGTATTCTCTCCAACATTTGTACGTATTATTTGTCATTGTTCTCCATTCTTGTTTGCGTGGCTTTGTGACTTGAGAGACTTAAACAAGATTTCTTATGGAGTGGCATTGGGATGGGGTAAAATTTCATTTAGTAAACTAGCACACAACTTGTACTCCAGTTAAGGAACGTGGTTTGGGAGTTAGAAATTTGATTCAATTTAATAGAGCTTTGTTGGGGAAGTGGATGCAGACGTTTGCTTTGGAGCGGGAGGCTTTATGGAGACAGTGATTAAAGTTAAGTATGGGAGTTTGAGGGGTGGATGGTGTTCTATAGAGGTTGTGGGGTCTAATGGTGTGAGTGTCCAGAAATATATTAGAAGGGGGTGGGATACTTTTTATAAGTTTGTGCACTTGGAGGTGGGGGATGGGTATAATGTACGGTTTTGGCATGATCTTTGGTGTGGAGATAGTCCCCTGAACCTTTGTTATCCAGTTTTATTCAGTATTCCTCAATTTAAAGACGCCTGGGTGGGAGATAATTTGTCTGTGCTAGATGGAGTTGCACACTGGAATGTTGTCTTTACGCACCTTGCACAGGATTGGGAGGTGGAGATGGTCCTTTATTTTTATGAGTGGTGGTATTCTCATCAAATTCAGCATGGAGCGGTTGACAGGTTAGTTTGGAGTCTCTCTAAGAGGGGGCATTTTGAAGTGAAGTCATTCTATAAGGCCTTAGCTAGTTAAGGGGTTTCCTCATTTCCTTGGAAGAGTATTTACCGTGTTAAGGCTTCGTTGCAGGTATCCTTTTTTTGGTGGACAACAGCCTTAGGAAAGATCTTGACACATGACAATCTGCGTAGGCGTAATATAGTGGTGGCTGAATGGTGTTGTATGTGCAAGAAGAGTGGGGAATCCATTGACCACCTATTACTTCACTATGATGTTACACGGGATATATGGAGCTTTTTTTATATTTTGTTTGGGGTGGAGTGGGTTATGTTACAACGACGGGTGTTGGATTTGTTGAGTAGGTGGGGCAATTCGTGGGTCGTGGTCAAGTTAAGCAGGTTCCTTTACGTGTAATGTGAAGTCTTTGGCGTGAGAGGAATGTTTGGCACTTTGAAGATGTAAAAACGCTGGTGTTGGAGTTGCATTGAAACGTGCTTAATACCTTATTTGTATGGGTTTCGGCTCATCACAGCCCGAGTCGTATTACTTTTGCAGAGTTTTTAATTTCATGCTCTTATGTTTTTTCTTTTTAGGGGCTCTTTTATATACTTCTTGTGTACTAGGGTTACGTCTATCTACATTTTAATGATATGACATTATTTATCAAAAAAAGAATTATATTGAGGATTGTCTTGTTTTTACTCTTTGAGTGTCTACAACAACAACTGATCGAGCATTTTCAGCTATGAAAGTTATTGAAACAAGACTTCATAACAAAATGGATGATGAGTTTCTTGCAAATAATTTAGTTGTCTATATTGAAAGAAAAATTGTTGAAAACTTCAATTCAGATTCGATCCATGATGATTTTAGTTCTCTAAAAAAGCGTAGGCTACAATTTTAGACACTTTGTTTCTTTTTGTACTAGTGCTTACATGTTATCTTATTGATATATCAATCTTGACGCATATTTATGAAGTTTGATAGATATACTTTTTGAAATGCACATATTGTGTTATAAAATACTTCATTGAATCATTTCTATCTTGAATTGTGTTTATCATATTTTTTGTATATAGTAGAAACATGGTATACAAAGAGAACACCCCCCCTCCCAAAAAAAAAGACAAATTCTGGGCTTCGTCACTAGTTGCCGTAGGCTTTGATACCAAGTTGATGGAACTTTGGGCAGGAGAGGGACCTCAAAAAATTACACAATTGTCCATGCCTTTTCTTGAGTAACTCTACACCTATTATAGCTGCATGTCAAGCGTCTACTATGATGGAAAGAGCAGTATGCCAGCTTCCTTCTTTATTCTAGCGTCATGCCTTTTATTCTGCTTCAATCTTTATTCTTTTCCTTTTATTCTCTTGCCAACCTTTATTTTGGATTCAGCTTTCCTTTCTAAAGTCATGCCTCTTGGGTCTATCATGTAACTATTCGGCTATTTGGCTAGTAAGTTTGTGTGTGTGTACAAGGGCTTTTTTTATACCCTGGGACCGAACCGGTAGCTGAAGTGTTTGAAAGAAAACATTGTTGCACAATTCATGGTTTTGGATACTTTGAGAACACAAAGGAAGTACAATTTAAGCCTAAATGGATTCTTTTGATTGGTTTTAGTTGGAAACTGACTAGGGCGTGTTATGCACAATGAATCTATTCCGCGGTTATATAGTTTTGATTCATTTACATATTGGTCCTAGTAGCTGCAGTGCTCAAAAGCATTGTTTCTACCATGAATCATAATCATATAAGGATGATGAAGTCTTACAAGTGCATGAAATTGTTTATTTGTAAGGTTTTTGTGAATTGAGGCCAGCTTTTGGGGGTTTTGGTTACTTCGAGAACACAAAGGAAGAACAATTTAAGCCTAAATAGATTCTTTTGATTGGTTTTACTAGGAACCTGACTAGGGCGTGTTATGCACAATGAATCTATTTCACAGTTATATAATTTTAATTAATATGCACATTGGTCTTTGTAGCTGAAGTGCTCAAAAACATTGTTTCTATCATGAATCATAGTCATATGAGGATCATGAAGTTTTAGAAGTGCATGAAATTGTTTATTTAGAAGGTTTTTGTGAATTGAGGCCAGTTTTTCGTGGTTTTGGATACTTGGAGAACACAAAGGAAGTACAATTTAAGCCTAAATAAATTCTTTCGATTTGTTTTAGTAGGAACCTGGCTAGGGCATGTTATGCACAATGAATTGATTTCAAAGTTATATAGTTTTAATTCATTTGCATTTTTAATATATTTATACAATTAAGTTATATACTCTGGTTATATTTAAAATGAAACAAATGCAGTTGATAGAAAGACTTATGTGAAAATGTGTATTGCAGGGGATGTGGGTAGTGTTTATTTTGGGCCGAATCATCCGATGAAACCGCACCGGCTTTGTATGACCCACCATCTTGTCCTCTCCTATGAGCTTCATCAGAAGATGGAAATTTATGTTAGTTACTGAACATTGAAGCTCTTTATTTAATAAATGGGTTCTTTGTTTTTGATACTTTCTTTCTATTGTGCAGACTGGAGTGGTTGATTCTGTAAATATTCTGTAAACTATTGATATTTTGGTTTGTTTTTGTTGTAAAATGCAGCGGCCTCACAAGGCGTATCCTGTTGAGCTTGCTCAGTTCCATTCAGCTGATTATGTTGACTTTTTACACCGGATCACACCGGACACTCAACACCTGTTCTCAAATGAATTGGTAAAATGTATGACCTTTTTTCTGTAAATTTGCTATAGCAATTGAGATGTGTTAATATTCAATTTTTTTTTTTTTACAACAAATGTTGGAGAAGTAGTGAGTGCATGTCTCAGATCTTTTATAGAATTTTTTTTTTGATAAGTCTTTTATAGAAAAATTGATTGTATTGTTTTGCTCCTTGAAAAGATTGATGTGGTTAATTATTTTGTGTTGAGGTCTTAAGACTTTGTGAAGGTTTGGATTTGAAAATAGTCATCAGACTTATACCAAGCATCAATTTGGAGAAGGTTTGGTTCTCCGTACGACCGATTTAATGGTTGGCTCGCCAGTTGAATTGTTGATTTTTTAATGTTATAAGTATTTCTTACGTAATATTTGTAATTATAAAAAATGTGTAGAAATAATGTAGTAATAAAAAAAACAACATATCTTATCTCAGAAGCTCTTGTACTTAAGCAGTATTGCCTTTTGTCACCAGTTGTATTGCATATATGGAATGATGAAAATATGAAGACAAACATCAACTGGTTCAACTGAATGGTTTGATATGGTTTTGAAAATTGCAGTTGTGAGCGTGAGTGGTATTTTGACACACTTCATAGATTAATGGCATATATAGTGTTACGGACCTATGTTAGGAGGCCCAAACGAGTACAGCAACATGATGAAACCCTAACTGTTGCACACTCTAAACCTAATCCAAGTGGCGGCTGAGGTATTTTAGGAAAGAAGTAAGGCACAATCTGTGCATGGGGGGCAAGACTTGTGGGAGGGAAAGTCCTATAAATAAGGAATTATGTATTCCAATAATTAAGGGATTGATAGCAGGATTTTTAGGGAGAGAAATAAGGGAAGGATTCCTAAAAATAAGGCATTAGCCAAAACAGTATTGATATTGTATTCTATAAGTATTGATTCTGAATAAGAAGAAGACATGCTGAAATTTATCAAAAAATCACAACTCTTGTAGTTGAAATCGGGAGGCAGAGGTACCTCGAATACCTCCTATCCATTCACCATCTTTCACCTTCCACCATAGGGAAACTCAGGAAATCAAATCCTGCAGCTTTACCCATCCACAAACCCATCACACGATCCCAAACCCAGGCCTATAACATATAGTTTTACAAGTCATTGTTTAAAAGTGTTTTTTCCATTCTATTGCCAATGAACCATGACATGCTAGTATGCAATGAACTTGTTTAGAATCATTAATACTTATTGAGTGTTTGGAAGTTTATCCGAAGGGGGTGGGATACAATAGCCAAGTACTTGCGTTTCGAGGTGGGTGAGGGGTCTCATATTCGCTTTTGGCATGATTTATGGTGTGTGAACAAGCCTCTCAAGTTATGCTATCCGGCTTTATACTTTATTGCTCATTCTCCAGATGCTTGGGTGGTGGATAATTTGTCTATGGTAGGAGGTGTGGCTCATTGGAATGTACTCTTTACGCGATATGTTCAGGATTGGGAGGTGGAGATGGTGATAACATTCTATGAACAGTTATACTCTATTCGGATTCGGCTCGGAGAGGTCGATAGGGTGGTGTGGAATATTTCTAAGAAGAGGAATTTTGAAGTGAAGACTTTTTATAGAGCTTTAGTTTGTCATGAGACGGCCTGTTTTCCGTGGAAGGGTATTTGGCGTGTTAAAGCTCCAAAGCGGGTGGCTTTCTTTGTTTGGACAGCTGCTTTAGGAAATATTTTAACTCATGATAATTTACGTAGGCGTGGTACTGTGGTGGTAGAGTGGTGTGTCATGTACAAGAAGCATGGGAAATCCGTTGATCACCTTCTTCTTCATTGTGATGTGGCACGGGTTGTTTGGAGTTATTTCTATAGCTTATTTGAGATGGAGTGAGTTATGCCTAGTAGTGTTATGGATTTAGAGTGGTTGGGGCACTTTGCTAGGTCGTCGTTCTGCTATCCGTATTTAGAAGCAGGTTTCCTTATGTGTTTTGTGGGGATTGTGGCGAGAGAGAAATTCTAAGCTTTTTGAGGATGTGGAGATTACGGTTGGGGCTCTTTGTAGAAATGTGCTCAATATGTTATATCTGTGGGTTTCGGCGCATAGTCCGGGTCGTATGTCATTTGCTGATTTTTTACTTTCATGTTCGTTTATCTCCTCTAATTAGGGGCTTTTTTGTATACTTCGTGTGTACTAGGGTTGCGCCCCTTTGCGCTTTTTTATGAAATTATTACTTATAAAAAAAAAATGTGATGACCCTGAATTGTGCAATAGATGTAGATATGTTTGTTGTAAACATTTTTATTTTATCAATCAATGACTCATTGATTAGTTGTAGAGTCGAGTGAGTGTTCCAACTATGTGATTATCATTCTCTCTCTCTCTCTCTCTCTCTAAAATGTGAATGTTTCTCTTTCTACCCCTACCTCCAAAAAATAAAATAACATCTCTTTGAGTGGTAGATTTTTTTCATTTCATGCAAACTGTATAATTTGGCTCTAATATGTCATTGTCCCAAGATTCTCTTTTATTTTTATTTTCTTTGGTTTGATTAACTACGCATTTTTCTGACTCCCTTCCTTTTTTTATTTTTATTTTTATTTTCTAAACCAGATAATCTTGGAGAAGATTGCCCTGTCTTTGAAAATTTGTTTGAGTTTTGTCAAATTTATGCCGGTGGAACAATAGGTAATTAACGGTGATTTAAGTACTGGAATTTTGATCTTAAAAATTGAGTTTTTTCCTATTCAACCTTACATGGTAATTAACATTTGCTAGCAGATGCTGCATGCAGATTGAACAATCAACTTTGTGACATTGCTATCAACTGGGCTGGTGGATTACACCATGCCAAGAAGTGTGAGGCATCCGGCTTTTGTTACATCAATGATTTGGTTTTGGGAATCTTGGAGCTTCTAAAACATCATGCCCGTGTTTTGTATATTGATATAGACGTGCATCATGGCGATGGTGTAGAAGAAGCCTTTTATTTCACAGACAGGTAAAATAACCATCTGTTATATAATGAATTTAGATAAGGGAAGGTATAACAAGAAGGCCATTGGGAACTTTGAATTTTTAGAGAAATAATCAGTTTACATATTATAGCTTACTGCTAATGATACTATATGATTAGGCTTCTTCTAATTTCTTGATGCAGTGATAATGTTTCGAATGTGTTAATATAAGCTGATAGGGTCAGAAAAGTGATAAGTGCAAACTGTAGTATCTATGATTTTTTTTTTTTAAAAAAAAAATTAAATTAAATTTTATTTGTTTATAAGTAATCAAAATATCATTAAAAGTGAAAAGTGCAACCCAGATACATAGGAAATATACAAGAGAAACACCTACCTAGAAAGAGAAAAAAGAATAAGGAAATAATGAAAACTAAGCTCCAAAGGAGCTACAAACACAGCTGTCCAAATTATGAGTATAAAAGAAAAATGACTTAAGCTCCTCCAATGTCCTTTCGTGGTTCTCGAAATTTCTATCATTTCTTTCCTCTAAAGACACAAAAAAAGAAAGAAGGCACCATCATAGATATTGTTGTATCTATGATGTTAAAACCATATGTTAGTACGAGATTAGCTCAGGAGCACTTACATGGCGAATTAGACTACAGCCTGAAACAAGCAACTTGCTTGCGAATTTGCGCCCAAACTGGTGCAGGTAGTAGGACACTTGAGGGGGCCACAGCCCTCGAAGATTTTGAGAACACTCTTCGTATTTGTTATGTATATATTGTGATGCCTTCATTTTCTGCACTTGGCCACCTCCAAGTTATTGTCATCCTACATCTGGACCTCCAAAGAGGAATTTTTAGCTCTACACCTGGGCCGAAAATTATGTTAATGAAACTCTTTTGCACATATAAACTTTGTATTCTTTTGTCTTGCAATCAAAGAATTAGGCCTTTATTAATTATTTAAATGTTTCTTAGAATCAAGAGTCCTATTAGCACTGTTTTTTTATAAGTATTAGCACTCTTGATTCTGAGAAACATTTAAATAATTATTGTGGTGTGTTTGGAGAGAGAGGAACACTCGAAGTTTCAATAATTGCAAGAAAACGAGTTCGGATCTTCAGCTTTGTTTTCTTAAACCCCTCTTTAAGTGGATCTATGTTAATGAATACCCTTCTCAATATCTCTAGCTTTTTAGATTTTTGTATTCTCTTTTCTCGTTTTTGATTTACTGGGTGTTTTTCTCTTGTATACTTCCTTTGTATTTTGGTTGCGCCCCTCGCACATTTATTGAACTTCTTTTACTTATAAAATAACAATAATAAAAAAGAATCAAGAGTGCTGACCTTCAATCACACTGGTTTCTTGTGTCAAACCATAAGAAAACTACTTTATGCTGTCTTTCTTTTTTGCTATTAATTAATTTTTTTTATAAATTATTAAAGATATATGATTTCTATTTGTGGTCAGTCCAGTTGATCGACTTGTATATTCTTGGTAAAGTTACCATGCTTTCTTTATTCTCGACTAAATCTGTGAAATTGGACATGGCAGGGTGATGACTGTTAGTTTTCACAAGTATGGAGACATGTTTTTTCCAGGAACTGGTGATGTTAAGGTGATTTTTTAAGGCTTTATTGCTTTCCTTTTTGGATAGTCTTCTGTTGGCGAAGACAATTTTCAAATTTCAGATCTGCATGAGTTAATGCCGTTAGGATTTCTTTGTATTGAATGCATCAAGCCAGTCATTTCCAAGCAATTCCTACCATTAACTCGGTTGTTTGCTCTACATACACCCACCTGCATTTCAGGCATCCTGATAAGTCATGTATGTGGCTACTTAATCTGGAGTTGTTTATTCATCTTTTTTTGGTCAAAACTATTTCGAAAGTTATTTTGTAAGCTTTCAATATTAACCGTTATAGACTATGAGCACAGTAATCATAAAGTAATTGTAAATTTGGACATCAACTCCCCTTCATTCAGTTGTAACATAAATCACTGCCTTACTGTTGTTTCCAGTCATTATCTTCAATCCATTTCATCTGCCCATATCTCATGAAAGTGTCAGCGATAATGTAATGGAATATCATGAAGAAACTGAATTCCTAGTTGAACTTGAAACAGGATTCTACGAACAAGTACTTTTTAAACGAGGGATAGATATTTATGCACATATGCAATCAATTCTAAAAGAACGTCGAATAAGCAAACTAGTTTTGTTCCACCTAGAACATCACCTATTACTCTCAAATGGGCACTTTGGCCATAAATTTCCAGAACCATCTGAGCGGTGCCTGTCAAGTGACTGAATTAGCTACCGTCTGCTTTGCCCATCATTACAATTGTAAGAACATATCAAAACTTTAGAATTATAGTGGCTGGTTTCAATCTGTGCTTTCTTCAGCTGTAATTGGATCTTTACTTGATAATATATCAAAAAGGTATAGTGCGCACACAAACCGTTCCCAGGGAGTGCTTGACCTTCAAAGATCTTTTGCATGCTCGCTGGTCTTATTCCTACTCCGTCCTTGTTTATTATTTAAATTTGTATTAGCATAGGACTTTTGGAACATGAGAATGGTATGTAGTTGAATTATGCATGATGTTTACTGCTATTGTTTTGTACTGAAGGAAATAGGAGAAAGGGAAGGCAAGTATTATGCCATAAATGTCCCGCTCAAGGATGGAATAGATGACACCAGCTTCACCAGACTTTTTAAGAGTGTAAGTTCTGGCAATAAGCAACTAAGTCGAGATTGATATCTTTTTTTCTGGCTTGATCATGCCAAGTGTAAACTTTGCTTGCAAATTTCCGTGTTGTAGATTATTTCCAAGGTTGTTGAAACATATGTACCGGGTGCAATAGTTCTCCAATGTGGGGCAGATTCACTGGCTGGGGACCGCTTAGGCTGCTTCAATCTCTCCATTGATGGTGCATACTCCTTGTAATTAAACTTTTTTCTCCTTGCCTGTTAAAAGATTCTAAAATTTAGGCATTTTGACAACCCCCCCCCCCCCTCCCCCCCCCAAAAAAAGTCAATTTTAAATTGGTCTTGAATTAGTTGCAGTGGCTCAGCTTTAAATTTACTTTTTGGTGACATTCTGATGCTTCTTACAGGGCATGCTGAATGTGTTAGGTTTGTGAAGAAGTTTAATTTGCCGTTACTGGTATGTTTTTTATTTTGACCAAAACTTATAGTTCATTAGTATCATATATCAGAAATACAGAGAGTAACCTCCTGTGCAGGTAACTGGTGGCGGGGGATATACGAAAGAGAATGTTGCTCGATGTTGGGCTGTGGAAACTGGAGTTCTTCTGGATACAGAACTTCCCAATGGTATGCTAATTTGATGCTCTTTCTTTTTAATATTTAGTTTGCAGATATGCCATGACGTTCTGGATATCTTTTATTTTTATTATTACTAGTTCTTATCATGGTAAGTGCAATTGATCTTTTCTGGTTACATTATCTCAGATCCAAAAATCAATGTCCAAATCATCAGATGAATGTGGCTTTTAGAATGCTAACATGAGATGTTGAATTCTATTTACTTTTTTTTTTTTGCTGTTTTCTATGAGGAGAAGGGGCGAAAGACATGTGACATATTCATGAGATTGTGTTTTATTTAGTGTAAGAATTTAATTTATTGTTTGACATTGTTTTGGTTGATTTATCCTATTGTGTAGTTAACTTTCTGAAATTGGAGATTTTTAAGCCTGTCCCTATTATAGAACTGTCTTCAGTTTTCACACTGAAAATGGAAAAAAAAAATAAAAAATAATAATAATAATAAAAATGAATGGTGGGGAGATATGAAATTATACGTACTTGCTATTTTCAAAACATTTGTAACCTGAAAATTAGTTTTTTCAACACGGGATTTTTAGTAGTTTACAGAGTGTTGGCCCTATATACACAAGCTGTATTTTCATATTTGTTGGGCATAACTCCAGCTTTTGCTTATGCCATCTGCTTTCTGTTGACTGCCTATTAAGAATATATTCCCCATTTTATTGTGAGAAACCATTCACATCCCACTCAACAAATTTGCTTTTTAGCTAATTTGGCTAACTCTAGGAAAAAGTCACCAAAAAGCTCCTTACATCCGGCTCTCCAATTTGGAGAGGCTTTTTGCAAAATGCTGCGGTAAACAAATTTGTTGAGTACTGTAGCATTTGAAAAACCCAAAAAACTCCTCTTTTAATTCCCCATTCTCTCTCAAATTTTTTATTCATTTTTTTCTCCTCTCTCTCTCTCTCTCTCTCTCTCTCTTTCTGTGCAACATGACAGACTGGGTGAAGGACGAGAACAACACACAGTGGCGGCGAGCTTCACTGACGAGCAAGGTCTAGATGGCTAGCCCCAGGATCCAAGTGAAATTTGGATGACGAGCTGTGAAGCGACAGTTGTCACTGCGTAGCTTCACGATGGCAGCAAGCAGCATGCGAGAGAGAGATTTGGAGGAGAGAGTGACGAGAGAGATCTGGAGGAGAGAGAAAAATGAGATATAATGAAAAAATGAATATCATATTATTGAAAAGATTATTTTAGTAGAATAGTGAAAGTAGAGAGTGGGATGAGAGTGTATTTGAAAAGTATGTAGCTAAAATAGAAAAAGTTACTTTTTATTAAACAAATTGGCTAAAGTTTAAAGAGCCGGATGTAAATGCTCTAACCTTGCTATAATTAGTATTTTGTTTCTTTTTGTTTCATGTTTCATTTATCAATTTTTTCTTTCTTGCAGAGATCCCAGAAAATGAGTATATCAAATATTTTGCTCCAGAATATTCACTGAGGATTCCAAATGGGCACATAGTATGTAGTTTCTAACAAATTTTATGTTACTAGTGCATTTTACTTCATTCATGCATCAATTTCATTGCCAAACCAATTATATTGTTTTGGTAATTAGCTGGTTTTGGGATATGTAAACTGATTGGTTTTACATGGGCAGATAGGTCATATATATGAAACTTTTAAAAACCTAATTTTTATTGTGCAACAGAGATTCTCAGCATTGAAGCTCTCTCTCTCTCTCTCTCTCTCTCTCTCTCTCTCTCTCTCTCTCTCACATATTCTTCTATATTTTTCCTCCCTATTGCTTGAGCAGGAGAACTTAAATAGCAAATCGTACCTTAGCGCAATCAAAGTGCAGGTCTTCGAAAATCTTCGCAGCATCCAACATGCTCCTGGTGTACAAATGCAAGAGGTGAGTAGAATGCGAATGTTGCCAAACCCGCTTTATGCTTGAAAGTGAAATTTGTTGCAAGATTTGGTTACACCTCTGTTTACTTGCTATGCCATTCTCTTGGACAGCCTTTGATAGCTACAATTATGCTTGGCTTCCGATGATTTTTCCCATTTAAAAGTCTACGTAAATGAAAGTGTTTTTATTGTTTCATTGCATTTTAAGTCATATTCCATGCCACTGAAATAATAATCATGAAGATTATTAGTTGACTCGGACGATCGATCATACAACTGGTTTGGAATGGCAGCATCAAGATTTTGGTACTTAGCAATGCTTCTTGTCTTTTGCAGGTTCCACCTGACTTTTACATTCCTGATTTCGATGAAGACGAGCGAGACCCCGATGAGCGCATGGATCGTAAGTAAAATTTAAAATCATATGCTCCCTAACTCAATTTTTACCACTTGAATTTCTTTCACCGGGTTGTGCATTTGTTTATTCCATTAAAATTTTGGGTATTTCAGAGCAAACCCAAGACAAGCACATTCAGCGCGATGATGAATATTACGAAGGAGACCATGATAATGATCAGAACATGGACGACGTATAAGTTTACCTGAGCACTTCATTTTTTTTTTTTTTTGGCGGGAAGATTAGCTTTTCAATTTAGAAAGGAAGATGTAATTAGATTCCCAATTACCTATAAAGGAATTCACCTGATATAACAAACATGACTGCTTTAGATTTTAGAAGAACACTGCAATTTACCAAAACAAAGAGAAATCGAATAGCAATATGAATAGGTACATTTGCTTGTCCTTTTTCTGTGCGTACATCTTATTCATTGACCAAGTAAAATATAAATACAAGGATTAAAAATAGGCTTATAAATAATTAAAAATGACTACTACCATTTTTCCTTTGTGGTCAAGAAATCACTATCCCTCTACTAGCTTTTCATATAACTCAAATTCAAGATGTACAGACATACCACAAAACATGATAGATAAATAGACCACCGAACGTCCCTAATATACCATGCATATCTCTCACTTTTCTTAGTTGAAGTATAATGAGTAAAGCTAAAATCTTTTTTCTTTTCTTTTTTTTTTTAAAAAAATAAGGTTTCAAACTATCTCAAAATGCTTACACGAAAGTACCAACCAACTTTAGGATCGATCATTGTTAAAAAAAAAATCAATGTTGTTTGGATATTACAAGACGGCATTGTAGAATAGTTATAAGATAAAAATTCTACAACCGTAAAAAAGTTTTTGGTCTTCCTAACTTCTTTTATAGAAGAGCCATGTCGAACATTCATTCCCTAACTATATCTCTATACAATCAAATTTAAAATTTATCATTGAATTTATGAGACTTAATATGGATCTCACAAATTAATTTGAAAATGAGATGGGTAAGAGATGGGCTAGAGATGGGCTGGAGATGAATTTGGATCATTTTTCTTTATAAAAATATAATTTTTACTTTAGAAATATCTCATACATCTCATTTTTAAATCTACCTTTGAATTTATGGGACTCACGTTGAGCTTCACAAATCCAGTAGTAAATTTAAAACTTAGTTGTATGTAGATGTATATGAAATATAATGTATCATTTCTCAAAATGATTATTGTTTTTATTCAAAAAAAAATTGCCAAATATTAATTAAAATTTAAAAATCAAATGAATGATATACGGATTACAGGCTTTACAGCATGATTTGTTTTTTTTTTAATTTTTTTTTTTTTAAAAAAAGAAAGAAAAAGGAGAAGGAAAGAAGAAACGAAGGCAATGTATCTCTGCCTCTCTGGGACTTGCACGATTTCCAATTATTTGCAGAACGGCACATTGGGCCACCAAAACTGTGACGCTTTGGCTAGGGTGACTGGGTCTCCATCCTTTGTTCAGGCCGAGTAGCGAGGAATCCCATTTAAAACCCCAACTCCAAAGAAAATCATGAGAAGGCAAATGGCAAGCAAAGATGAGTTCCTGACTGAATGAGAAATGGGTAAGCAAACCTACACTACTCCGATATCCCATGCACATGGATGATGGATAATGGACCCCCGAAGTTTCCTCAACACTCGCCCAAATGGTTTGTACATCGTTGTTTGTTCTTGTCTTTGTCTACTGGAATTCAATTCTCGGTGCTTGAGCTTTCCCTTTTTTTTTTTCTTTTTTTTTTTCTTTTTGACTTATTCTGATGACGACTCGAGATACGGGAATTGGAACTTTCTGGTTGGTTGGTGAGAAAACTGAGGCAAAGATTGTTTTGTTTTCTTTCTTTCTTTCTTTCACCCTTCGCCTTTTCTCAGCAACCAGACAAGAATACTGAAACAGATAACATACTTTGGTTCCCGTAGCCAGCGTTCTCATGAATTTAGTTTGCCCCGAAACAGAAACAGATACAAACTCTTAGAAAGATGATAAAAACCTAGGCTTGAATTTTGATTATTAAATAATAAAAATCTTGGTGTTACTTAATCATGATTTTCTTGGAATACAATATCTATCATAACTTATTGCATTGGAATTACTTAATCAAGTTTCGTTGCGTATTCTAGCTTTTTTTACGGAATTTAATTGAAACAGAATGGTTTTGCAGAATCCGGAACTCTTATCGATCAATCTCTCACTATATATATGTTGGTTTCACGAACTTTGATGATTTGAGCCTATTTTGTTTTGCATTGGTAGGTGCCTGTAACTAAATCCAGAGGTAGTTCTCAGAGGTGTAGAGTTGAATATTAGTGCTTGTTATGGCAATGGCTACATCAGAAGCAATTCTACGAGTTCTATCTGGGTCTTTATTACCTCGCCTTCATCATTCTGATCTAAGCAGCAAAAATTCAAACTCACTTCATGCAATTAAAGCCAATGTGAATAATACAAGTGACAAAAGGCCCGTCTCCATGCGATTGTTAAAGAGTTGCAGGAGGGTCTATGCATTACAGTGTAGAGGTGGTGTTTTTGATGGGAAGACTGATGTTAGTAGAGTGGAATCTATCGGTTGCAAATGTCAAAAGGCTGAAAGTGTGAGTGGGGTAACTGCAGAGGATCATAATGAGACCTGGTTCATAGGGAGGGAAGCAAGTGGACCATCAGTGCCTGTCAATGGAACGAGCATTGGACCAAGTACTGAAGAATTTGAGATGGGTGAGCAATTGAAACATGAAAATGGAGGTCTAGTTACAAATGGTGAGCCAGCTGCAACCGGAACAATCAAAGATACATCGGATACAGGTAGGGTAAATCTGATTGAGGATGAAGCATGGAACTTGCTGAGGGCCTCCATTGTTTATTATTGTAATAATCCAATTGGAACCATCGCTGCTAATGATCCAAGCAGCTCTAGTATTCTGAACTATGATCAGGTCTTTATTCGAGATTTCATACCTTCTGGGATAGCTTTCCTTTTAAAGGGAGAGTATGACATTGTACGAAATTTCATTCTGTACACCCTTCAGTTGCAGGTAATATGATTTCTCTTGATTAATTATTTAATCAATCTCTTTATGCTTACTGAAGGGAAGATTCTCTTTCATAGTTGTTTTATATAATCACAACTAACGCATGCTATGCCAGTTCTGAACTAGAAATCCCTTCTCCTATTTTATTCTTCTACAAATGTAAGCTTATGCACTAATTGGTTTCTGATTTAAACTATGGTAAATGGGCTTTATTATTCATTTTTTTTTTTAAAAAAAAAAAAAAAAAAAAAAAAAAACTACGGTAAATGAACAAATTCTGAACATTTTACGTTGGGAAATTTGCTTAAGGACTACATACCAAATGTCTTGGTTTCTTGGGGTCCACATCAAAAAATATCTAGGATTTTTGATCAACTTCATGCTTAATAGGTTCTTTGTTTGGAAAGCTCCCCTTAGCACAAGAATCTTACTTGATGTAGATGTTGTCTTTGAGTTTTACTGTTTTTTTTTTTCCCTAATCTAGACGAGCTATTAACACTCCTCTTGACAGAGCTGGGAGAAAACCATGGATTGCCATAGCCCTGGTCAAGGACTGATGCCTGCCAGTTTCAAGGTGCGCACGGTTCCACTAGATGGTGATGATTCTGCAACTGAAGATGTATTAGATCCCGACTTTGGTGAAGCAGCAATTGGCCGCGTTGCACCGGTTGATTCTGGTGAGAAATAACATTTTGGCTAATAATTTATCTTTGAAAACATGTGTGTCTATGAATTTTGATTTATAAATAATATAATTTTACTCAGGATTGTGGTGGATTATATTGTTACGAGCATATGGAAAATGTTCTGGAGATTTATCAGTGCAAGAGAGAGTTGATGTGCAAACTGGGATCAAAATGATTTTAAAGTTGTGTCTTGCTGATGGTTTTGATATGTTTCCTACTTTATTGGTCACGGACGGTTCTTGCATGATAGATCGTCGCATGGGAATTCATGGCCATCCCTTGGAAATTCAGGTTTTCTTTCTTTTTCACTTTAAATACAACTTTGATACAAGTATCATAGTTTTTTCTTTATAGTTTCTCTTATTATTATTGTTATTCTTTTTTAATTTAGGGCCTATTCTAGAAGGATAGAAAGACCTGTTGCTTACGGATTTTATAAGATAAACCTGCTGGCTTCTTTAGAAGCTGATAAGCTGACATGCGGCATAGATGTTAACTATGAAGCATAATGGTTGCACGTGTTATTTTGCAATGCTAGATTTCAAGTTAAAAATTCTGCAATGACTAGAAGAGAACGTAAGAACCATTAAGGGGAACTGAGATTTTGAGTTTAGACTTTAGAGGCAATCCGTTCTTTTGTTTGCAAAAGCTAAAGCTACTGGTGCATGTTGATGAGCGTTCTTCCTTTATAAGAGAAAAGATGAATGGCATAACTTTGTACACAATGTTGCATGTCCTTGCAGGCGCTGTTTTATTCAGCATTACTTTGTGCTCGTGAGATGCTTGCTCCTGAGGATGCATCAGCCGACCTTATACGAGCACTTAATAATCGTCTAGTTGCATTGTCTTTCCACATAAGGGAATATTACTGGATAGATATGAGAAAACTCAATGAGATCTACCGTTACCAGACGGAGGAATACTCATTCGATGCTGTTAATAAGTTCAACATATACCCAGATCAGATCCCTTCCTGGCTGGTGGAATTTATGCCTAGTAAAGGAGGCTATTTGATTGGAAATCTGCAGCCAGCTCACATGGATTTCCGTATCTTTTCTCTTGGAAATTTATGGTCTATTGTAAGCAGTCTTGCAACGCCGGATCAGTCACATGCGATATTGGACCTTATAGAAGCAAAATGGGCTCAATTAGTTGCAGATATGCCACTCAAAATATGTTATCCTGCTCTTGAAGGCCAGGAATGGAGAATTATCACAGGCAGTGATCCCAAGAACACGTAATGCCTTTACACTGGTTTTTATTAAGTTTCTATTCCTAACTTTTAACTCCTCCCTTTAACTTTGTTATTTGTTGCAGTCCTTGGTCTTACCACAATGGAGGTTCTTGGCCAACATTGCTCTGGCAGGTTAGTTTGGTGTTTTTTGTTTTATTTCAGTTCTTACCACTACGTCAGAGTGCCACAATAAGTTAATATTTGCCAATTAATACCAGTTTATATTCAATGTTTCTACAAAAGAAGAGCTTTGTTGATGTGCTCAAGCAATGGTACTATGTAATTTGCTAACCCCTAGTAAGTGTGTGCCACCGTGTTGAATATGAATGTCATTGATATCTATGGCATCTTGGTATGCTTCCCTCCTGTCACACTCCATCCCCTGCATTCTTGTGGGTTTATACACACTTGAAGATAAGCAAGTCTGAGCTCAATGGATATAATCTCAAGATACCCCTCTTTTCTTATCAATATCTATTTAAGGACATTTCGAAGAGGTCAAAGTTAAATTCATCTCAAGTACAAGAGGTCATTGTGGTACCTAAAACTTCTATGTTCCACACTTCTTGGTCTATAGTTGTAAAGAATTTGAAGAGGCCGGTTTGTCCTTTTGTTTCGGCCATGTTAAGAGCCATTTTTCTTTTTATCCTGACATTTCGACCCTCTTAATTAGACATCATGTAGGGTTCATTATTGAATTGAACACATATATCTTTGTCCAGAAACATCTCTTTTAAACCAACTAGGAAGAGCCTTTATTCCCTTCACGACTTACAACTGTAATGCTCCATTTATTTACGGACTTGATGCCTCCTTAAATGTGTCGGCAATTAATGGATGCTGTAGTTAATATTTTTACATGATGAGGGGTGGAAGGCTAAGTTTAAGGGCCTAATGATCTCTTCTTCATGTATGTCTCTAGTTCAAATTGTGCGATCATGTTTTGGCAAATTCTTGCCAGTAACTGATATCAAAGTAGTTATGGGTCTGTGATACTTTATGCATGCCAACCACTATACATTACTGAAAGTGTGAAACACTTTTATCCCAGTACTGACTGCTTTGTTGCTGAGATGTCCTTGAGGACTTGCCTAGTCAATCGTATCATCAGACCCTTAAGCGGAGGCAGGTGGTAGTTGGTAAGGCGAGGCAAGGCCTTGAGAATTAAATAATTTAAGAAAACCAAACAACAGATATTTAGAATCACAATAGAAAAACACATGGGTTGTGTATAATTGGCCTGATTTGGTATTTTATGTATACCCGAACTCCTCTTTGAGGTAATATATGATGCCTATATGTGTTGAACTCGGGCTAAATAGTATGTTGCCTGTATGTGTTGGAGTTTCTTCCATATGGCTTTTTGTAGGCATTTGGTTCTTTCGGTATATCTGATATGTTGGGCAATTGCTCTTTGTGCTTCACCACTAAGACGTGTAGTATGTTGCAGTAGATCCGGGAAGCTGGAAATGCAAAGTTTTCCATTTTCTTGTTATTTATAGCGTACAGCACAATGACTAGAAAGATGTTTTATGAAATTAACATGGTGTGTTTTCTTTTGAGAATGATTTACTTATTAAAAAAAAAATGAAATTAACATGTTGTGGGGCTTGTTTTTCAGCTCACAGTGGCATGTATAAAGATGGATAGACCAGAAATCGCCTTGAAGGCTGTTGAGGTTGCTGAGAGACGCATTTCTGGAGATAAGTGGCCTGAATATTATGACACCAAGCGAGGAAAGTTTATCGGAAAACAGGCACGGCTGTATCAAACCTGGTCGATTGCAGGATATCTTGTGTCAAAGCTCCTCCTTGCCAACCCAAGTGCGGCAAAGATCCTTGTAAACGAAGAGGATTCAGAGCTTGCAAATGCTTTTTCTTTCATGATCAGTGGCAACCCAAGGAGGAAACGTGGTCAAAAGAGACGGAGCTTCATAGTATGATTTTAAATTTTTGAAGCTGAGAGGAAGGATACAGATGACATAAAGTCTCTGTTTTAATTTGGCCAAAAAAAAAAAAATTCATCCAGTATTTTCATCCTATACAAGTTACTGTGAAATGGTTTTCTATCGAGGAAGAAAGGTTTTGCATATATTTGAAGCTAGTCTTTTTTATTCTTGTCGCTACCAACAGTCTGTAAGAGGATGTTATAGTGTTAGAAATAATAATAAGCGATATGTCCTGTTTTGGTTTGATAATTTGCATGCAGGTGATTTTTTAAGACATTGTTTATGCTAGTGGCCAGATGGAACAATCATGGAGCAGATGCCATGGCTTCTCCCTTTCTTCATTCCTTATCACCCCCTCTCTTTCTCTCTTAGTCACCTCTGGTATCTTTCTTCCCTGTCCCCTGCTGGTATGGAAAACCATATCCCAAACCTTGAAAACCTCATCTCTCAAACTGAAGCCCTAGGTCGGGAAGACCCCTTCTCCCCAACTTTCCCCAATGACCACATAAGAAGATATCCCTTGAACACCTCTCTGCCTGAAAATTCTCCTTATCCAGCGCTCCTCCCCCACAACAAATGTGCTGAAGATAAATGTTGATACAACTATCAGAGAACGTTTATCTATACATGCTGCCATCTGCTGCGACTCCTCTGGTCAAATTCTCACAGCTCAATCAAGCTTAGGGCCTCCATGTGATCCCAATACTGAAGAAGCCCTCGCTGCCCTCATAGCAACTCGAATGGTAGTATCTCTCAGGCTTCAATCCTTCATTTTGGAAGGAGATTCACAAGTTGTGGTACTTGCTGTCAACAACTCAGACCTCACCATTGATTGGCAAATTGCTCCAATCATCTTGGACATTATCCTCATTTTTCGTGTCTCCTCTCATTAGAAAGCCAAGAAAATTCATAGAAGTACAAACTTATGTATCTATCATGTAGAACATGGGGTCGCTGCCAGACTCCATTCTAGAAGCATTCCGATCACCCCTTAGCTGCGTTTTCTCATCCACCTTGACAGTGGGAAAGACTATCCCTAGTTTCTACTGGTTTTTTTTTTTTCCCTAGTTGTTTGTATAGTTAAAAAATTTTAAAATAATAATAATAATAAATAAATAAATAAAAAATCAATTAGGAAGACCATTTGCTGCTATAGTATGTTCAGCAAAGTTGACAAATTCACATCCAGCTAAATGGATGATCACTAAAGATACACTGAAATAGAAATATAATAGAATTCTTCGGAGAATTATGAATATCGAGTGATTTTGGAATATCCGAGTGTGAGACTTGGGTAGTGACCAAAAATGATGAGTTAATATGACATTGCTGAGGCCAAACTCACTCACTAAAACTTTTGAATTAAGATGGTGACCCTACATGTTGTAAAAAGTCCTTACAAAGAGTATAGAAGAATGTAGGAGCCCTTACAAAGAAACTCTAAAGGCGTTAACTCTCAACTCTCACAAACCCAAGATCCCAACAAACGACTACAGAAGAATGTAGAATACAGGTGCTCATGTATATATCAAACATACTAATTGCTGCCTCAGATGCAATAACTAAAAATTTTCATTTGTTCATTCTGTTAGGTCAAATAATTCAGTTTAACAAAGTGACACCACAAATCCAATTCCACAGAAATAGTTCAAGAAGTACCATAAGCCAATTTATGGATGGAAAAAAGGAAAAAAGAAAAAAAGAAATCCATAATGAGGGTACTTTGGGCTTAACATGAATGTGGTGGGTCAGATGTAAATACTTTACATACCAATAGAAGAGGATTATACAGTAAAGAATACAGTTCTCTCATCTATCTTCTACAGGAGAAGATCAACTGGTTTTCAACCAGTTGCTAAGAATCCAAAATGTTTTTGTTTTCTGCCAAGATGCTATCCAACAATGATCCACAAGCATCTTCAAGCAAATCTAAAACCTGCCATAAAATGAGGTTGCATAAGCCAACTATAAATTAGAAGTACTGAAATTCTTACCATTATTACTAGTTTAAAATCAGAAAGTTGGGGAAGGGTCTGCAGTATATAACTCAGAAATCTTCGGCTGGAGACCATTTTAATAGTATCGCAGTACTGAAATTCTTTAAAGACAAGTATTTAATATATAACATCCCAGTTTTGAAGTACAAAATGCTGAGTACACAAAAGCACATGATTTGCCAAGCCAAACCTGAATACCATACTTATGTCTTTCAAATGAACCATCTAGACTAGTTACACTATTAGAATAAGCAATATAGGAAGAAACATATGATAACTTCCTAACTGAAGTTTAGTTTAAAACCTTCAAACAGTTTGAATGCTTGCAGATATTTGACATCATATCTACATTACAAAGTCATCATGTCTCAATTTTTGAAATTCCATTAAAGTTTTCACGAAGCAACAACTTCTTGACCATTACCCAGTGCCATACACTGCAGATAATTCTTTAGTTGAAAATCTCACAAATGCAACACAATACTATGACCATTGGTGCATATAGTACACTGCATATAAATATTTCGAACTCCAAAACATGCACAAAGAACAGAGTCATCTATTCTCCATCTTTGTAAATGACAATAAACTAGATGAACTAATCATTATATTACCTTCTCAAAACCTTGAGGTCCACCATAGTAAGGATCCGGGACTTCAGTTTCATCATGTTCCTTACAATAGGAGCACATTAACTTCACCTGAATAATTCCATACCCCAATGAGACCACACGATCCAAACCACAGCAGACCCTGATAACAATCTTACACTAACCTTTTTGTGTGCATCAGCAGGGAGGGTTTCTTTAAATTTCCACCTATTAAAAGCCTCCAATATATCCTCTACAGCCAACATCAACAACCACAAAATAAATAAATGCATAAAAATAAATAATGTGAATATGTTTGCGCGCGCAGCAAATAGAATGCGCTGCAATTATCAAATATGAGGAAGGGGGGGGGGGGGAAATCAAAATCTTGGTTCTTAAATACAATGCCTAAGATTATCCTACCTCTGTTTTGCCTGTCCATTGCAAGAATGATATCGAAATCTCTAAAATCAGACAGCCGGATGGGCCTCGATATAGATGTTATCTCAATCCCACGACTTTTAGAGGCCGCTCGCATTCTTGGGTCCGCTTGATTTCCCTTTCATGACAGTGAAAACATTTAAAAACAAACGAAAAGAACACATATCAACTCTCAGTTCCTCAATACTATCTCCATTTTCTTTTCCTTTCCTCTGTTCTCTCAGTAACCAAACAAGGGGCATAATTGAATGATACCCACCTCATGGTAGTTAATGGTGCCAGCAGAATCAATGTAGAATTTGGAATCCAAACCCCTTTTCTTGACCAAGTCTCTGAAGACTCCTTCAGCAGCTGGGCTTCTGCAGATGTTGCCCAAGCACACAAAGAGCACAGAGAAAGGTTTGATCTCTGCCTCTGCGCCTGTGGGTGGCGTTGTAGAAGAAGCCATTGATGCTCTTATCGAAGAACCAAATGAAAAGGAGGAATTGGGTTTGTGGGGAATTGAGTTTTGAAGAGGCGGGTATTGGGTTGGCGGAAGAAGACGAACAAGAAATGGGGGCTTTACAGAGAGTGGGTGGGAGGAGGGGCAAAACCGTCCTAAATTTAGAGGAGTTGACACTCTACTTTGCAGTGCCCTCATCCCTCCTGTGAGTGTGGAGGATTTGTGCTAATTTGATTGGCCTCAGAGTTTGAAAACTCGTTGTTGGAGATGGGGCTGGTCATGGGCCAGATTAGTATTGGGTTGGGTCGGGTGCATTTCGGGTTATTTGTACTCAGGTAACATTCTACTGATTACCATATGGAAAAATTATTGCCAAATTATTGCCTTCTACCTCCAGAGTTTTGGCCCTATAATAAGCTGCACAATTATTTTGCACAACAATATTGATATGTCTAGTATTTTTATTTTTATTTTTTAAAAATATTAGACACATTAACATTATTTTGTAAGAGTTGTGCGAATAATATATATAATAATAATATAAGGACCCAAATTAGGTCCTATCTTAATTTTCCTCAAACATTTAACGGAAGAAGTAATTATTTTTCATGTAATAAACCCAATAAAAACTTGTCATTTGCGTCAGAAGTCATATCACATATATCTAAATTTTGCTCAGGTTTTTTTTTTTTTTAAAGAAAAAGTGTAATAATATTTAGTAGACTGTTATACTACTTACCATACAACTAAGACGACGTGATAGATAAATAAGTCTTTAGGTTTTTTTTTTTTTTTTTTTGTTACAATTAATAATGTAAAGGAAATGATACATGCACTACAAGTGCACAACTCCAAGGCACATTGGGGTGGAGTCCACACATGTGGGTCCTCCCACATATGCCTTGGAGTTGTGCATTTGTTGTGTACTTATTGTAATTCAATCATTTTCTATAATGTAATAGTTGATGTTCACTGTCACATCAACTTATATGATAATAATATAACAATTACTAAATAACATTACTTAAAAAAAAAAAAAAAATTGAAGAAAGTGGACGTTAGGGGGGGGGGGGGGGGGGGGGTGTTAAGGCAACTTCCCTAAGACATTATTTTTCTGTTTTTCTTTTTCTTAACTTTTTTAAAGAGGAAAATGATATATATTTATATATAAAATTATGCTACTGAAAAGAAAAACATAATTAATTTAATTATGCTTGAAATTCTGTCTTGTACCTTCAATATAAAATCCAGGCCATCTTCTTCCTCTACATTACATGATTTACATCCTTTGCCTATTTCTGATGTTGGTCTCCAGGACATTGCATTTGGAGTAACAAGAAAGAAAATACATTTTCTAATTCTATAATGGATGCATGGCCAATGGGAACAGAATTTGAGCAGAATTTACATATGATTTAAAAAACGAGCAATGCTCTTTAGTCAAACTTGCATGAATTCAATATTTCTGACTCCAGAAATGCTTAACCGGCCACAAAACCAGGGATTCAAAATGTTAATTCTGCCAAAAACAGAACGTATGAACAGGGAAGGCCATTGTGAGGAAAAAGGAAACAAACAAGAAAAATGCACCCTTAATTCCCCCGTTTGGAATCTCTCAGCTACTGATTCAGTGTTGATATATATATAAAAACCTATAATTTGCCGCCATTACTATTGAATTACATTTACATTATAAGCTGTATTATCAGTTGCAACAAGGATGAAAAAAGTTTAGAAAAGAAACCCCCCCCCCCCCCATTTTTTTTTCTAACTAGAATAGCTCAAACTCCACATACTCTCCTCCTGTAGCCTCCAGCTCATTACACTTGGTGCCCTCCTTTTTCTGTGCAGTTTCAACATCAGAGGGCTTCGGCAGTTCTGGTGGTACCGCGCACCGTATCAGAGCCCAATTAAGGCCTTCAAAGAAAGGGTGCTGCTTGATCTCTGCAGCGCCTTTCACCGATCCTAACCGATTTTCAGGATCCTTTACTAGCAGCCCTCTGATCAAATCTCTTGCGTGAAAACTAACAAGGTGGCTATTTGGGAACTTGAGGCTTCGTGACACTACATTAGATAATGTCTCCTCATTTCCTGAACCCTTGAAGGGTGTCTTACCATACAAGAGCTCGAATAGAAATATTCCAAACGTCCACCAATCAACCGCATTCCCATGACCCTCACCTTTGATGATCTCAGGAGCAAGGTATTCATGGGTTCCAACAAAGGAGTTTGATCGGGCGCTTGTTGGCTCCACGACAAGCTGCGGCAATGGGCTCACCTGGGCAGCTAGATCAGCTTTTACCTTCCGAGCTTTTGCTGCAGCAGTTATAAGTCTAGGAGTGAAGCATGGGACTTGCCAGGAAGGTTGGAGGCAGAAAGGGTCAATGCAGCTAGATTCAGTACATGGACTCGACATCTTTTTTTCGGGCTCCACAGTCGGAGAAGACGATTTAAGCACCATTGGATTGACAGAACATCTGAGAGACAAGTCAAAATCTGAGAGCATGATGTGACCATCTTCTCGGACCAGGATATTTTCTGGTTTCAAGTCTCTATAAACAACTCCAAGCATGTGTAAATACTCCAGTGCGAGGAGGACTTCAGCAACATAAAACCTGCAAATGCGTTGGCTTGAATTATTCTAGAGATTTGAAGGACCAAGGAACAATTATGTTGTGAATGACAGATGATGTAGCAAATTCACTTAATCTTTTATTACTTGCATGTAAGTAATTTCTCTCCTTCATGTAATCTATGATTATCATGAAGAGTCCAGCACGTTTTTTGCATAACAACCAAAAATAAACAACACACACTCAGTTGACACAGGATCCATCCTCGCCACTTCGCCAGACACCTGATTCCTACTCCAATTAACAAGACATGAATCCAATCTATACTTCTTAGTAAGGGAAACCAAGGAATCAGTGTCATATGTAAGTTGGTAGGAATCAAACTTTTACCTAGTAAGCACGGGCTAAGTGCCCTGACACTCAAGGTCAGCCATAGACTTAAGGTAATTCCTGGAGCCACCCAATAGCCTCCACCGGCTTAGTTTTTTTATTTAAAATATATATATTATTTGAGGGACATAATTGTAATTTCACAACAATTTCCATTATCAATTTGATGGAAAGACTGATAAAAGTCTCAAATTTAAAACAGGCTCAAACTTGGGTCTTGAATCTATCAAATTGAAAACTGGGGTCTTAAAGTCAAAATGAAAAAAAATACAGGGATTATGACCCCATTTCCTTTTATTATTAAATTCATAAATTTATTTGTGTGGTATATTTAGGAATACAAAAAACTCTGCAAAAGGAGTGTAAAAGACTTATATTTTGAACACTTTGTGGATAAGATGGTTTTCTATGTCCTGTCACCTTGATTTTAACAAAATATTATTGTAATGAAAAGTTATTTAGGGAAGTAGCTTTTGTTAAAATCAATCAGGCGTCACTTGAACCTAAATGTGTGTGCATAAACACATAGCAAAGTGGTATACTGGATAAAAAATTGGGAAAATGTTTTTAAGAGACACAGAAAATGACCACATCACTCATAAATAAACTATGTATCGCAGGACTATATTATATACGCACAGGTCATTATCAAGTTCATAACATTATTAAGCAAAAAATCCATGCACAAATTTTCAAACCTGAACCTTAATAAGAGACACTACCTGGCTGCTAGTTCAGAGAAACTCCTACTTGGTTGCTTCTGCCGCAGCACATGCAAATCTCCACCTGGACAATACTCCATAACCAAGCATGACAGCTTATCTGTTGCAAAATGGGCATAAAGCGTAGGAAGAAAAGGATGATCCAGCATTTGCAGTATCTCTTTTTCAGTTTGGGCCCTGGGCATTTTTTTCCTGCTTGCCAAAAACTCATTATCCATCACCTTCAAAGCAAATAGGCAGTTTGTACCAGTTAGCTCAGAAAGATAAACAGTTCCAATGTCCCCACAGCCAAGCCTTCGGAGCAGCTTGAAGTGCCTCAAACTCAAGCTTCCTTGCTGTTTCTGAACACAGTGGATGGCTTCCCATCTCAAGTCTTTTGACATGTGAGGCCTTTTGCCACTGCGACTAGACCCACATACATTGCTCTCCTCACTATTGGTTGTGCTACTGCTGTAGTCACCGATGCTACTTTTTGAGCTCTGAGAGAACTCACCCTTTTCTCTAGACCTTGATCTCTCATCAGCTTTTGTCACTAAAGATTTACTTCTATTGATGCAATTCAAACCAGAACCAAGTTTGCTTGAGCCCGTGTCCAGAGTACTTGAATTGACTTCAATGCTAAGATTCGTACTGCTGGACGCTGGAGAAGCTTTCTCATTTTGTTTCCTATCATGCTCTATAGTACAAGTTTGTGTCTGGTTGTCCAAATTACTCGTACTAGGAACCGAATCATTATCAAGTTTTTCATTACATGGATTGAAACTGCTTGAGGCAGAACTTGAATCCTGTTTTATTTTCTTCTTAACAGAGGTCTTGTTCCCGAAGACTGGCTTCATTAAATTTGGACTATTGCTAGTCCATTTGCTAATCTTACTAGCACTGCTGAAGCTAGCTATGGAACTCAGAGAATGCAACTTACCTTTCTGTCTCTCATCAGGCATTGGAGTTTTGCTTGGAACTTCTATCGAGGTGGGAGCAGCTGCATCCACCTCCTGAACATTCTGGCTACCATGAGTGATTGAAGAATCTGCAGCTTTCAGTTTTCCAACCTCTGCCTTCAAAATTTCACTCCCAACCTCTGTCTGCAAAGGTACAATCTGACCTTGTGATGCTAATCTAGTCATCATTGCCTCTGGCATCATTTTATCAGCCAAAGGAATAGAAGGATGAGACCTTGCGTTTGATAACTCTGCCTCAGGTGCTTGCATGGATTCAGGCATCATATCAGAAAATTTTGATGTGCTTTCTTCTGGTACAAGAGAGATTTCCATCAAATTCCCCTTACCTGCTCTGGATGGAGTACCAGATCCATTTGCCTCAACAACCACTGCCCTATACAACCTTTTGATAGTTCCCGCTTCTGACCCCCCTGGCGAACTGGCTGGCTTAGATAATCGTTTCATGGCAGCCATCTCTGATGCCTGCGAGATGCACAGTCCTCTTAGGGCTTGCTTCAAACTCACGGGCTCTGATATTCCAATTCCCGTTGCATGAGATGAACTAACTCTCATTGGCCTTTTCTGAGCACTCTTTCTCAAAGGGTCTTTACCAATTTCATGCAACTGACCTGATCTTCTAGCTTTAGTTCTGATGTCGATTGCCTGGAAAAGGCGATTTATGTCATCCTCTATAGAATACTTATTTCCTGATTCTGGCATACATTGCTTTCCTTTTTCCTTATTCACTTTTGATTGAGAATCTGATTCTTCTGTTGATTCAACAATTTCACTAGTACTGGGTAGGGTTTCCATCTTGGCTGGATTCATCCAAAATTCCACAAAAGATTGATACAGCTTTGCAAATGAAATCTAACCCAATTCTAGAGAAGAATTTCGCATATGGACGAACACAGAAACTAGAAAACAAGCCACATAAACTCTGAATCTTCCTTCAATCATAGTGATTTGCAGATTCGAATGGGTCGTTAAAGTCTCCTCGCTAAAAATGAAGCATCCAATCTGTCATGATTGCAACATCTCAGATAAGTACATGCCTTAAAATTATCTCTTAACATTAATATAAATGCATACTTTGCCTTCCACAAAGGGCTAAAAAGTCTATTATATATAACCAAAGCTAAAGACTCAATTTTGATTTTCATTTACAAAATCTTCCAGCGTGACACTTTGGAAAACATGAAAAAAAATGTGAAATCTAAAGTGCAGAAGCTATCATAAAATTATAACAATCTTTTCTATAGGCAAACACAGATTATGAACCAGTGTAGGATTGAAACTGTGACCTTACCCCCTAGCCCTTATTTCAGTAGAGGGAAGACATGCCATTTGATCCAAGGACCATTCACAAAGCCATAACAATTCTCAAAATTCTCTTTTCAAACAAGCTCAAAAATTCAAGAAAAATTTAATGTGTTAAGTTCGATATCACAAATTGAGGATAATCGGCTCAAGCATCTGTGTTCTTGTCTCTAGCTTTTCTTTTCTTTTTTGGGATGAATTTGCCTCTAGCTTTCAATGCACACAGAGTGGTTGATACTGGCTGTTCACAAACTAGGGAGTTTCATATAGATCTTTCTCCGCAAATAATTCGCCCAAAAAAAGGGCGAAAATTTCACGAGCCAAACCATAACTCAGGATCAACTAAATGATAATGGATCCACTTAATCCTTTTTTCTATTTTCTAACACTACCTAAAAATCCGCTCTTTACACAACAAAAAAGTAATTACGAACATTTCTAACTGCCACAAGAAAATTATGAAGAATGCAAATGATAATAATAAAAAACAATCCAGAGTTAATTACACTAACAATTAAAGCTGAAAATGAAAACAAAAATTAAAAAAAAAAATGAAGTTCGTGAAAGAAAAAAGAAAAATCATATGATCATACGCATGTGCCACCTCATAAACTCAACTCTCAGTATGCATCAGCATCGAATTAAAGAGATTTCAAAAAAGAAAAACAACAACAACAACAACAACAAAACACAGACTTTTGAAGTCACAGAGAAAAAGTAAAGCAGACCTGAAAGAAGATCAGAGTGGTCCCGCGAAACACCGACTGATTGCTAACCAGCTACAAAGAACGCCAAAAAGACGCCCCTTTTTTAACGGAGAGAGAGGCGCGGCGTCAAGGCCAGAGAACCTAGGGTTCCGTTTCTCCAACACCCACAGAGGGAGAGAGAGAGAGAGAGAGAGAGAGTCGCTTTTTGGGCTTTTGGTGTGGGTATGGTTTTAGAGGTTGAAGGAAGTGAATGAGGAGAGAGAGAGAGAGAGAGGGAAAAAGGTTGAAATGCAAATCACGAGAAATATCAGAGACTCACTGCTGCAACTACAGCTCCGTGTACTGTTTCTTTCCTCTTCCCTTCTCTCCTAAATGGCGGAAAGGAAATGAGATTTTTTTATTTTATTTTATTTTATTTTCTTATTTCTTTTTTTTTTTTTGGAGACTTGGAGTCATCGTAGGTAGACTACAAGGGGTCCCATACAAAATGCTGCTCTATGTGGAATGATGGATTTCGTACACGTCATCAGGTATATAACCAAGTCAGACTTTTTTTTTTTTTTTTTTTTTTTTTAAGGCCCTGTTTGGTTTAACGATTATATGGTAGAACTATTTTTATTTTGGGATAATTGCACCGGAGGTCCCTGTGGTATACCATAATTATTTTTCACTCCCTATGGTTTAAAAAGTTCACTGGAGGTCCTCGTGATATGCAATAATTACAAATCGATCCCTGGCGTCAAATTCTGTTAAAATTTTTAACAGATTCCGTCAAATGCCACGCCAGCGCCACGTGTCGTCATCTTATTGGTGACACGTGGCGCTGACATGTCTAATTTTAATAAAATAATATAAATTTATTAAAAAATAAATAAAAAATACTTATTTTTTTTAAAAAAAAAACAAAAAACAAAAAAAAAAAAAGAAAAAAACAAAAATGGGAAAGGGGTGGCCAGGCCACCAACAGCCCATGGGGGTGGCCGCGCGCCACCCCCAGAGGCCGCCGGCGGTGGCGCGCGGCCACCCCCAGTGGCCGGGGGTGGCGCGCGGCCACCCCCAGGCCATTGGGGGTGGCCTTCGGGCCACCCCTAGATCTTCTAAGGGTGGCCCGATGGCCACCCCCGGCCACTGGGGGTGGCCGCGCACCACCCCCAGAGGCCACCTGGGGTGGCGCGCGGCCACCCCCTGGTCCTTGGGGGTGGCCGCGCGCCACCCCCTGCAGCCACTGGGGGTGGCGCGCGGCCACCCCCAATGGCTGGGGGCGGCCAGGCCACCCCCAAAGGGGTGGCTGGGCCACCCCTTCAGCTTTTTTTTTTTTTTGTTTTTTTTTTTTGAATTTTTTTTATAAAAAAATAAGTATTTTTATTTATTTTTTAATAAATTTATATTTTTTATTACGATAGACACGTGTCGCCATCTTATTGGCGACACGTGGCGCTGACGTGGCATTTGACGGAATCTGTTAAAAATTTTAACAGAATTTGACGCCAGGGATCGATTTGTAATTATTGCATATCACGAGGACCTCCAGTGAACTTTTTAAACCATAGGGAGTGAAAAATAATTATGGTATACCACAGGGACCTCCGGTGCAATTATCCCTTTTATTTTTGGTTAGGATTCATTGATTAGAAGTCATGGAATGTATGTGATGATCTTAAATGTTCATTCACATTTTGTGACTTATTTATTTAGATAAGTTGAGAGAGAAGCAATTTTTAAATTAACCAAAAAGAAATCTCACTATTTTTCAATTGCAACCACAGGAAAATCTTTTTAAGGTTCACTTTTTAAGATTTATGGAATTAATGAGATTCAAGAATATTTTTATTGACTGTAAAACAAGAATCTCATTTTTCTATTCAAAAGTAAAGAGAGTTTAGAAAGATGAAAGGAAGAAACATTTTTGAAGCCTATAGACTCAATTAATTTTTTTATTAAAATAATATAAGTTAAATCATCAATTATCCTACGAGTTTAAGATTATAAGAAACGGTACCATTTAAATTAATATTTTAATACTCTGCATCATATGTAGGTTGAAACTTCTTATCAACAAGTGAATCCTAACACGTTAAGTGAAATAAATAATAAACTATGAAGTAAAGGCTTGAACTCTTATTTATTTTCTACACTTTGATTTCTCTTAAGCAGACCATAAAATTGTTTCGTTATCTCATAGAAATTTGGCTTATGTGCCGTAAAAAACTAACATTCCAACTATCTAGATTTAATTTCAATCTCTTTTTCTCATAAAAATTTTAGAATTAAATCTAGACAGTTAAAAAATTACAAATCCTTATCATGGTAACTTCTCTTTCGTCTTAATTTCACTTCTTTTCACTTATAATTACCAATCATTGGTTAAAATGTGTCTGAAATAGATAACAACCTAAACTCTATATATACTTCATTGTGATTCTATTCAACTAGTTTAGACGTCCACATCAATAAGAGGAAACTGTAAAAATTACATTTAACCTACTTGTAATATATGACAATTTCAGTTTACCAATATGAAGTTTAGAAATCAATGTTTTATTCAATTGAGTTTCGTTTCGTTATTGTCTATCAATGCTTTTAAAATTAGTATTAGATTTGTGATTGATCATTATTGAATTTTGATCAAATGATAATTTTAAAAGCCACATTATTATTAAAAGAATATAAGAGAGACATGTATGACGTCTAGAATTACTTGGTTAAACATGAATGAATATTTTTTTTTTTAACAAAATACTTCATCTATATGTGATTTATGAAATAGTACTTTACTATGGCGTTCATAATTTTTAGTTGCATAATTATATAATTAGAGTTATGCTAAATATTAAACTCTCATCCTCCTTATTCTACTGATCTGATAAGAACGGTCACATCATTCTTTATAAATTTTTTTTTCTTTTAACAATGATTGCTAAGCACTGTCATATCAGTTCAGTGAAATAGAGGTATAGTATGTTGCATTACTCATACACTTAATAAGTAGATCGAGAAAAACATATAGTCTCATACTATGAATGGATAAATTATTATTTTTCAAAAAAAAAAAAAAAAACTGTCCATCTCCGGTTGAAAACCCATTATTTATATTTTGGAAAATATTTCAAAATCTATCTCATTTAAAAATTCAAATATAAAATGTTTTTATTTTCCTAAATCATCCTTATAAAGAGGACATTTGCAATTTTAACTTTACAGCTTTTGAGGGTTAACTTTGATAATTCACTACTTTTATTTAAAAAGAACATGCATGTTGTTCCATTCAGAAATTTGATTTATTAAGAGAACTTTTGAATCTTGGAAGAAGGAAACATGCACTCAATGCGATGCCCAAAAGTAAAGCATAGGTGGTAGCCCTGCCAAAATTCTTTTTAATTAAAAAGGTTTTAACAGGCCTATTTTAACGGTTCACCACAATAACACAATATTGTCCGTTTTTTTTTTCTCCAAATAAAACTTCACAAGAAGTCATCCATCCTGGTATTACTCAGGCAAAAGCACACTTAACTGTAAAGTTCTGATAGATTTATGGTCATCACAACTTTAAAACGCGTTGTGTCAAAAACGATGTGTTTATACCTATAAGCATACTCTATTTCCAGGTGGTGTGGACCGTCACAATCACCCCCTCTTGGGATCCAGTGTCCCTGTTGACGACCCTCATGGAATCACCCAATTCTTGGCGTCTCAGCAGGTGCCCGCTAATAACCCTCATGGACTTATGCACGCTCCCCTATCTCAGGCTAAGCAATGGTTCTGATACCATTTATAATGATATACCCCCAATTACACAATATTATCTGTTTTTGGCTCCCCTAAATCAGACTTCTCAGGAGCCCATCCTGGTATTACTCTCGCAGAAGCATGCTTAACTGATGAGTTCTAATAGGTGAAAGCGTAGATATGACTATCTGTAATGACCCAGAGAAAAGCGCTAGCTACATCTACGCTATCACCCCAAAATGATTAGTCGATTTTAAGCTTTCCTATAATCTCTTATAAAGGCCAGTTTCACCTAGTAACAAGGCAATGTGAGACTTAGCACCAATGAGTATCTTTATAAACCGCTCACTCTATGTGAGCTATTCATCTCTTCTCAATATGGGACCGAGGTGTTACACCTATGGTTGTTCAAAATGCCATGTGATCCAACCCTGCATTATTGCATTATACTGACGCGACATTGTCAGTCTACTATTAATTTTTTTTTTTCCCTCTTAACAATAGCTGATGTAGGAATAAATTGACAGTATCACGTCAGTATAATGAGATAGTAGTGTGGCATATAACATTTCTAATATAAAATAAGTTAAGTGTTGTCAAGGATATTACGACTTTTATTATAAGTCTCTTACAAATTGACGTAGCAGTACTACATCAGCCACTAAAATGAACTGCCACTTGGTACAAACCAACCACGTTTACAAACCGAAGTGGTAGTCAAAATGATACTCACTAAATTGTAAACTTCTACGTAGTAGTTCAAGTTACACTCATTCTCAAATAATATTAGACTGTCATGTGAGTTTGTAAAGAGACTGTAATAAAAGTTATAGTGCGTACCGCAAACATTTTTAAAGAGAAATGATTCTTTCACATTTTTTGTATATCTACATACAATCAAGTTTCAAATTCACTATTGAATTTGTGGGGCCTAATGTGGGTCCCATAAATCCAAAGGTAGATAAAAATAAAAAAATAAAAATGTACAAGAGATGTGCAAGAATCATTTCTCTTTTTACAAATGCATTTGTTTTTGTTATAATATATGGAAATATTATATTTTTCGTATATTTCTTCTTTGGTTGATATTGAAATATTTTCTATTTACGGGTTAATTGTAATCAAATAAATGGATTTAATTACCATACTTTGTATTTGCTCTAAACCCTATAAATAAGAACCGTTGTATTGTAGACAAACAAGTCAATGAGCACAATATAGCTTTTAGGACTAATTCGTAGTGGTAAACGTAAGTATCTAATACTAGACCACCCGTAATTCTTTGTGTTCTCTTATCTCTCTCTTGCTTTCGCCTTTATTATTCTATTATTGATTTGAGCTCCTTCTTAGATGATTTTGAGTTTATATTCAATAACCTCACCGACCCCTCTTCTTTCTTCTTCTTCTTCATCAATTTAGTTAATGAAAAAAACAAAAAGAAAAGAATAACACAACAACAATACAAGAAAGGAAAAGCACCACAAACTCCCACCGTAAGGAAGATGTTAATAATTGATAACGATTGTTGATCAAGTTAAACTTCCAATACAATTAAACACTAAGAATCAAATAATGTCATCGTTGAGTGAAAAGCTAGCTCACCTAACGTACGTCCCACGAAGACGACTCCATAATTCTTCTCTTGAATAAAATCCTCTCCCTTTAAACATCTCCTGAATTCGAAAAATATGGAAGATCGATCGATGTTTTACTTTTTTCAAAAAAGTGAATGTAGAAAGAAAAAAGAAAGAAAAAAAAAAAGGAGCATAATCATACAAGTTGTAAAGAACACATGATTTGTCTGTTATCAATGATCTTCAGAATACGCCAACAATTACTTCCATTATGGGTCTAATCCTTCTGTTTAGGCATGTGACTTACACTATAGGGGCAGACAAACCAAATGGAACAAGTTTTTTGAAGAGTTAATCAATGCTATTAATAAAAGAAATTAAAACACTCGATTTTTTCAAATTATTTTATCCACTTCTCTCTCTCTCTCTCTCTCTCTCTCTCTCTCTCAATTTGAAGAGCTAAATGATGGTCACACTAATCTTTAGAAACTATCACATAAGTAGTTCGAGACGGAGCCAAAAAAAAAAAATTATCGAGAGGGGTTAAACCATAAATGAGAAATATATTAAGATAGATAGCCGGGCTAAAGCATGAATAAAAAATATATTGACATTGAAGATTGAATTAATACAAAATTAATAAAAGTAATATCCATTCAATATTAACAAAAAATAAACAAAAGAAAAGAAACAAAATAATTGTTTCTTAATATGTTACAATTTTCAACTCAAACACCTGTAAATATATTGGAACCCAATATTCTCTCATACTCGTGCCGCTTCCACTTCTACGTTATTGTTCTTGCAGTGTTAATTTTTACGTTGCTCCTAAAGGCTATTGCCCATACCTAATTTTTTAATGACAAACTTGGGTTGCTTATAGTAGATTTGGGCTGTTAAAGTTTTGGGAATAAAATTATTTTTGTCATAATACTGCCAAGGGTCAAGCCTTTGTTTTTGGCAGGGACCTAGCTTAATTATTTTGGCTCAAATATATAGATTTAGATATTAATATATTATAATAAATAAAATTTTCAAAAAAAGGGGAGAGGACCATGGCTAATATTGGCCATCCTTTCTGTCCGCCTCTGTAACTAGAAGCTACCTTTTTAATGTCGGTCCAAACATACAAGGATAAAAGAATTTGAAAAATCTTTTTTGACAGGAGCATACCTTAGAGTTTTCTTGAGAGAAAACAAAGTTTATTTTGAATTTTTTCAATATGGTTGAATAATACTTGGATTGTTTAGTTTGTTTTGATCCAACTCCGGTCACAAACTACAAAGTTGATAGAAATAAATGAATTGTCCCATTCATCCGTCGTTTCAATTCCTAAATTTGTGCTACATTAGTCGAGTCTCTTCTCAGGCTTGGCTGGGACCAAGCTTAATTATTTTGGCTCAGATATATAAATTTAGATATTTCTATATTATAGTAAATAAAATTTTCAAAAAAAAGGGGAGAGAATCACGGCTAATACTGGCCATCCTTTCCGTCCGCCTTTGTAAATAGAGCTACCTTTTTAATGTCGGTCCAAACATATAAGGATAAAAGAATTTGAAAAATCTTTCTTGAAAGGAACATACCTTAGAGTTTTTTTTTTTTAGAGAAAACAAAGTTTCTTTTGAATTTTCTCAATAGGGTTGAATAATACTTGGATTGTTTTGATCCAACTCCGGTCACAAACCACGAAGTTGATAGAAATAAATGAATTGTCCCATTCATCCGTCGTTTCAATTCCTAAATTTGTGCTACATTAGTCGAGTCTCTTCTATGGCAAAAAAAAAAAAGACACTTAAAATTAATCTTATACAGTAGTTTTTTTTTTTTTTTTTTTTTTTTGGCTGGGACCAAGCTTAATTACTTTGGCTCAGATATATAAGTTTAGATATTTATATATTATAGTAAATATAATTTTCAAAAAAGGGGGAGAGGACCATGGCTAATACCGGCCATCCTTTCCGTCCGTCTTTGTAAATAGAAGCTACCTTTTTAATGTCGGTCCAAACATACAAGCTAGGATAAAAGAATTTGAAAAATCTTTCTTGAAAGGAACATACCTTAGGGTTTTCTTGAGAGAAAACAAAGTTTCTTTTGAATTTTCTCAATAGGGTTGAATAATACTTGGATTGTTTTGATCCAACTCCGGTCAAAAACCACGAAGTTGGTAGAAATAAATGAATTGTCCCATTCATCCATCGTTTCAATTCCTAAATTTGTGCTACATTAGTCGAGTCTCTTCTTAGACAAATAAAAAAAAAAACTTAAAATTAATCTCATACAGTAGTTTGTTTGTTTTTTGGTTGTTGTAAGAGACGGCACAAGAAGTAAATCTCTGAGTAATGCTATAAGTCACTTTTTTGTCACTTTTGTGTCCCTCCAAAAATGATGTGACTTTTAAAATTACCATGAAGCTTTTAATTGATCATTATTAATTTTTGATCAAATGGTGATTTTAAAAATCACATCATTCTTAGAGTGACAAAATAGTGACTTTTATAAAACCGCTAGAGTAAATTTTTTATTATGACGGATGGACGGGGGTTTAAATGTCGTAAAGTAAAAAATGTTAATAACAAATGAATAAATTCATAGCTCTAATATGTTCAATTCAATTTTCCATAGTCTTTTAATTAATTAAAACACATTAATAATTATTGTAAATTTGTTTTAAAAAAAATAACATATATCAATAGTACTTAATTAGGGACCACTTTAAGCACTGCCTAGAAGATTTGTTACATAATAAGTCTTACCCTCTTATTGTTAAAAAGTTGGACAACAAAAGTGGGAAACATGTGAAGAAAAAGGTTTAAAGCACACGAGAAAATAGCATATATTGTCTTTCTTGTTGCCACTTGTTTGAATATCAAGCACATCGAACTTGGTGTTATAAGTCATAGAAAGTAAAAGGAGTGCCTTGATTATCATGTAATAATGGTAACACTACAGTAAAATCATCAACACACAAACTTTAAAGGCTAACAAAATTATGTAGCTCCAAAATTTTCTTCCTTTTACTCTCTAGGTAAAAATGCTTTATTGTCTTAACCATCATCATAAATAGACATAAATGGTGCTCATATATCCCACCTTTGAAGGGATGAGTCAGGCTAAATTATGGGGTTTGAATGCTCAGCTACTTCTTTGGAGAGTCACAATGCTACTACCATCTACCTTCTCATGATTACATGGAGATAAAACTAAAAAAAAATCAATGATCTATTTTCATATATATATATATATATATATATATAGGAAATTAGATTGATAGTGATCTTTCTAGAAGACTTTGTGGATTTGGATAGAAAGAGTTTAAGAAAGAAAAGAAAAAGTTTTAGTACTTATATATTTCTAAATAAGTTAAGACGAAAATTTCAGAAGGGCCAAATGAAAGTTATGTTTCAATAATTTCAGAAGCTTTTTTAAAATACAAATATATCAAAAAAAAAAAATTGAACCAATAGTATGTGCCACATGCCATAATTATTTTAAAATACAAATATATCCAAAAAAAAAAATTAAAAAAAAATTAATATATAAAGCTACGTGACATTAATTGATTGATCTACTGTGACATATTGATAATTTATTAGACGATAGGTTGACGGATGAATCCATTTGAAACAAGAGGAAAACTTAAGGACCTAATTATCGAAATTGAAAATTTGGGGACTAAATTGAAATTGCTAAATTTGATTTTTGCCCAAAATATAACTAAGGTGAAAGAAAGAGAGGCTTAATATCGGGTATTTAGAGAGAGAGAGAGAGATGGTGGTTCAACCTAGTTGGGTATGATATGAACTTTTTCAATGGTTACAAACTACACTTTCGTCTCATTCCCATCACATTGAGTTAATTTTACCGTGTCTATCATTCGTTAATTTTATTTATTTATTTTTTAACAAGGGCGATAGTTAGACAATAACACGTCAGCCCAACGAAATAAAGATAAAAAATTAGTGTAATATGTAAGATTACTCTTTGTATATCATTTGCCAACTTCACATATCTAAGGCATCCAATTCCATGTCCAAGTTTTCTCGTTGTCAACTAGAACCAAAAAGAGCAATGCCAATCTAGCTTTTATATGCAACGTCTTTGTTAGGTGAAATGAAGGTATTGATTAGTGGTTCTTGCAGCCATGAATGCTGATGTAACATACACTTCTTCTTCTTCTTCTTCTTCTTCTTTTCTTTTCCTTTTTTTTTCTTCTTCTTCTTCTTCTTCTTTTATCTATTTATTTTTTTTTATTTTTTTTTACATACACTTCTATCTAAAGAGAAGCAATTTAGATTTCAGTTAACTTTCATCTGTGACTATATTATTCAACGCAAATGCTTACGTATGATTACTCTCTCTCTCTCTCTCTAGATCTCTCTCAGCTCTCTCAAGAGGTACTGATATTTTATAGTATATATGTATTTTGTTTTCATTTCAATAAAGAGCTACTATTTTCCTGAAATATCGGATGACCATTTTAACTTGTGATTATTATCAAATTGAGATCCTTATATTTTAATTAGATATATAATGTTATTTAGTCTTAAATTTTTATATAACGAAAAAAATACACTTGTTCATCCAAACTTACACCTCTTTAACTTTCCTCCAAATTTTAAAAAGTGATACTTGATCCCCTCAAATTATCACGCTGATAATTTTACATGCGGCACATGTTAACACATTTTTTTTATTGAATTTGAAGAAAAATACTAACATAAAGTGTTAACGGTAACGTTATGATAATTTTTTTTTTAAAACGAAAAATTTGAGTATTTCATTGATCAAAAATTGCGAGTATAAAACTCTTACATCATAAAACATAAAGCTCTGCAAAATCATAACTACATGCTATGAGATTACACAGTCATAGATACAAACAAAATTCTTACAATAAAATGTTATCTATGACTTTCATCTTTCGCTAATCCATGTATAAAAATAGTTAAAGAGCATATCTGCTCCGAGCAGACTAGATCTGTAACAACTTACCCTCAATGATACAATATTGTCCACTTTTGGCTCTCTTGAACTAGATTTTTCAAGAAGCCACTCATCCCGGTACTACTCTCGCAGAAATACGCTTAACTGTGGAGTTCTGATAGATTCATGACCATTACAACTTTAAAATATATTGTATAAAAAGGATGCGTTTATACATTTAAGCGTGTTCACATCTTCAGATCATGTGAAACTTCACAAAATTTAAGGCAAGGGTAGCCAATTTAAAGTTTGCAAAAATCAATTTAGAAGAGGTCAAATATCAATTTAAAGTTTGAAAATATAATCACAGCACGTGTAAGTTGGGGTGGCTAACCTTTGTCCTATTTACGTAGTCCTCCTTTCACCTCAATGTTCGTATTGTCCCTGTCATCTGAGTAGCACCGACAACATTTTGGTAAAAACAAAAAAATAAAAATAAATCAAAATGAGCGAAAATAATAATAATTCTAGAAGTCTTTTGCTTGTCCCTCTAAAAATAAGATAAGTTTTTAAATTATAATTTAATTAAAATTTAATAAAAAATATTTACAAGCCCAACAACAATTTTAGAAGTCACATTATTTTTTAAGGGACACAGAAAAGACTCCTAGACACATTATATGGCCTTGTTTGAAAACCCCCTTCCCCCTCCCTCAATTTTTTCCTCCCCTTTTCCCCCTCTCCCGGGCCCACTCAACAGGCCTTACCAGAAAAAATCTAGACATTTTTTGCCCACTCAAAGAAAAGCTGGATGCACAAGTAAAGGGGCAAAAAATGTCCAAATTTTTTCTGGCAAGGTCTGTTGAGTGGGCCCAGAAGAGAGGGAAAAAGGGAGGAAAAAATTGGGGGAGGGGGAAGGGGGTTTTCAAACAAGGCCTATATTTGTTTGGTAAGGGAAGGGGAATTGGTAGTAAGAGTTGAAAGTGATTGATGTGATATAAAGTAAAAAGAATTTGTATAAAAAAGTGAAAAAGTTTTGTATTGTAGTGATTTTTTTTTATTTAAATAATAACAAAAAATTATTAATGTGATATAAAGTTAGAATGTTTTGAAATTGATTATTTTTGAAATAAATAAAGAGAAGGGAAAATTTTATTGCTCGTGCCAAACAAGCCCATTGATTTTTTTATTTCCTTCAATAAGATTTGACAATTGTTTTTGACATTAATGCAAACACGATATAACCTCAATATATTAAAATTAAAAATTTCATCTTATTTAATTAAATTAATTAAGTTCAAATTAATATATATAATTTTATAATCATATTTTAACACAATTCAAACTCAACAACACGTAAACTGGAATTAATTATCACATCCGTAGCAACAAATAAGCGTGACCGAGTTAATTAAGATCGGCCTTGGGTCGAGGTTACAATAGCTAGTGCTATTTCTCTTGTTAAGAGCACTCACACCGGGTTATGCATCCTCCACTTTAAGCTAAAATAGATAGAAAAAAACTCAAAAACGTCTTCCATCGGATTATGCATCTTCACGCCAGAATAGATACAACCTGCATTTGTGAGCAGTGCAACGCTACCTGTGGCGTTGCACTGTTCACATATGTATCAATATTATACCATTTTTCTTCCTTTTCTTCCGTTCTCTCTCTCTCTCTCTCAAAGATTCTTTCTTCTTCTTCTTCTTCTCTGCGCGCGTTTCTCTAGGTTTTCTTCTCCTGCGGAAGCTTCGGGATTCCGACGGGGGAGACGCCACCCCTCCTCCTCCTGCTCAATCGACGACACATTCCAACAGGGGAGACTCCACCATCTCCTCGTACCGCTCGGCTTGCTCTGCCAGCTTTGGAGCGAACAGAGAGAGAGAGAGAGAGAGAGAGAGAGAGAGAAATTCCATCCCTCCAAGAAAAATTCCAGCCGAAGAAGAAAGCAAAAAGAAATGGAAATCTCGCACCCAATCTAGATAACAAGAAGGAAAAGAAGCTCCAAACTGTGGTGGGTCAAAGAAACACCAATTTCACTCCTCAAATCCCAAAGAGCGCCTCAGAGGAAGAAAAATCGATTCACCGTTCATCAAGATCTCATTCGATTAATTTTGATTTTCCGGTGGGTTGATTTTGATTTTCCGTTGGGTTGTTTTTTATTTTGATTTTCCGGAAGTTTCTGAGTTTGGGTTGCTGATCTTCTGGAGTTTTCCGGTGGTCTCGTGAGGTGGTGGTGCGGTGGTGATGCCGTGATGGTTGCCGGTTGGGTGTAGTCTGTGGTGTGTCTATGTGATAATTCTGATTATTCTGGTTGATTACGGTGGTGATGCCGTGGGTTGATTTTGATCTTGAAAGTGCAGTTCGTTTGGTTGATGAAATGCCTGTGAGATGATTTCGTGGTGCCTGTGAGATGATTTCGTGTTTGGGAGAGGAGTGGATAATGGATATGAGGTTTTAATAAAAAAAAAAAAAAAATATATATATATATATATATATATATATATTAAAAATGATTATTTTAATAAAATAGATATAAATTTAGATAATCGAATGGATGACAGTTTTATTAGTGGTTCTGTAAACTAACAAAAAGTAGATTTTAATCATGTAAAATAGATTGAGATCATGTAAAATAGATTGAGATTCAGATCATCCTATGGAGATGCTCTTATCTATCTTAATATTACTAGTTATTGATGATTTAAGTTAATTAACTACAAAAACATGTACGTAAGGCCTGCCATGAGGCTAAGCAAACTTTTGACGGGGCATTGCAGGGTTGGACTCAGATCCTTGAGTGGGGAATCAAAAGGACAGCACGATCGATGACAATGCACTTGTACGTTGAAGAGCTAGTCTGATCTCCTGCATGCATGTATACCAGATGACAAGATATCAAGTACGCTACTCTTTCTGGAATTTTGTTCAAAAGTCATGCTTTAAATTTCTGAATAATGATAATATTATAAGAGCAGAAAACTTTTTCATGGGGCAGGATTCGTTTTTCCTTGGAGCTACTTTTACCTTCTCTCTCTCTCTCTCTCTCTCTTAACCTCAAAAGATGTAATAGTTTTGATAATTAATCGCATGCATTCACACGACACCTAACAGCGGCGATATTAGCGGTTGTGAATGGAAGTCCTGCATTTATAATGGTCCATCTTTTTTTTACGGAAAGAGATCCACATGAGTCGCAGGTGAATTTTTAAAAATAATTATTTTTTAAAACATATTTTTAGAAAATTCAAGCTTTTTGGGATGGCTTTCAAGCCGGTCGAATAGGGATGCCCGAGCCACCCCATGACCAAATGGGGGTGGCCGGCTACCCTAAATATTGGTCCATGGGGTGGCTTCCGCCACTCAATTTTATTTTATTTTGTTTTTTTTTTTTAAAAAAAAAAAACAAATGATTTTGCAATGATATTTTGAGAAAAATAAATTAACCGACGTGCGTCGCATGTGGGTCTAATATTTCTATCAAAAAAGATGGACTTACGTAAAAGAATTGCTACATTGCAAAATTAGGAAACTTGGTTAAGATGCATTGTAATATTTTTTTTACTTTGAAGGCAAAATTAAACAAATAATACAACATTGAAAAATAAAGTGTAATTTTTCCTTCTAACATTTTTCTTTGTTTGATCAGGTTTCTGATATATGCATCTAAGAGAACACCAACCCTCGACGTCACCCATCAATCTCATATTTATGGAATTAGAGATGTCATTCAACGAAAGACATAGGTCAACAAAGCAATGCAAAAAACACTCATGTTAATTGTTGTCATGATGCCATTTTTTGCTTTTTTGTATATCTATCTCAACAAAGCAATGCAATAAAAGTGTAACGCATCGTTGACTTGAAAAGAACACCAATGAGTTGGCTGATTAAGTGGTAAGTAATTTAATCCCAACCGCGAAGCGGAAGTCTTATCTGATCTAGTGTAGAGGAAAAACTTAATTGCATGGGTTCGGTTCGTCTAGAATTTACCCGATAGAAATAGGTATACGAAGTGACCATTTTTTAAAGGAGTTCACGTCGCGCGCGCACACACATATATATAAATAGGGACAGAGCCAGAAGTTCTTATGAGTAGGAGCCAATGGCCAAAAAAATTTTTTTAGTAAGAGCCAAATAAGCTAAATTTTTATTTTTACCCTACATTTTTTAATTTTTTAGAAAAAAAAAATTTCTGCCTAAAAAAATTTCTTTTTTTAGGAAATTGGGGGGAGGGGACATGGGCCCTGCAAGCCCCCCCTCCCTCCGTCCCTGTATATAAAGCATATCATGATCGATGATGAAGAAAAGTTGAAATATATATATATATATGCTCATAATGCTCTATAAACCATGACTCATGCGCCGGCATGTGAGATCCACTTGTCGGAGTGTGTCCTCCATGCACTGGTCATTGCGTGCTGCCATCCTTACTCCGGCCACTGCTGCTGTTTGCTTGTTGTTTTGTTGTATTTCTCTATTTTTTTTTTATTATTATTATTATGTATTTTTTTTTTTTTTTTTGGGTTTATGTCTTCTTATATTTTCTTGGTCTTTTCCAGTTGTAGAGGGTACTTTTGATCGATCTATGTGTTGATCCCTCTCTCTTAAGTCCCTACTTCAGACTTAGACATTACATTTACCGCTTCAATCTCTTTTCGGTGGTGGTTGTTGTTTCTAAGATGATGTGCAGATTTTTGTGTCCCTTTTGCTTCTGTAATCGCCTCGTGCAGCCTCTTAATTAAGAGGATCGAATAACTTGTTTAACCTATTTCTTAACCTTTGTTTGTATTTCTGTTGTTGGGGAGCTACCCCTTTTTCGGTTTTTTGTTTCCCACTCTCTTTTTCTTTTGGATCAAGAGTGGTAAGAATCCTCGCACATAATCCTTTTCCCTATTTAATTAAAAAAAAAAAAAAAAACTCCTCTACTTTTTTGCTACGTGACACTTGGCCTTCAGTTTTTAGTTGTACCTTAATTAATACATATATATATATATATATATTAATAGAAGTTTGATAGTGTAAAAGACTATATAATTTTTAAAAAGAAAAAATAAATAAAAAAGAACAAAAAAAGAAACAAAGGAAGAAAACCTAATCTGCCATTCCACACGCTAAGTATAGAATCCCAACAGTTGATCACTTGAGGCTCAAGCGTGGTGATAAACTTCAGACGTACGTACGTACATATATTGATTGCATGAATGAGGTAGGTAGCTAGCGCGCCAATAGATGATAGAAGTTTCTCGATCAATTTTATCTCATATTATTATCAGGCTTAACTTTTGTGTTTCGCCTTTAACATTGATTAACGTACATATATATATGTATAGAACTTTGATGTAAAAGATCCTCCAATATATTTCTGGCAGAAAGGAATCTGATCGATGTTAAGTTTATTAGGCATTCTTGGTTGCGACATATGAAGAAAACAATCGGAGAAGGTGATCGATGACGTACGTAGATATATGCATGGTTAATTAATTTATGTCCCTGTGTTTATGTTGAGTCCGACAATGAGGCAGTTTTGGGACTTGAATAGCCAAGTGTAAGATTAAAGCGAAGCAGCACGTACAATTATCAAATTCTTTTATTTGACATGCATGGACTTGATTGATCGATCCATCGATCGGGATGCATTTGGACCTCGATATATTATAGTTGGGATATCAACCACGAATGTTATTACGAATTTATGATATATATATAGTGGTTTTAATAGTACTACGTACGTGTTATATTTAGTACGTAGCACATGGAAAATGGCTTTGTATATATATATATATATATAGGTGTGTGAATTGATTAGTTCTTAGGGTTAAATACCTATGATCTAGGCGGTTTAATTAACGGTATTAATTTTTGCCTTTTTATGTATGGTTTATTTTGCATTGTAAATAGTACCTCAATTATGGGTGACACTACAAAAATGGTATGAAATAGCCACGTGCAGTTTGACACGTGTACAGTGTCGTACACGTGTCAAACATTTAGACACGTGTACTTTGACACGCGTATTACGCGTGTCAAATGTGCATGTTACAAACTGCACATTTTGACACGTGTATCGGAATACACGTGTCAAATTTGACACGCGTATTCCAATACGCGTGTCAAAATGTTTTGACACGTGTATTGGAATACACGTGTCAAATTAGACACGCGTATTCCAATACGCGTGTCAAAACATTTTGACACGTGTATCGGAATACGCGTGTCAAATTTGACCCGTGTATTCCGATACACGTGTCAAAATGTTTTTAATTAAATTAAAAATACAATTAAAAAATTAAATAAAAATTTTAATTAAATAAAAAACTGAATTTAGTTTTTTTTTTAAAAAAAATAAATTTTTTATTGTTTTATAAAATTTATTTGGGTTAATTAAATTTTTTTTTGAATTTTTCAAATTTTGTAATTTTCGACCACAGATAACGCAGCATTTATTTTACCCAAAACCAACACGAAATCATACTACACAAACAAATAATTAATAACATATTCGTTAACAAGCAAATATTTACGAACAAAAAATAATTACACAAAATATCTACAAATCTGAAAGGCGTCTCTGCGAATCACGAGGTACCGTCCCAGGCGTGTTCTCGCCCACCGGCGATTGCTGCGCAATGAATGGTGTAGCGGGCGAAGGTGTAGCGACAGTGGAGTGCTGGCTCAGCTGTCGTCCAACAGGCGACAACGTACCAACCGTTGTCGAATTACCTGCAAATAATATAGACAATTAAAGTATATAATATTACTTGCAAAATTAAAGGGGTAATGAAAACAAATTGAAATTAATTTTGTCCTATACACAATATAAACCATACCTGCAGATGCACTACCAACGGACGACGTACTACCTACGTGTGCAGGAGAAGATTGATTACCAACACATGGTGCTGGTACTGCCATGGAGGACATGAAGACCTCCATCTCTCGCAAGCGCTGCTCTATGCCGTCGAACTGTTGCACGCGCTGCTCCAAACGGTCATTCCTCGCTCGCTCAGCATGTAGCTCCGCTTGCATCTCTTCCATCTTCCGAGACTGTTCGGCCCAATCCCGAGACGTCCCCTGAGATGGTCCCCCCTGTGACCGAGGCCTATATGAAAAACATGTCCCTCGAACAGGTGTGACGTTCGGGCCAACCTGCCGAACCCTCCCTGCATACTCAGGCCTCCCAATCGCCTGTTCGTAAGCGTCGTTCGGTGCCCAACGCACCGTGTCTGCGGAGACGCTTTGCGTGGCGGCTGGATCACTGGCTAAACTCTGCGTCATCCTCTCCTGTACGTCGTCAACATGAAAAAGTCATATATTGAATAATGACATATCACACATAATTTAAAAATATTAGTAAACTAAATCAGTAGCATACGCATAAGACCCGTGTACGGTCGTTCAGGAAAGTGCCGTCCTTCTTTGTGTGGGTCTTCACGAACGACGCGGCGCGAGTGGGGGGCGTGCCAGATGTACATGCCTGTCGTCATGCAGTTGACATATATAACAAACAGATAGCGATAAAAATAGTTTAAAGAAAAAGAAAAAGAAAAACAATTACCAACAAATATTAAAAACATAAACATATATATTTAATTACCTCCTCGTGATTAAATCTGGCATAACTTTTAGATCCCGCACAATGGGGTAGGTCATTCCGCTCCCGCAACCTCTTCATCCGTTCAGAGGTTGCCTACGCATTGAACATGAAAGTAAACATGTAACAATTGACACACTTAAATTAAAACTAAAATTAAATGAACTGTTATTAAAAAATAGTTGACAATTTTTTGGCCTACATACGATTTTATGCTCTCTGCACCAATCTCTCAGCAGGAATTCTACATCTTCTGCATCATACTGCTCAAAAAATTTCTCCGGCATTCTCGCACGGATACTCTCGGGCGTGTCACCGTCTCCAATTCCTAGTTGGGTTTTGAACCTCGACTTCCACAAGCGGTGCTTACGTCCAATATCATTCCACGCCTCCTGTTGTGCCCTGCGCATGTCAACTGATACAGGTAGATAGAACTCCTCCTGCACATTTCAATCAAAGCATTATAGGTTTAAAAACTTCAACCTAAACATTAAGCTCAAGTTTAATTCAAATAAATAATTAAATTATATTCATAAACATACCATCAGTGCGTTCCACATTGCCTGCTTAATCTGCCTATTTACCCTCGCCCATTCGTCCCGCATGTGTATGTAGGACCCACTCCTGATCATCTTGCCCACTTCCCGCCGAAAACGATTGCAGGCTCGTCCTACAGGTTGTATAGCAGCATTGTACTGCAATACAACCTTCTTCCCCCTCGGGAGCACCCAGTTTCTCGCTGGGTCGTCAATCACCTCATAATAAATGGTCCCGTCTGGGTTGTACCCTAATGAAAAAATATATTCAACATTAATTTAATTGGTTAACACTAAATAACACACACACACATATATAAACAAAATGTAATCAAATAGTTATTTTTTTCCAAACCAAAAAAAATATTTTGGTAACATAATATGAGTTTTAAGGATGTCTACATATGTACTTACCCATCAACCGAATCTGCCCAGTCCCTATGTGCTGCGTCGCTGGGTCGCCTGCAACCTCCTCGCCAACCTCTCCGGCTGGTGGAGGATGCTGATCATCATCTGAATCCATACCCTGAGGGCTACCGGGGGCCAACTGATCGGTACCCAACATCGCAACGTCCTCCTCATGGGTAGTCTGGCTCCCCCCCACATCTGGCATCTGACTCTCACCGGAAAGCGGCATCTGACTCTCACCGGAAAGCGGCATCTGGCTCTCACCAGGTAACGGCATCTGCCTCTCTACATGCCCCGGGCCCTGACTCGCCCCCGATGCTGGCATCTGTCTCGGCCCCAAAATCTGGCCCTGCATCGCCGCCTGTGCCGGTATCTGTCCCAACCCCACAGCCGGCATCTGCATCTCCCCGGTCTGTGACAGTGGAAATCTACAATCCTGCGTCTCACTATCAGGGTTACACGTCATAGGTCGACTATACGTATACGGAAAGTACGGCGCATAACCCTGTGACCCCACCCCCTCTTGCACCCACCATCGATAGGCGTTACCCGGTTGGGTGAACCCTATCTGAGATAATGTCGGCAGCTCCGACAATGGAGAGCTGCCAACTCCAGCTGTGCTGGTCTGCCCGTGATCTGACGTGGGCACGGCCACCATACCCGGCAACAATGGTCTATAAGCCCCGTCTGGGTGGGGTGGCCACGCCGCAGTATATACTGGCATCGAATCAGTGGGCGTGGTCATGGGGGGCACGGGTGGGCGAGGTGCCCGATATGCATAAGGATGGCGTCCCTGGTCCATCAATACCTGCGAATAAATGTAGACAAATTAATTAGAATATTTTTTGTAATATATTTTTAATGAATATGCAAATTATACAACGAAATTTATGCAAATAATAGAAACCCTTATTCAGTTCAAGCGAATTGTACAAACAATTTATATATCAGTCAAGTGTGTTGAGTTCAAGCTAATTATACTCACAAGAAATACATCAATCATTGTATCACAGGAGCTTCAATCGGATCAACGTCGGGCCTGTCGTACTCGAATTCATCATTCGTATCAGGTAGGTCATCAGTGGCTAGTACGAGCGGTACGCACTCATGGTAGGTTGTACCATTATTATTGTGTTGGTTTTATGGTTATGATTTTAGGATATAAAGTTTATATATGCATATGAGAGAAATTTTAGTATTTTTTTTTTGAGTTTTTTTATCTGAAGATACCAAATTCTTCTTATAAATATGTAGTCTCTTCACATGAATAGTTAACGTTAAAAATGGAAGATAAAAAACAAATTCGTCGCAATTGATGATTTATGACGTTTGTTTTAAGGTTTTTTTTACGAATATGATTGTAAATGGTGGACAGTGGAATATTTGTTTTTTTGTTTTTTTTTTTTCCCGAAAATACCACAATTTATATATATTAGTAGCACAATTTATTTTCCCCACAATTTATATATATTCATAGCACAATATGTTGATTATAATTTTGTATTTTAATTTTACTTTGCCATTATTGCTCACGATCATATTTTTATAAAATTAAGATGATAGCGGATATTTTTTCTTTTTGCCACTTCATAAAAATACCAAAATTCACAATAGCACATTAAATCCATAGTAGCACACTAAAATATATCTCAAATATCCTCACATCAAGAGTTTTTTTTAAAAAAAAATTAAATATAATCACCAATAAATTCCATATTTCCATATTCCATATTTTCCATATTTCCACCAACTAGACAATGATTCAGTAATAAAAAATCAGTAATAAAAAATCTGCAAGTATATATTCCATATTTCCACAAACTAGACAATGAAAAAAATTATACAAATATCACAAAAAAAATTAATAAAATATACAAACTTATAGCAAAAAATTGAAAACAAAAATAAAAATAACTCACAGTGATTTTTGTAGTGCAAGCTTGTACGTGTACCTGGAATTTTTGACAGAAAAAAAAAAAAAAAAAAAAAAAATTAAAGCTCAAAATGTTAGATATGCACTGTAAACCGAGAGAGAGAGAGAGAGAGAGAGAGAGAGAGAGAGATTGAGAAGATGAGTGAGAGTGAGAGGCCGGAAGTGGAGGGAATACCTTGAACGGACGCGAGGGCTGTGCAGTGGCGGGGGACAGTGGCGAGAGCTGAGAGAGAGAGAGAGCTAGAGAGAGAGAGAGAGAGAGAGAGAGAGAGGGCCGGTACCGGACAGTACTGGCCGGCCGGAACGGGAGGTGAGAGAGCTAGGGAGAGCGAGAGAGAGGGAGGGTCGCCGGAATGGGCTGTCGTCGCCGGCCAGAGCTCGACGGAGAGAGAGAGAGAGAGAGAGAGAGAGAGATAGAGTGAGAGAGAGAGAGAATTACGTAAGAAATGGGTAGCTTCCTCTGGAAGCTACCCATTTCTTTTATATAAATTAAATATAAAATTTTGAATTTAAAATATATTTAAAAAGTATATAATTTGAATAATATATAATTTAAATATAATTTATATCCTAAGATTGGCCAGGTGGCGCGCGGGAGAACTCCCGCGCAGTACCTGGCCAATCAATTGGACACGTGTACGTAGTACACGTGCCCAATTGGGGACGTGTATGTAAATACACGTCTCCAAATGTCATTTTTTTAATTTTTTTTTAATATATTATATATATATATTTAATATATTATATATATTTTATATAAACCCATGCAACCCATAACGTGTATGCACTGCATGTACTGCATGTACACATTGCTAAACCCTAAGACCTAAAACTAAAACATAAACTATAAATTAAAACTAAATATAAACCCTAAATTTAAATCATGACACTAAGTATAAGTATATATACTATACTACCATAACCCTAAGTATATGTACTATATATTATTTTGTATTTAAATACACGTCCCGAAATGTATTTGCATGCATAAAATATATATATATATATATATATATATATATATATATATATATATATATATAATTTAACCACATAAAAAAAAAATATAAACCCATGCAGCCTGAAATGTATATACCGTACATATAGCTAAATAAAAAATAAAAACTAAAACCTAACCATAAAATTAAACTCTAACCCTAAGTGCATAGACTATATATAGCTATAAACTACAATCCTAATTAATGGTACGTATTGTATATAGTCATAAACCCTAACCCTAATCCTCGTGATTTAATATATATATTTAAAAGTATACAATAATAACACATGAAAAATATATTGATATTATTATTCATAAAATGTAAAATCAATTAAATCATAACCCATAGCTTTAAGTGTATATATTATATATACCTATACAACATAAAACCCTAACCCTAAGTGTATATACTATATATAGCGATAAACCTTAACCCTAAGTATATACTATATATAGCTATAAACCCTAACCCTAAGTGTATATACTATATATAGCGATAAACCCTAACCCTAAGTATGTATACTATATATAGCTATAAATCATAAGTTTAAGTGTATATACTATATATATCGGTTTTATTTAATTTTGAACTGCTCATGATTTAATATATATATATATATATTTAAAAGTGTACAATAATGAAACGTGAAAAATATATTGACATTATTATTCATTAAACGTAAAATCAATTAAATTATAATTCATAGCCCTAAGTGTATATATTATATATACCTATAAACCCTAAAACCCAAACCGTAAGTGTATATACTATATATATCGATAAACCATAATCCTAAGTATATATACTATATATAGGTATAAACCCTAGCCCTAAGTGTATATACTATATATAGCTATAAACCCTAACCCTAAGGGTATGTACTATATATAGCCATAAACCCTAAATGTATATATGTACTATATGAGGGACTAAACTATAAGTATTTAATTCATTATGTAGCGCAGAATTCTAAAAATAATTGCAATTACTATATATAGCCATAAATAAAAAGGTTACTGTATATAATTTCTAAACCGTTTACATGCATGCATATCTATATATATAGTATTAATTATAGGTTTTTTAACTTTGTTATGTTTAAATTTTTTTTTTTTTGTTTCTAAACGTAGATGGTGTACAAAACTGAACCCTAATTTGAACTATTTGGTTTAATTAGATATATAGCACCAAATTTGGTTAATTATGTATATAGTACAATATAGTATACTATATACATATAAATAAAGAACCTAAAAAGTATAAATTTCAAATATAAAATTTACATATAGCATATACTTTTCAAACTTAATTTTATGTGTATAAGTTATGTACACCGTATTTTCAAAGATTTGTATGATTAATAAGATAATGAGTTTAATTTTTTTTTTAATTTTAAAAAATTAATACAACACTGATTTTTTTTTTAATGTTTATTTTGGCAAAAAATACCAATTTGCCACGTGTAAAAATACACGTGTGCAAGTGGACACGAGTATAAAATACTCGTGTCAAACTGGACACGTGTCTTAATACACGTGTGCAAGTGGACACGAGTATAAAATACTCGTGTCAAACTGGACACGTGTCTTAATACACGTGTGCAAGTGGACACGAGTATAAAATACTCGTGTCAAACTGGACACGTGTCTTATTACACGTGTCCAGTTCGACACGAGTATTTTATACTCGTGTCCACTTGCACACGTGTATTAAGACACGTGTCCAGTTTGACACAAGTATTTTATACTCGTGTCCACTTGCACACGCGTATAAAATACACGTGTCCAATTGGACACGTGTATTTCATACGCGTGTCCATTTTTGACGCTTGCACAATTTGACACGTGTCACAAGTGCAGCGATTTTTGTAGTGTGAGGAGAGAGATAGTATATACATCCTCTGTCCAACTTCCATCTAAAAATTGGCGAAAATTTACGTTACATGCTTTAAAAAAGTAACACTTGTTCTTATGTATAATTAAAAATTAAAAAACTTACAATAATAAAAACTTAAAAAATAAATAAATAAAAACTTTAAAGTCGTTAAACCACATGGAACAAAAAAAAATTTAACCCTAGTTTTTATCACAATGGTTTGGAGAGACCGAACCCAAAAGTTTACTGTTGGGCGGGCAATGCTTTATATAAGGAAGAAGATTTACGTCTTTTTTGAATGATTATTTAAAATTAATGTGACTTTTAAAATCACTATTGAATCAAAATTTAATAGTGATCTATCATGTATCTAATGGTAATTTTAAAAACCACATCAATTTTGAGATAACTCAAAAGAGAACATGAGTTTTCCTTTTAGTGTTACTCTTGTTGGACTGTCCGATGGCCATTTATTGCACATTTTAGGTTTTGTTATCAAAATGAAGGCCCTTTTTTTTTTTTTTTAGTCACGTACCACTAAAACCATAATGTTTTCTTCAAATTTTTAATTGGGATAGTGTCTCCTATAAATTACCAAAAATTATCAATGTCCCCCAATGACGAAAATACTATTAATAAAAATAAATAAATAAATAAAACTCAAGATTCCACAACTTTTCACTATGTGTTTGAGGGAGATGTTAAAGTATATCAGGAATTCAACCATCTAAGTTACAGTTGAAGACTATCGCCTAATAACCTTGGATTAAGGTTAAAAAATCATTTAACTTACGATAATCAAATCATCTAAATCCCTTGATTTATGGGATACAAATCTACATTTACCGCAAAGAATTTCTATCCTTTAACGGTAATTAGGTGACATATGAATGCACGTAATATGCTCGTATTTAGTGTTATGGTAAACATTATCTATGTGATGTCATAGTTATAGGAAAAAAATATATATTTACAGCTATTTTACACTGCAAATTTAATGTCTAACAATGCCTCAAAGTAATTATAAATGCATAAATATTGGAGGCGTTACAATCTCAAACCCTCTATAACCATCAAACACCCAATGATTAACCCTTTAAAACCCATCATCCAAGTATTGCAATTGCCCCTAAAACATGCCCAAAACCACACCCACTGCCAATCGAGATGGCGAAGTGAAGGTCCCTTCAAACCCTAACTGAAGTCCCCACTATTTTCTAGCTAGGATGAACTTTTGATTCACGTATGCTATTACCAAGGAGTTGATCAATAGAGATGAACAAAGAGGGTGAATTAAATTAGTTACAATGTCAAAGATACACAATGAAATTTCTCCCATTCAACACTATTAATGACTTATTTTATTGCAACCTTTGACTCACCCATGCGCACCAAAATTTGCATCTCTCTTTGTATGACCAATCTGCCACTTCCAAAGCCCATTTAAGATGCATTTAGCACCCTTAACTATCTGATCATATCAACTCCAATTTTGTCCATTGTTCTTGATCGCAGTTACTACATGCAATGAAGCACCTCCCAACAAAATACTTTCTTTGTAGAGCCAAATTACGGCTAAACTCTGTTGCATTTAGGCAGCTATCGATTCCACTAGCACCTTTTTTTTTTGATGAATCAATGCCTTTATAAACCAAACTCAACAGAAAACATCACTCCAATAAACACTGGATACACCTTACAAATAAGAGAACAAACTCTCTACACATCATACTAACAACCAAAACAAATTACTGCACAACCAAAAACCACAGAACAACTAAAACCAGAAACAAAACAACAACATTTTACAAACGCCACTGCTGTGATAGGCTACCCAAGAGATTCTTTAGCTTCCTACTAGACAAGACCCGAGTTCTAACATCCCCTTTAATCCAAGCAACAAGAGCTTCTTCAGTCAAAGGAGTATTACCATAACAAAGGTCATTCATCAACCTCCATAAATGATATATAGCTGCTGCCAAACAAAGTTTACAGAGTATATTTTGCAGACTTTTACCCTTCAAATTGCAGCTCCAGACCAAAACATCATCCCAGTGCACACAAGGGTTAGAAATAAAACAAGCAGCCATCAAATGATGCCAAACTCTTCTACAGAAACTACATTGGAAAAACAAATGATCAATCGATTCCAGACACCCATAATAGAACCGAGATAATGAATTTCCAGTAAATCCCCAGCCACACATACGTTCTTTGGTAGTAAGAGCATTCCTAAAAACAAGCCATAACACGAAAGCATGTCGAGGAATGGCTAACGGAAACAACACAACCTGCCACCAAGGGACCTCAGGGGCTTTAGTCCGAAGAGAATTCCAAGTCTCCGAACATGAGTAGGTTCCCCTTCTAGACTTCCACACAGGAGTATCAGCTTCACCAATGGCAATACCCGAAAGTTGGCTCTGAATATTAACCAAAGCTTCCGAACGAGCAGGGGGCCAAATCCAATTTTCATTGCAGAACAGTAGACAGCTTAGCATCAATGCCAATCCCAGAATCATAAACATTCGAAATCCATAGATATCAACAAGCTTACCAGCCGGGTGCCAAGCATCAAACTAAAGAAATATATCATGACCTTTCCCAACTTTAAAGCTCAGAAAATCCTTAGCTACATTTTCAAATACAAAATAGTTAGTCTGACTTCTTGTATCAATCACATAACCCAAATGATCTCGAACAATGACACTAATGCCTAAACGATTGTTGGTGGAATTAATGGCCACATCCTAAGTTATCTCAAAAACTAAGCGGACAGAAAATGAAAAAGTTAAAAATTCAATTGATATTTTAATACTTTCTTTACGTGAAACTCAATACACAAAATATATAATTGAAATGAGAAGTAAATTGTGTAGTCAAAAATAGAAAATTACTAATTTACTCATATAATTAATATTCTAATATCAATTAACTAAAAAGATAGAAAATAAATCTGGTCAAACTATTGTTTTTAAGTATTTAAAGCTGTAATATTCCCTAAAAAAAAAAAACATTGTTATTTCTGTTTAGCACTAGATATTTATTCTCCCGTATAAAAACGACTAAACGAGTATGATTGGGCAATGTTTAGATAAACCCGGCCCACCCTTTACCCAAATTCCCGGCAAAGCTGAACTTCCACATGGCCCAAAACCACCTTTTTCGGCCCAACACCCATACAACCAACTGTCCCACCCCCACCCTTCAAAAACCTCCCTTTTAGTTCCTTCTTTTTTCCACAAAAGAGACACACACACTCTCTTTCACAGTTTCACTCCCTCTCTATCTCCGTGTAAAATGGAGCCGTGGCTCGACGACTTAGCCGACGACCTCCAGAGCCTGAGCTTCACCTCCACCGCCACCACTACCACCACCGCCACCACAGCCGACATCAACCGCAGCACCAGCTCCGGCTCCGAGGCCACTCTCGCGGCCTCCTCCGGCCCGCTAACCTCCACCACCGCCAAGCCCCACGCGCCCTCCTCCGACCCCTGCTGGTCGGCCATCCACCGGATCCGGTCCGAGTCTCCGGCCCTCCAGCTCGGTCTATCGGACATCCGGTTCGCTGTCCGGCTTGGCTCCGGCGACATCGGCTCCGTCTACCTCGCCCAGCTGAAGTCCTCCGATGGCTGCCTCTTCGCCGCCAAGGTGATGGACAAGAAGGAGCTAGCGAGCCGGAGCAAGGAAGGGCGGGCGAGGACCGAGAGGGAAATTCTTGAAATGTTGGACCACCCGTTCTTGCCCACTCTCTATGCCAGCATCGACGCGCCCCGGTGGCTCTGTCTCCTGACCGAGTTCTGCCCCGGCGGTGACCTTCACGTGCTCCGCCAACGCCAGCCCTCTAAACGCTTCCCCGAATCTACCGTCAGGTGCGCACGTTATTAAAGCACATCATAATCTTTAGCTTTTCTTTTCTTTTAAAATTCGAGAGCGGTGTTCGTGTGTACACTGTACGCGCGCTCCTTAACGTCTCAGCGACGACGATGAAACGATAGATCGCCTGTGGGGACAACACCTGGCAAGTCCGGTGCGTCTCCTAATTTGGTCCCACTTGTTACCGTGCGTCATTCCCACAGGGGATCACTTGGCTCTACGTTGCGTAGAGCGTAGCGCTTGGCTGCGTGAAAGCCTAGGTAAGCTCGAGAGTCGCGAATCCGTTGGTTGACCGTTCCAGCCAATCGCATTGGACGCGTACTGGAGATCAGTGAGAGTTTTTTTAAGTTTCCATGTCCAGATGTCCTGACTCCCGGGCATCGGTGATAAGCCCCATGTGCCTAATTGGGCAATCTGGTCATAACAGGGCTTTTATTACGCTATTATTGCATAAATGCCACTCCTGTTGTCTTTCCTAGTCCGTACCATTTTAAATATGGAAGGTCAACTACTAGGACACCAACGTTGGTGCCCATTCCTTGACGTGAGGATCTGTCATGGTAAATGCCCTATTATTAGCGTTGTTAATTCAGCAGGTAGATAATAATCATAATATGAATATGGTTGACGACTTGACGCCTTGAAGGGGACGGTTGTGACCACCATCATAGGGCATTTTGGTGGTTGAGGTTCTATCAATACAATTATAATAATAATAATTATTATTATTATTATACGACTATTCATACATAATGCAAGCTGTTGCTCTTTAAGGAGCATCTGGGCATATTTAACAATTTTCATAGCCATCACTTGGGAAGCTTTCCTGTTCATGGCCCAACGGAGATGCCCAGGAAATCCGTAATTCCTGTATTCTGGCTCACGGGATTTCTGGGATTCTTTCCCTAATATTATCCCACATATTGGCTTCTTATATCTATTTTATTGCTTTCTGTTCCCTAAATATTTTAAATATCTTTCTTTGCCTTTTCCCGACTTCTAGAATACATTTGCTTCATAATTTATTTTAGTCCTACTTTTATTTTTTGTCCTGTCCTGTTTATCCTGAGAATCTATGTCGATCACGGTCTGCTTCGGTGTATGCCTAGGAATGGATTTTGATGATGATGATGATGTGATTTTCAACCGTTTGAACGCATTTGGAAAGTATAAAATAGATTTGATTAAAAAACATATAATTTTTTAGAGATTATTCCATTGAAAAAACATATAATTTTTGAATTTTTGAGGTGACTATTGCCGCCGATGCTTGATGTGGTTCCGGCCTCTGTGAATGACAAGCCTTGTAAGAGAGATACTGACGATGATGTGAATTGAAACAGATATGGAAAGTAGACAACAACATCATAACAAAATAGTACAAGAAACATGTTTAATCAATTTAGTCATGTTTAGTCCTATATGGCACACGATAGAGAACTTGATGTATCATGATTTTTTTCTTCTTTAAACCTTGATTGCTGTATTTTGAAAATTATTTTCTTTTTAGAAGTTTATTTTCGTATTATTTTAAGGTCAAAAGAGTTTTTTTTTGTTTTGTTTTTTGGAACAGTAACAGTTGAAGCCTCCCTCACCTTGTCAATTATTCACTTATCTACTACTGTACTACACGTCAGTAGTAAATCACAAACCTAATTTGCAGATATCATGCAAAGACCAATGATGATTTTGAGAGGACAATGACATCTCAGCTAAATCATGCACACTGGCATTAGTGCAATTTCATTAAACATGGGGGTTAATCATATCCCTGACCAAAACCATTGGACCCCGCTACAATTTCTTGCTGATCTTTAATCAATCATGTTGACTTTATTTAAGTGATTAATTATTTAATCAGAGTTGGTCGGTTAATAATACTCTTAATCTATTGGTGTCTCCAGGTTCTACGCGTCGGAGGTGGTGGTGGCTCTAGAGTACCTTCACATGATGGGGATTGTATACCGTGATCTCAAGCCCGAAAATGTGCTCGTTCGGTCGGACGGTCACATTATGCTCACTGACTTTGACCTCTCGTTAAAATGTGACAGCTCTACATCGACTGCTCAGTTAATCTCTGATCAAAAACCACCCACCCCGGCCCCACAAAAGGACTGCTCGGTTGATCCACCTCCTTTCACCTCATCTTCATGCATTATTCCCAATTGTATAGTCCCTGCCGTATCATGTTTCCACCCAAAACGCAAGCGCAAGAAGAAGCTGGGCCAACGCGGTGGGCCAGAATTTGTGGCCGAGCCCATCGACGTCCGGTCCATGTCCTTCGTCGGGACCCACGAGTATTTGGCGCCGGAGATAGTGTCGGGAGAGGGCCATGGGAGTGCTGTTGATTGGTGGACGCTAGGAGTATTTATGTTCGAACTATTTTATGGGGTCACGCCCTTTAGGGGAGTGGACAATGAGCTAACCCTAGCTAATATCGTGGCTCGAGCCCTCGAGTTCCCGAAAGAGCCCGCCGTGCCTGCTACAGCCAAGGACCTCATATCACAACTATTGGTCAAAGACCCGGCCAGGCGACTAGGGTGCACAATGGGTGCGTCGGCCATCAAGCACCACCCATTTTTCCAAGGAGTCAATTGGGCATTGTTAAGATGTACTCCTCCACCTTTTACCCCTCCACCATTTAGTAAAGAAGTTGTATCAGATGAAAGTTGTCCAGAGACCCCTGTGGAGTATTATTAATGAGCACAAAAAAAAAAAAGAAAAAAAAAAAAAAGATTTTTAATAAGAAAGGAAATTTCAAGTGGGCAAGAAGGTAAGAATCATAATATGGTCCACTTGCCCTAATTTGACCCGCTTTGACTCGATCATGGCTGCAAACTTTTTACCATGTGCATTGGCAATTTTACATGCAAGTGAAAATTGGGACAATTATTGTGAGGGTAAAAGCAGTTGCAAATTGCCATCACATAGAGAGAGATTGAAAACTTAGCCTCAACCGGGACGGCAAGAAATTGATGGCTGGCAGCAAAAATTGAGCGGAATGTTTTTGGTTTCTCACTATAATGTCATCGACAGCTGGGTTCCTGTTTGTATGTTTTTAGTGGCGTATTTTTTTTCTTTTATAGAAAATTGCGGGTCAATGGCTGTGTCGGGAACATTGGATCCTGAAAATTTAGACAATGATATTGACGGGAAGGCTGGTGGCGCCGCGTGATTTGGCTGTTCTCCCATCGCGGGGACGGAGCGAATGGGCATGTCTAATGTCTTGATGGAACAGGGCCGGTTTGTGTGTGTGTTTGCTTGTGAAGAGCACGTCCACCCCACGTGATCGTGTTTTGTGGGAGGCAAAGAGTGTGGGCCTGGGAAAGAGGGTTGCGAGAGCTAGTCTTCTTTTCTTTTTCGGTGATGAGTCACATGATGCTTGTTCTCTTCCTTAATAATATCATGAAAATGAAAGTTTATGTTTTTTTTTTCCTGCCTTTCACATTCTTTGTTATTCAAAATTTCGGATCCTTTTGTAGTTATATCCCATATTATTATATTTATGGGATCATTAGTAATGAGTAATTACAGTGCATACTTATAAAGTTATGTCATCTTGTGCTTTTAATCTTGTGGTCCTTCGCTACTAGGGATCATGATTTCCTGGAATTCGAGCATGCTCGAATTCCAGAGTATAAGGGAGGGGGTCTCGGGTTTTTATGTGTCTGAGCCGGTTCTCGAACAATTTGAGGTGCAGGGCCACTTGCCCAAGCACCTCAGAATTCGAGGTCGGACATAAAATTTCAGGAAATCTCAATCTTACTACTGGACCACATGATTCAAAGAGATTCAATAATTGAAAGTGACCAATAGCAATTTGAGAGGAACGAATGACTTTTCAGATCTTTAAGGTTAAGGGGATTGATTGGTTAATGAAGGTTGTTTAATCTTGCTCACTAATTTAACGACTGATATCAAATAAATATTATAATTTTATTTCTGAAAAAAAAAAAAAAAAAAAAATCAAATTGAGTAAAAGTTCTTCAATTTTAGTGTGTTAGTATAGATCGCCCCCTTTATGACTCGACCATAACGCTGCAACCCATTCAATCTCATATTCGATGAGATGCGTTCGATCTTATACTCAATGTGTGGTTGACTCTAATACAAGTTGTTATAGGCTTGGGTTGAGAACGTGTTATGGGACGTTGGACTAACAGCTAAGCATGATCCTTCTTCCTAATTTGTCTATGATTGACAATAGTTAAAAATAAAGTAAGAGCACAGTAGGGTATTCAAGGTACTCTAGACCTCCCAAGCAAACTGATAATAGTTTGGAGCATAACTTCGACAGTTTATTTCTTGAATCAATTGGCCAAATAGCCTTACAATGTTTCCAAGATAAAGATGAACTAGAGCTGAAACTTAATCTATAATGAGAAATGCTACTGACCCTCAATGTTTTCCAAAGAGACCGTTCCAAACTGACGTGGCTTGGGTTTTTTTAAAAATAAAACTTGACGCTGGGCTTCAGCTTTTCACTGACAAAATGATAGACGTGATGTTTCTTGATTTGCCTGCGGAGAAAATAGCAGCAACAAGAAAAGGAGAAAAATGGCACGACATTTGAACAGAAGTAAACGTAATGAAATCTCGTCTCTCTCGTCTCTCTCTCTCTCTCTCTCTCTCTCTCTCCATTTTCACCTTCTAGGTTTCTCTGCATTTCTAGGTCTCGTAGCTCGCACTCCATTTCAAGCCTCCCACCTGTGAGCTTTGTGTTTTTGTTCATCATTTTTTGTTGTAGAACAAACCTGGGCAAGGAGCTCCTTGCTGCCCACTTGGCCATTTTAAGGGTGCGTGTTGTAGCTTCTTACGCAACACCTCCATTTCTATTTAACTAGGTTTTTCCCCCTTTTCTAAACTTGGTAGAAAACTAAAGTTCTCTTTTATTTTCTATTTCACAAACTGTTGATAAAAAAAATGTGGATTCTTTGCTCTGATGTTGGCTAAATATAAGTTTATGGGTTGTTTTGGTTTGATTTTCGGTGATGGTTGAGCATATAGTTGATTTCTGACTTTTTCCAGAAAATTCTGAGATACCCATTTAGTTTAGAGTTTGATTTTACACTCAAATTATCTAAATTTGGTTGATTAAAGTTTTGATTCATGCTTATTATATGATGTTTCAATTATCTTTGTTCTGATGTCAGCCCACTCCATTTTCACAACTCTCTCCAAGGTCTCTCTCTCTCTCTCTCTCTCTCTCTCTCTCTCTCTCTCTCTCTCTCTCTCTCTCTCTCTCTCTCTCTCTCTCTCTCTCTCTCTCTCTCTCTCTCTCTCTCTCTCTCTCTCTGTTTTGATCTAGAGACCCGATGAACATAAGCTGCTTGGCTCTATTGGAAATTTCTTCTGTAAAGTGGTGTTGTGATAATCCGTTGGACATCTCCTCCCTTTTACGACGTCTCCTGTCTCTTTGTCGTTGTTCTGTCAGTGTTTGTAACAAGTGGGTGTCCATCGGACGCCCGGATTTCATTCCATCTTTTCCACGTTCTTCGACGATAACTAGATTTGCAAAACTGGAAGTGGTATGCCCAATGAGATGACCATATTAGGGATCTTTCGGTGTATTAAGGAAAGTGGTGGCCATTTCTTTCTCGGTTGGACCAACCCAATTGGCAATTTTTGAGTTCGGCAGTGACGGAATTTTTTCTTGATATCCATCTTTGATTCCAAAACATAACCTTTGATTTTGGGAACTTAAGGGTGGAAACCAAAAATTTCACCCATGCTGTGAATTTCTTTTCAATTTTTAGATGTGGGTTTTGTCAAGGCCCCGTTTTGGGAAATAAGGGAATACGTGAACTTGAGAAAAATAAAATCATCCACAAATTCATTTAAAGAAAAAGGGCAATAATCACAAGATGTAGATTAATACTCATAATTTCATATATATTTTAGTAATATTTCAGTTAATACAAATAAGTCAGGGATCTAAAAAAAAAACACTGTTCATATACAAAAAATCAACCCGGTCTATGTACTGTTGCTTGGGGGGAACTTCTACCTCCAAAGTAGTCCGGACTTGCAGTGTTATTAACTATACATAAATAAAAAAATAAAAAAATAAAAAAAATAAAAAAATCCCTGACTAAACCCTATGATCATAGGCTATCGAAATAAACATAAACCCATTGATCAGCATCAATGAGCCAGAACTGTGAATCATCATAGGTAGCGACCCCTATGGGTACGCCCGCTATGAGAATAATGATGTGAAGCGCTATCTGAAAAGAATTGTAAGAGTAAGGGGTGAGTTCGACAACTCAGTAAGTAACACAACAAAACATAAGATACAATATAAAAATTTAATTTACAAATTTAAAATTTTTAGAGTTCACATATAGAAATATCAGTATCAATAAGAAATGTGCATATATAATCATCATTTATAATGTGTAAGTTTTATCTACCACTGGCCCACTTTCGCATTTTTACCATGAGCGGTGCACGTTAGGCTTGTCCATAGGACTGATCTCGAAGGACCCATAGGCTCATCGTGTCGTCACAGAAGAGAGCTGCCGGGTTAGGAAGCTCCCTAGGTGAGAACCCCCTAGCCGATAGCCCCACACTTTTGGTGTGGTTGCCTTGCTACCCATCATTATCATTATAAGATCCGGATCACATCATTATGGTGCCGTGGGATTAAACTTTATGTGATGCATATAAAACATACATTCATGTAAGTGAATCATAGTTTCATCATCTTGTTCATATAGTGCACATGTAATATATATATATTTTGAGAATCATAATCTCATCATCATCTTCATTCATACCATGGTCTTCTCATTCATTCGTGTGGTTCATAGGTAACATATTAATTATTTCATAGAACAAATAATATCCAAGTAAAAGAGTCTTTTAAAAATTCCCGACGTTTTCCTTTTAAAAGTGTTTTATTTAAAATTTCGTCGAAATTTTAAAGTTGTGTTCCTTTATCTGGTGCTATTTGATTGCACTAGTACCTCCTTCCTAGATTAGATCACAAAAATAAAATAGGTTATTAGAGGATATCTTTGAGAAATGATCAAATTGGGTGCATATGACATTAAGGTAGAGTCATGTATCCAAAATACAATTTAAAATTTCTAATCTATCACACATGGGGTCATCGCATCGCTTGTCTATGCAGAAATGTTTTTAGCAACATATAATTAAATTTCAGTAAATAATATAATCATTTTTACTAGAGTTTTTCGTCACCTTTGTTTAGTTGACTCTTCTTTTTCCAAAATACCAAATCGGACATGAATTATAGAAACAAAATTATTAACCATTTGGTCATTAGCAACTGAATAAATTTTTAAGGGAAGAGGAAACTAAATCTTTATTGGTCATTCATAGCAACTTTACATAATGAGTAGACCATGAAAACATACCACTATTTGTGGGGTATCTTCTATTTGGTGCTATTAAGGAGTAATATTTTGTTTAAGAACATTTTGTTTAGGTTGAGTAACACTGTACGTGGATAGTGAATAATACAAGTTATCACAACAATGTCTCAATACTATAACCCAACTCAGACTTCCATAGTCAATATTGAAACTATTCACAAAAGCATGTATTTGAAATTGAATATTTAACAAATCCTATTCTCAAGAAAGGAAACAGTCAGAGGAGAATTTCAATTAAACTATCATAATCAAATCAAATAATAAGCCAAAAATCTCACACCCTTACGATTTCTAAAAAAAAGTTTCTACACAAACAACTCAGAAATTTTAGTACCCATCAATTAAAAGACACTCACTCATATTCTATATAATAGTTTTAAGGATAAACTAGAAAGCATCCTAAATCAAAAGAAAATGAATATTTTGGAACCAAAATAGTATTTACACGTTAGTTTTAGCAATTTACCAAGTTTTCTAAAATACCACAAAGCAAGCCAAAAGATTTCACACAATCAAACACCAATATGAACCAATAAGAACCTAGAATTTTACTAGAATCTAAATCACCTAACAATCCAAATTAAGACTACAAAACTCAGAAATTTTCCATCTCAATCGGTTCCTCTACCATGAACACAATCTGGAAATTTTTCAGAAATTTCAATACCCGGTAGTCTCCCTCTTCTTCACCGAAAATCAGAAAATTCTCCTCCTAAATTTTCCAGCCTAAACCTAAAAATCAAAAATCCAGAAATTAATACTCACAGGGAACAAATTTCTTAATCTATGAGGACCCAGAAGTCGCCGAAAAACGCCCTCCGGTAGCGTCGCCGGCACGGGGCCGCGGTCTGTCGGCCCGGCGTTACCATCCGCCCATTCCGGTGGCTTGCCCACCGGCTGGGTCTTCTCCCTTCCCCACTTCCCTCTCTCGGCCGGTCTTCCCCCTCCCTTCTCTGCTTCTCAATCCCTCCCTCATCTCAACTCTCTCTAAGAAAAAGGAAAAGAACAAGAAGAGGGAAGAAAGAAAGCAGGGGAACGAAAAGAGACACAAGGGGGGGGGGGGGGGGGGGGGGGGGGGCATCCAACCAAAACAAAGGGAAAAAAATAAAAGATAATAATTACAAGAAACTTTGTAACGCCCCCAAAACCGGATAAGGTTAGGGTCGTCCATACGCAAACTCAGAGGCACAAAAATCATAAGGTTTGCCAAGCTTTAAACTAGGATGCATGATTTCTAAAGCGAACAAAAATGGTCAAATTCATAAACTTCATTTCAAGCGGAAACGATTTTCAAAATAACAGTTATGTTTGACAACATAGATAAAAGCCCGAGGGCATAAGTTCGTGCAAATGCACTAGAGACAACAAAAGAGGCATGCAATGCTCCTACTGCTAGCCTAAATTCCCAATTTCCGGCCGCCTAGGTCTCACTACTCAAAACCTGAAAAACAAAACAAAATAAGGGTGAGCGAGAAATGCTCAGTAAGGAAATCCTCAACCATAAAACAGTTGAGTTAAATTCTTTTCTTTAAAACCTCAAAACAATTTATTTTCTGACGCAGTTCAAAGCATAATTATCACTTATCACTGTTTACACAAGATAACCTTCTTATTAAAATTCTCTCTCAAAACATTGAATCTAAAACAAACCGTCCAAACTTCTTGTATCATATCATTTATCAATTTCAACTCAATTCTCAATAACCAAGTTAAAACCCATTCTTTTATACAAAAGATATAATTTATACTAATATACTTAAAACTGAATTCTCATAATAGGGCCCATGTACACAATTACGCCCTGTGTACTTAGGGTTGCGCGGTCTTTGCTGAGACCATGGCAGGTAACTGTGGCCGCAGGCCTGCCCCGTCAACTAATTAATTGAAGTGCACTTAGCATGACCTAGAGACGGATTACCGCATTCTCAACGTTCTTCAGCGGGTGCGCTTCCATCTCAAGCAACGGTACCGAGCTTATCCTCTGTGAATTTTTGTCAATAACTCTGGGGCCAAAATAGTCTCCTCCATACACATGCCCTTATCTCAAAAATTTCTCCTTTATTTATCTCATAAAACTTTCTCATTCTTTTTCTTGTATATCTAGGGGCAACGTGTTGGAGGGTTTTACAATTTTACGCTTCTCTTTTCGTCACTTCTAAAAGGGGTAATTTCCTATCTCGGGTAAAATAATAAATTCTCTAAAATTTGCAAAGTCCTTTAGAACCGAGGTTTTTCTTAAAATCACTACTTTCAAAATATCATTTTCACTAAATAACTTTCATATCAAAACCAATTTAAGACAAATCCTTCATGCAAACAAAATAAGTTGAGATACAGAACAAGAACAATCAAATCGCAATTATGCAAATAAAGGAATAATTAAAGTAATGCAACATAAACAATTTGAGAAGGGGTAGAGGGTCCCTTACATCTCTGAACGCAGCTACTAAAATTATCTGGTTGCTAGCTAATCACCTGAGTACAGGTTCAAACAATCCATTAGCATAAGCTCGCTACTAGACAACATACTAACATATCTACAGCTTGGTTTGCTAGCATATTGAGAATGGTTTCCAAAATATATGTATAACAACCTTAACGAAATAATATTTATACCATTAAATAGGTAACATATATATATTATTAGAGTCATGAAATTCGAAGAAATTTGGTGAGGTTAATCAATTCAGAAAATAGGTTATAGAGAGAAAAGAAATAAAAGTAAAAGAAATAACTAACAATTTCCAACACATTATGGCTATGCAAGGGAAAAGAAGTAAAACTTTTTAATAAATATTGGGTGTCAACTTTACTGTACAACATGGTGAAAGAAGGAATAAATTAGATAGACTCATGAAAATTTTGGAAATCCACAAGCCACAGCTAAAGGCAAAAGAAAAGAAATAAAATGAAAAAAAAAAATTGAAAAGCTTTAGGAAGGAAAGCTGAACAGTCATAGCAGGAGAATGGCTAGAACACAAGCAACCATTCTGAGAAATTCCGGTTCAGATAGAAGAAAAGGGGAAAAATTTGTGCAATAAGGGTCTTAATAAGTACCTCATGAAAAGAGATAATAAAGAGACAAAACATGGAAAGCAAAAGTTCAAGGTGCATGAAAAGGTGGGTGGGCCTTTCTCGTACAACAAGAAGAGAAGAAAAAAAAATCAAGCAACAAAAGACCAAGGGTCCCACGTGGAACAAAGGAATGGGGAAATAAATTGAAGAAAAATAAAACCCTTGGAGATGGTGTGAACGGCTGGAGCAAGAAGGAAAGAAAGGAAAAAAGAAAAGAAAAAAAAAGAATAAACAACATGCAAAGGGGGAAATGACCTGACAAGGAAATCCCATAAATAATAGATAGGAAGAATAAAGAAAAAGCAGGTTGGAGGTCAGATTCTTGAAGGAAGAAACATCATCAACAACAAATAAAATAATGAAGATCTACCAAAGGACACAGTTCGTAGAGGAGAAAACGTAATAAACAATAGAAAAAATAATATAGGATACACAGCCCATAACAGGTACAAGAAGTAAAAAAAATAAGAAAACTTCACTGAAGCACAAGAGTACCGGTACAGGTTGAAACAAGAAGACAAAGTCAGTGAGTAGTAATAAAATCACATGCTGGAAATGTACGACTAGTCAAGATTATTTGAAAGAAAAGTGAGGAGAAAGGTACAAGAATCTTACCTGCAGTGGTCCCCAACAGAGAGAGTGAGAGAGTCAAGGAAATGCTTTGGTGAAAAAGGGTGAGGCGGCAGATTGTAAGAGAAAAGGAAAAAGAGGGCTGACTTAAGGACAAATTTATAGGGTTAGGGTTTGGGTATAAATATTGATATAATATTAATAAAAGTAAAAGCATTTACAGATTTACTTAAAAAAAAATACAAAACTGATTATCTGATAAAATTTTAATTTAATATATATATATTTATATTTAACCATTCTTATTGCTAGACCAATCCACTATGCCTAGTTTCTCACTCAAAGAAATTACTATTCTATCCCTTAAAGAGGTCAAGGATATTACAAACTTAGTACCCAAAAGCCAAAATAACTGAAACCCATCATCAAAATTTAAGCTTTAAACTCAACAACAACTCATTTGATTTTATTCAGAAAAATTCTCAAAACCACAATACTCCGAATCACCAGAAAACAATCACAAAAGCTTTTACAAAAAAAAAAAACAGAGAAGAAGGGATTCCTGCTGGGTTGAGATTTCGAAAGTGAGCTGAGGATTTGAATTTCTACCGATGCCTTGAAGCATGGCGAGAATGGTGATTAAATAGGGGAAGAAGGAAGCTATCGTGGCTTAAAGGGCGATGCATGAGCTCAATGTGTAATTGTTTGGACTGAAATGTGGCGAAAGGGTCAGATGGCTTTAGCAAAGTGTCAATGGTTTTCAGCCTTGTAATGGAAAAGTGGCAAAGCTTTCTCTGCAACGTGTAAGGGAGTCTGTGAGAGAGATATGAGGTTTTAAAAAAACGACGCCGTCGTCCAGTTGATCCCTTTTTTTTTTTAACAGGCTTCTCATTTTATTGTCACATGGGTGCCAAAGGATAATAAGTGTTTTATCTCATAGGCTTTTTATGGCCTTAGCCAAATTGGGTCAGCAAACAAAAATAAGGATCATTATAAATCATGGGCTACACTAACAAGAGTAAAAGAGAACCCATAGAATAATTTTGTATAATAAATTGAAAGAGATAAAATTTTCTTCTTCTTCTTCTTTTATAAATATATATATATATATATATATATATATATATATATATATATATTATTCTTTTAGGTCCAAAAATATTGATAAAATTTTGGGGTGTTATAGGTTTGATTATGAACGGTTGCTTGAATTAACTTCTTGGGTGTTTTGGGTTACCCTTATTTCAAATTAGGGCTTGATTTTTATGAGTTTCTGTTGAAGTTGGGATTTTTGAATTGGAGAAATGGGAGAATTGGGGCTTGATTTTTATGGGTTTCTGCTCTTGATTGCCCTGAAGAGTTGATGAGTTTGCTATACTATACCCACTATAGGAGCTATGTTTGCTATTTATAGAGCTTAATTGCCCCCCTATCTTGCACGAATAATGGGATAAAAGTGGATTGAGATGGGCTTGAGAAAGCTTTGAAATAAAAAAAAAAGAATGATGCGTTGTAATCCTATAATGTGTATGGATTGGATATAAATCCGAACCAAATAACGAAAAAACAAAATAAAATTAGACAATTGAATACAAATTTGAAGCCTTCGATTAACACAACCCAATAAAATAAGAATACAAATTACAAAGTGCCATAACTTCAAGTCTTCTATCTCTCCACCACTGCAACCTCCCCAGCACCAACAGATTACTACAAAATCAAAACCAATTTTATTGAGGTGGCCATTTGGACTGAAAAACCAATGTCATTCAGATTCAGTAAAAAGTAAAATGTAAAATCTTGATTGGTTATTTAAATTAGGCTTGTTAATGTAACAAATATATATGGTTCATGTGATGCTCTATATTGAGTTTCCAGGTACCATAAAATTATGAGTTTGTATATTGCTATATATATTTTGGCATTTTTTTTTTTTAGTTTAGAACATAAACTTCATGTACAAAGCATCAATTATTATATATTCACCGTCATTTAGAAGATAAATTGTACTTGAATAACTATACTTTCTTGAGTTCAAACTTCTTCAACTTCTTATGTTGCTTGGGCTTCATTTATATTTATTCAACTTCTTTTGTTGTTTCAGTAGTCTTTCATTAAGATATGCACAAAACAAGCAATTAGTAGTGTTACAAAATCTATGAAAAATTCAAAAATAGGCACTTACTTTTGAGAATAAGATATACAAATAAGACAAGAAGAAATAAGCAACCTGGTTTTGTCATTTCTTTTGTTGCATATTCGTTAATTTTAACTTTTTAACAACCTTTTCTACAACAGATTGCTTGCATGTTGATGGTAGCCTCCCTTTACTTTTTTGCAACTAAAGGACTCCGAAACTTATTACATTTCTTAAAACTCTTATCAATTGCTTCATTACCAATGGAATATGCACCTAGAAGATGAAGAGCAGGTGCACTACTTAATCTGCTTTCACCCCTTAACCCATTGTGAAGTAATTTCTCCTTTAACTTACGTACACAAGTCTTTATCTTCATATGTTTCAGTGTCTTCCGATGTGATGAATGCTACTTCAGAAAAATCATTGCACAAATTGTCATATTTTTGTGCTTTAGTATTGCCACTCAAATCGTCATGACTACTTTTAACGAATGTATACTTTCGTTTCAAGTCCTTCCTCCATCGGTCAAAAATATATTTTGATGGCAACTCTTCCACACCTTTTATCAAGGTAAGAACAATAAAGGCATGTCTGCACACGACTCGTCTAAATTCAGACAATCTACAAGTGCATTTAACATCACATTCATTATCATTAAAGCAAACACAATACTTCTTTTGTGAAGTCATCATTAACTCTTACATGGTCAATAACTTCATACGTAGAAATTGCACATTCGCATTTAAGTAAGGATGGAAAATACATCATGAATCCCCTAAACTCCTCTTGAACTTCTTTGAATTTTTCATTTGTGTAAATACCTTGAAGTTGACGCTCAATAGAATGAAGAGTTATAAGTAAAAACATTTTATTAAATGAACCAAAATTAGCTACACACTCGTTCTCAACCATTCTCATCAAGGCATTATCATAATCCCCAACAAATTTCTTCAATGGAGTACTTGGCCCCACATAACCATCAAATAAGGCATTCATACTCTCACTTCGTTGTGTAGTGGCCATTCCGGCCCAAAATGTACCTTTCATATATGCCGGTATCCAATGATGCTACTTGCTATATAACTGACACAACCATGCATTTTTTTGAAGATTATCTCTCTCAACTACTTGTTGCCATCTTTTTTCAAATTCATCGCAAGTCAAAGAGTCATATACGCAATTTAATTGAACACCCTTAAAGTTCTCATATTGAGAGTATGATTCAAGTTTCTTCGGAACTTTGTTCATTATATGCCATAACAAAATCTATGTTTGACTTTTGGAAATACTATCCCAATTGCAGCTTGCATAACTCCATCTTGATCAGTTATAATTGCATTAGGAGCTTAGTTTGACATGCATTTCAACCATGTATTTAACAACCACAACAAAGGTATCAGTATTTTCATTTGATAGTAATCCACACCCAAAAAGTATGGATTGACCATGATGATTCACTCTAACAAAATGCGCAAATGACATATTGTATTTATTAGTCAAGTATGTTGTGTCAAATGTTATGACATCTCCAAAAGATTCATATGCTGCCCTACTTTGTGCGTATGCACAAAACACGTTTTTTCAAATGACTTTCTTCATCCAAGTCTATGACATAGAAGAAGCGATCATTTTTTTCTTTTTGCATTCTCATTAAATGTTTAAAAAATGCTTCAACGTCTCTTTCTCCAAGCAACTTATTCCTTGCTTTGTTAATATAATTTTTACAATCTTTCTTTCCAAATGAAAGATTCTCATACCCACCCGCTTCAATAACAAGAGCTTTGTAGTTTTTGCTCGGACGAACTCCAGCTTTATCCATTACTTCAAGCCTTCTTTTCACACGAGTATCTAACTTCTTATGGCATGTAAAATATCTTACCTTACTTGGGCTTATTGCATGAATGTGTTCAAGCACAACAGTAGACAATGTAAACCTTCTATCGTAATATAATTTTGCATTAATCTTCGCTTTGCACCCCATTTTTTTTTTCCATTGGTTTTGGCCTAACAATGTTAGATGATTTGCTTTTTGACTTGCCCTCACGAACACATGCAATAGTGAAGTATCTTAAATTTTCATTATCTCCAATTGTATGGGTTCTTCTTGTCACACCAAAACCTACTTACTTGGCATATTGCATGTAATATGATACAACATCTTCTTCAGAATCAAACATCATATTGACATTCGGTTCTTCAACCATCTGATTCCCAAAAACAACCTTATATGGCCCATCATTTTTCTCATTATCATCCACATCTAACTCATATTCAATTTGCTTTCCATCTATATTATAAAGAACAAAACAAAGTTAAGAGGAAACAATTAACATAGTTTAACAAATCATGCAATACAAACAAATTTTATTTTGTTTAACTAACCAAGAGGAGGGTCAAGAGCTTCATCATTGCCCGCATTCATTGCTGCCCTCGGTATCAATTACACAAATTATATGGGATCTTGACTTGATGAAAATCCTGACAGGTTATACTCAAACAATTAATCAAGAAAAAATATCAAGATTGGTAAAAAATGGGTAACTTGGAAAGATTGATGAAAATGGCAGAACATAGCTCAACAATCAATTTCCCTCAATAATTCAACATCACTGAAACATTATATAATAAGCATCAATCAAAACTTTAATTAACCAAATTTAGATAATCTGAGTTTAAAATCAAACTCTAAATTAAATGGGTATTGATGAGAATGTAAAATGTTATATTTTTCCCCTTAATATTTAATCTCTTATACTTATTTAATGCCTAAATGTACTCATTATTCTTATATTTTGATTTAGGATGCAAATTGAGGCATTAAATGCAAAACAAAGCTAATTGGGCGATTTTGGACAGATTTGATATCAGTTCGTAATATGGACATAACTCTCTCATAAAAGCTCCGATTGAGATGATTCAAGATGCTGTGAAACGCCAAGAAAAAGATATACAACTTTTATGTTTTGCATTTTGAGAGATACCGGATGAATCAAGGTAGAAATCGGGCTTGAAGTTGACATTCTGATGTGGATCTGATGCGATTTATTTTAGGAAGTTTTCAGATATGGAAATTTCTTTACTTTGAGCCTTTTCATAATCATCCAATCAATTCCAGCCAAGCCAAGCAATAAATAAAAAGTTAAAGCAAAAGGAAATAAAGAAGAGATTTGTGGGGACCACGCGGAAGAAGACAACATGAAAGGAGCATCTCTTTCCATGACAAGGCAAATTGATTTTCTCTCCATACTTGGCTGATTTATGGGGACTTAAACAAGGAAAGAATCGATAAAGCATATGGCAACAAAAGTCCCCATTGAAATCATCACCTTCCTAGTTATCCTAGCCTTTATTTTATGTTTAATATTTTCCTTAATTAGTAGATTTGTGTATTGTTATTTTAGGATAGTATTTACAATATCTTTCTTTAAGAGATTTCCTAGGTTTCTAGCATATGGGATGAAACATGTATAAAAGGGGGAACCATGACACACAACACACACCTTCTACCTTACATCTTCTATCTTCCATCTTCTCCCCTCTTCTCTAACTTCTTTGAGTCATGGCTCTGCGTGGCTAAACTTTCATAATTGGTCGAAGGAAACGGAAGCCTCGGAATGAATAAAACTGTGAGATCTAATTTGTTTTTATTGTTCGATTTATGCTTTGAGTATCGGATGTTCTTCTTTGCCTAATTCCATGATTGTCTCGTTTAATTGCTAGGAGTACTACTAGTTTATTATTCGTTGCAATCTATTGCTAGGATGGATATCAAATCCGTAATTGTTTGATCCCTCCAATCTGTGAAGCAACTAAGATTTAATGATTTGCTGCTTCTCAGTGATTATTAAATCTTAGGAAGAACATCCGACGAAATTAAATGCAACCGCTTGTGCTTGTGTTGTTTCGCTTCATCGATCTCTCTAATTCTTAATGCTGCTACTAAATTAAACCTTTAGAGCTTGTCTTAGGTTGTTTAGTAGTTAGGGTTAATTAGAGCGCTTGTCTTCTAATTAACTACGACTAAGGAGAGATAGGAAAATAGTTCCAACAGTGAATATTCAAGTATGAATTGATATATATTTGCATCGATGATCAGTTGTAAAATTCTGACGGTGGAAGTTGACTTAGACCAATGTTTTCTTACTTGATTAATATTTTAAATTGTTTCTTTGTTATTTTTCTTAAAATTATTTTCATACTCAAAACCCCCCCATCCTTGT